>NC_090439.1:914905300-915217378 GCF_031143425.1 Pleurodeles waltl | reverse complement strand
AGGTATCCTTTTCTAGTTTGGATATATAGATTCCTAATTTTACAAGGCTTGAATAGCATTTAGAATTTATTTGAATTAGCTGAGTATTAAAACTTGGAGGCCCATTTGGCATTCAAGCTTTTTAAAAAGAATTTTGTTATTGATTTTGTCAAAAGCTGCAAAAAAGTGTAGTTGAGTGAAAAGACATCTCCATGATCAAATAATCAAATAACATAATCTACAACTTTTATTGTAGACATTGCCATACTGTGACTTGCTCTAAATACTTATTGTGAAGGTGCAAACAATGTGTTTTCATCAATATAATGCTTTAGTTGGAAGGCTACACATGTACCTATGCCTTTGCTTAACTAAGGCAAATTAGTAAGTGGTTTATAGTTGTCATGGGATTCAGGATTGGAATTTGTTTTTTTGGAAACCAGTGAGATTTGTCCAGTCTTGAGTTTTTTTTATAGGAATCTTGTTGCAAAGGGGCATTGATCAGCGTCAGCCATTATGGCAATAGATGATGGAAATTATCTTCTAGTATTCTAGCAGGCAAAAGTTCATCAAAGTATGTTGACCATATTTGTTTGATTATGTTGGTTATAACTTCTCCTTGTGACACATTAAACAAACTCCCTGTAACTTGACAGGCAGACAGTTAGGCCCTGAAAATGACTTCAGCAGACAGAAAAGCCCTTCTGCCGAAGTTCCGATGGGTAGGTTGCCACCAGTGTGGCAGCCTCCCCGCCGGGGCCATTACGAGTTTCCAGCTGGGTCAGCAGGTGGAAATCAGTTTCTGCCCACTGGTACAGTGGGAAACGTCCTACAGCATTGTCTCCGGCTCATAATAGAACCGGCGGCTATGCTGTAGTGCGCAGGGTGCACCAACGTCCGTCGCAGTGTTCACTGTCTGCAATGCCAAGTGCATGGGCAGTGCAGGGGCCACCCCTGGACCTTGTTTCTGACAGCCTTTTCATTGCAGTGTTACCGCCATGAAATTGCTGGCAGAGAAGGGGGTCATAATCCACAGGGCAGCGCTGCTTGCAGCTCAGCCCTGGTGGATTAGGACCTTCAGCACTGCCAGGCCATCGTGTAATCAAAATCTGGCGGTGCTGACTGTCCGACCGTAGCGATATCGCTACAGTCATAATATGCCACTCAGGCCGCCGCATTGGCAGCGGTCTGACCATTACCGTGACCCACGATGATCTGGAAGGCTGTCAATGCCCAACCAATCACAAACTGGCTACAGGAACTGATGAAATGGTACATTGCAGAAATAAATGTCATAATCCACATCCATCCTCAATTGGTCAAGGGACCATCAATCACATAATAGAATATGCTCCAGTTGGCTTTACAGGCCAAATCAGATGACAGACCGCTTTGAGACATGGAACATGACACAATATGACTACTGAACACCTATGCCATCGGAAACAGGTCACAACATGCTCAAAGGCAAACACAGGTCATTAGCACGTGTGTACATGAACAGTGGCGGAGGGGAGAAATACCTGATCCTTTAAGAATATTGGCTTCAGTGACACTTTATGGAAGGGGATGTGGATATCTTGCATAGTTATATGATGAAAAGGGAATAGAATTGTACAAATTGGTTCTGAGATCTGTCCAAAATCTGATATGTGTAGGTAATTTTGTGTTCTGTGGTGCTATCTACTTGAGGTATTGGTATATTTCATAACGGTCCTTACAATGTATAATTCGATATGCCACTTTTACTCGGATGTACTATGTCCCGAAAATGTGGTAGGATCACACCCTTGAGTTGATGCTTGATATCCGTATAACACTGTGTGTTTCTTTCACTGAAAATGTAATAAAGAGTTATGCCAGAAAAAACCAAGATCCATGTATTGGTTGTTTTAAGATAGTATATAGTTTTTGAAGTTCTGAAAGGAGGATGTTTGCTTCTGATTTTGGAGATTTTTTCCTAAGAAAAATCTTAAGAATTCATTACATTTTTCCTCTAAGGGGGAAATAAGCTTAGGTTTGGGATACAATGTGCTTCCATTAATGAAATTGAACATGATCTGAGCTGGGATCTGAGAAAAGAAAGTTTGCTTATGAGTGTATGCTGCTTTTGCATTTTGTGTCTCGGATTTTTAATGAGTTTCCTGCTGTTATTGATTAAGATTTACTTCTGGGTGACTTGTTCATTTTTCCAACTCTTTTCCAGATTTTTTCCTACAGCTCTGAGCTTGTACAGTTCTTCACTATACCAGGGTATACTGGTGACTTCTGAATTGGGGTCAATTATGTTTATTTTGAGTTGGACCCTAAGGGTTTGATACAAAATAAGGAATTATCAGAGAACTGTAATTCTGAGTCTGATTCCCTAAGTAATACTTCATTTACCCCAGGATGTTCACATGGAGATTGTGTCTATTACCAGCAAAGTCTCTGTGTAAAAGTGAAAAAAATATAATCCTGATAGAGCTCATATCTGGTGTTACCAGCACCATCAAAGTAAAGAGGCCACACATAGTGAAGGCCTAAGAAGGGTTATGTTATGTTATTTGGGATTTTATGAGGTGCAGCATTCACCTTGGTAGACCTCTTGAGATTCTAAAAGAAAAAAGTACAGATGTTAAAAAATGACAGAAAGGTTTACAATGTAAAAATCCATGGGCCCCATTCACAAAGGTAAACTTAGACCAAAAGCCTAAGTTTAGAACTAAAATCTGACTTTACTCGTAGAAAAGTTAGACTTTTGGTTTACGTTTAGACTTTTGGTCTAAACTTAGACCAAAGTCTAAAATTAGACAAAAGGTGTAACTAAACTGCGAGTCAAGTTAGACTTTAGGTCTAAGTTTAGACTTTTGGTCTAAACTTAAACTTTTGGTCTTAGTTAACCATTGTGAATCGGGCCCATAGTCTTCAGTGGTTTACCAATTTTCGAAAGACATGGGGGCATATTCATGGGCCCCTAGCGCCACCGGAGCGTCACGTTTTGTGACTCTCCGGTGGCGCAATGCCCTGCGCCATATTTACAAGGTGGCGTTAAGCCACTTTTTGTGGCTTAATGCCACCTTGTAAATATGACCCCTTCACAGCACCCCTTTGCGTGGAAGGGGGGTGCAATGGGTGTTGCTGTGGGCGTTCCACAGCAACACCCATTGCATTTTGACGCAGCCTCAGATTTACGCGTTTTCGTAAACCTGAGGCAGTGCCAAAATCTAACGTCACCCCAGGGGTGGCGTTAGCAAGGCGCAACAAGGAGGAATACTATTATTCCTCCTCATTTTTTGCTTTTGCTGCAGCACAAATAGAAAGAGCAAAATGCCAGGCATGTTTCTTTATGTGCAGGAAGGTGTCCCTTCCCGCACATAAACAGTCATTTCAAAATTATGCTTTGGCACTTCTGCGTTGGCGCTAGGCAGCTCAATTTAGCACCAGCGCACGGGACAACACAGGCGTGCGCCATATTCAATTAAATACGGCCCATCCCTGCAATGTGAAAATGACGGAGCGTGGCGCTGCCAATTTTGGTGCAGTGTTGCGCTCCGTCATTTTCCTTTAAATATGATTCCTTTCTGGTATCTAAAGTAAATTAATTTCAGTCCTAAGAGCCTTGTACAGGGAAAGATTTCCCACTCCATTTAATCAAATGAAATTTGAGAACAACAAATCACAGTTGGTCTATCGATCTCAAACCTCTACTAGTAACATACTTGATAAATCTACTCAAAAAAGAAAGTTTAGATGGTCTGTAGATTAGGTGTAGGCACAGAGTGAAGATACCAAGTGCAATGGTCGAAAGCTTTGTGTCTCAACTGCTGAAAGAATTGAAATTGGCATAACAGCAGCTTTGGCTGTGTTGAGCTTCAAAAAAGTGCAGCATAAACAATACGTTGATGGAAGGAATGCAAGAGTTAATCTCAATCAATAGCAATTGCTTGGGTCACATTACAGGCATTAATATTTCCCCCAGTGTGCCGCTCCAAACAGAAATCTGCTACATGCAAATCAGACCTGTCCTGTTCCACTAGGAACAGTCCAGCACGAACTGCCAGGATAAGTCCCCTTTAGATCGGAACACAAGCAACCTCAGACCCATTTGACCCTATTTGGGGTTTGTTAGTGAAGTGGAGTTTGAGTTCCATGTACTGTGAACTAGGGACATATCCATCCTACCTAAGGAGTTGAGGACAACTCAAATGTGATGGGTAAGGTTCACTGAATCAATATCAACCACTGGTAACCACTTTAGGCCACAATCTACTCCATCATTATTCTGTCCACCATACCACATCATAAAGGGACCAGCTGGGTGCAAACCAGTCTTAATCCCGCTCCAATAGGAAGCTAGGCCAGGTTCCCACTTCACAAGGTATAGAAATCTACAAAGGCAGGTGGCTAAAGCAGATCCTGAAATACATGTGACTTGGTAAAGTTTGATCATTTTCTCTTCTGCAATCTTAATGAAAGTTTAAAATATAGATTAGGTAGTTTTATTAGTAACTACTGTCAAATTAAATGTATACTATTCGGAATGTGAAAAAAATCCACTTGGATATTCAAGATCGAGGTACTCAAGCTAACGACAAAAATTGTGAAGGTGATACCTGCAATTTTTAAAGCTTCGGGATTTACAAAAGATTTCAAGGTTTTAAATAATGTTTTAGACATATTTTTCATTCTTTTATATGCGTTTCTTTGCTGCTCCAATATTATGATTGTAACTACTTAATGTTTGTTGACAATTGTGTTCTCTGTCTCAAATTAGTTCTACACTTCTCTTTAAAACCTTTGTGGTGTCTCTTCTCCATGCATAACTCCACATTAAACTCTCTCCGGCCCTTGAGTTTTGGCTGGAGAGTGCGATTTGTTTTAGGAACAATGTTATCAAACACAGACTTTCAAATATTATTATAGTCTTAAGACTTTTCCTCCGGATCATCTGAAAATATAGCTCTATCATTATTAGCACAGGCTAAATGATAAGGGTGACATAGGGACCAGGAGTAAAGTAAAGCACTCTTTCACAGTATGTGGGATCTGTTTTTGAGTGACACTTCTCTGGAGATGGCACAACTATCTGTTGTATGTATCTATCACTTAAGTAATATGGCACTCGATTGAGGCTAATAGAGGTTTTGGGGCAGTTTAAGAAGTGTGCCTTATAAAACATATTTAGTTAGCTGGATATTGTTTTGAGCAATCTTTGTTTGGTTCTCCACATCATCGATGGTAAAAACACACAGAAATATGCCCACTGATAGCCCATATTCTGTACTCAAAAATACCTAATCAAACACATCCATACTCAGCTTCCCTTTATACACTTCAACTCAAAATGTCAGTAGCTTTGAGATGGCTCTCTGCATGAAGTAGGTGTCAATTGCAATTGTGTTGCTTCAGAAAATGATACTGACTACTGGATTTTTGTTCTTGTTTTGGGTTAGACCATTTGTACTTTACAATATAACAATTAACAAAGTTGATGGACATTTGACTTTATTACTGGGTGTCTCTGTTTACAAATATTGGGTAACAGTTTAGGTAGTGCCCCTGTGTTAAGAAAGATCTTGCACAATTTGCTAATTCAATTGTAGCACTTTCAGTTTAATCCACGTACAGTGCTGTTATGTCCCCAGATCTAAAAACTGTGTTATATGTCAGTGCTAGAGGAAAAACACAAGATTGTTAGGTTTTCAGTGACTGTGGCGCACCACTGTACAGAGATACTCTTCTTGTGCCAATTAAGATTTATGCCTATTACCAGCATTGCAAGCATTGCATTTAGAACTGAGATTCTGCATTGTGCGATCTGGTAATTAATTAATTAATTTATACAGTATTTGTGCACTACAGGACATCTTGGTGTCAGGATACTTAAACAGCAACAAGAACAATGGGTCCCTTGTAGGAAGATTTAGGTTTATCCTTCCCTGGCGACACTGAATATGTATATTGTTCAAATATACAATATATTACCTAGTGGCGGTCACCACTAGGTGGATATAGTTAGGACCTAGTTTCAATAGTAAAAGCATTTTTTGATTTGCCTATATCTTTGGTGTCGGTTGAAGAATCTTTCCAAAATATTCCCTTTTATGCTCACTTCAGCTGCTGTCTGGAAAGTATTGGGGTGATACATCAAGTGGGGGACGGGTGCGATTAAGAGGGGGTGTCCCAAAACACATTTTCCCCAATCATTTTTCCATAGGGATTTTGTACAGCGATAGCGCCAAAACCACTGGACGGAATTACACCAAATTCGGCAGAAAGGTAGCTGTTGGTCCAGAAAGAGTCTATGGCGGGTTCTTTAGGGGTATTTGTGGAAGACACAAGAATAGATACAACTGGATCTTATACTGGATGAATTTATTTGAAGTTGTGTATGTACAGGTGAGTGGTCTTAATCTATTTTCTTTCTTTATCTCTTTCTACAGTTCTTTTCCTCTTGTCTTATTTAGACTTGGGTTTTCTCTGTTTGTTGATTCTGATGTTCCTTCATTTTCTTCTCTTCTTTTAGGTATATATCTACCTGAGTCCCCTCCAACGTCGGCGGGACTATGCGGGAAAAATAGAACCAGGATAAAGAGGTAAGTGGACTGCTTTCTCTTATCTTATTGTTATTTATAAAAATAAAAACAAATAGGTGGGGCGGAATGGGCAAATAGTGGGAGGGAAAATTCCCACGTGGGAAATTACAAAGTTACAGTGTAATCACCTTGTTGTGCGCATGAAAACAATAGACTTTCATGGCATAATAGTTCTGTAGTGCAAGCCCAGGTGTACAGGGATCCTTTCCCTCTTTGTTTCAAGTATGCTCGTATTTGTCTCCCAATTTGTCCTTCCCGCCTCCCCACTTCCACCAATACCCTGTAGGGTTCTGTAGACAGGCATATACCTGCATGAGCCACGTCCCTCCAGGGACATGGCTGATTCTGTCGTCTTGTCCCGAGTTGGTGTCTTCTCGACCCGTGTCAGTTGCTCCTTCGTCCTCGCTCGTTCTGGTCGTCTCGGTCCGGGTCACCTCGTCGTCTCCGCTGTTCGGTCCTTATCCTTCTTCCCCACTCTGCTCAGCGTCCTCCTTCTCCTTCTTATCTCTCTCCCTACCGGCTGCCTCTCTTCCCGCTTTAACCCGGATATCCGGGATTGTGAAAAGGGTCGGACCCTCCTTTCTCTCGCCGGTACCCCTGGGGTATGATGATATCAGCCCGCTTCCTTGTTCCGTGACAGGTTTGCCACAACCCTGTTACAGAGTCCTTTTTGTTACATAGTGTAAATTTGTTCAGTAGTTTTAGAGAAATTAATGAAAAACTAATTTGTATATACAGGAATGCGCATTTGTGACCCGTTTCAATCTGCTGAGATCTGATTGGGTGCCAACACTTCAACAAGGAATTTTAGGCAGCCATATTGGGACTCGGCTTCAGCTGAGTCCCAGAAAAAAGTGTAAAAACAAAACAAAAGAGGCCAGGGTAGAGTCACTCTGACCCCTTAGTCCTGGTGCTGGGGTCCCATACGGACGCCCCCAGAGATAAACAGCATTTTTTTAAAATGTTGCCACGATTCGTGGAGGATCTGGTGAAAATGTTTAGAATGTTTAAAAAGCCAAAGCACGGTTTCTGCTCTTCATTATTTTCAAGCCCCCGGGTGGGCCAAGTAATGGGGGCATTGTTAATTTTAATGTGGGGGGCTACACCCAGGGCCTTGGGAACCGCCACCTCCCGGGGCTAAAAAGATTATGTGTGCGGGGGGTACCCAGCCCCCCCGCTGCCCCGGGGATTGCCACCTCCCCACAGCTTTAATGTAATTTTATACAGTGGGCCAGGCGCCCCCCGCTGCCCTGGGGACTGCCACCTCCCTGGGGTATTAAAGTAATTTGATGGGGAGGCGCACTGCCCCACCTTGTACAGGGACCACAACCTTTCTGGGGCATTAAAGTAATTTGATGCGCAGGGGCAGTGTGGCCCCCCTGCTGGCCCGGGGACAGCCACCTCCCAAGGGCATTAAGGTAACTTGATGCAGGGGGGCAGGTGGCACCCCCTGCTGACCTGGGGACCACCACCTCCCAGGAGCCATAATAAAAGAATGAAGAGGGCACGTTTCGGACCCCCAAGCCCTGGGGACCACCACCTCCCCGGGGCTATGTTCATTAGAGGGGTGTTGTGCAGCCCCCTTGAGGAGTCACTGACGGCCCTGGGTAAAGCCACCACCCTACGGCCAGATTCTGCTATGTCCCGGAGGCCCACCCCCAGGACATAGCTGTTTGCTTTTGCTTGCTGGGAGCTGACAGCCCCCACCAAGCAAAACCAAAGTTTGTTTTCTGACAGCAGGATCTGTCAAACAGCTCCTGCTGTCAGAAAGCGGTGTTTTCATCTGTCTTCCCTGCACACAAATATGCGTGCAGGGAAGACAGATGAAAACATTGCTCCAATTGCTATTAAAAGCAGCTCCCTACTTGGGGGAGCAATGTCAGCTCCCACAGGATGTGGGGAACCGGCTAGGACCGCAGGGGCTTTGAGGCTCTCCCCGCTGTCCTGTCATTCTCTCTGTCTCTCTCTCTCTTCCATCCCATGGTGAGATGGGAGAGATAGAGAGAGAGATAGTCATTGCAGTGGTCTCTCCATGCAATGACTTTTAAAAAAGTAAGGGCTTATCTGTGGCCTAATGGCTAAAGTCACCAATCCTCACATTGAAAATTGAGGGTTCTGGTACAGGTGTGCCTGTGATCATTTTCTCTACTTTAATTTATTGGCAACATCAAAAGTTTAAGGTTAATTTAAAAAAACAAGATCTCAATGTTTTTAATTGACAAATACATTTTTCTTTTCAATTTGTCCAGCAATATCTCATTCCAAGTATATTATTCAACAAAGGCTAAAAAACTGTCTCTCTCCCTCTCACTCTCTTTCTCTCGCTCTCTCACTTTCAATCTCTTTCTTCCACTGACACATCCACTCAGACCCTTATGCACCCACTCACTCGGACACTCACGCACCCACTCACAGACCCACTCAAACTCTTGTGCACCCACTCACAGCTACACTCAGACCCTCAAAGACCCACTTATAGAACCACTCAAACACACGCACCAACTCATAGACCCACTCAGACTCTCACACACCCTCACATAGACCCACTGAATCCCTCACACACCTACTCACAGACCCACACAGACACTGATGCACCCACTCACAGACCCACTAAGACACTAAAGCACCCACTCTCACACCCAGACAGACACTCTTACAGCCACTCTCAAACCCAGTTACACCCAGATACACCCTACCACACCTATTCTCATACAGGACGTGGCCATCTCCCACTGCACACATCCAAAGGGCCATGCACAGCATGGAGTTAGGTGGTTAAGGGGGTTGCCCGCAAGCCCTGTGGGCCAACAGCTGTCGTGCACGACCAAACGCCATGTGTGGCGATTTTTGGATTAACGTTTAGTAATGAAAATGACATTACATAAAAAAAAAACTAGAAATTTACTGAAAAAAAAGGTTAAAGGGGTGTTATAGTTAGGAAAGATAATTGCAAAAAAACTGAAATTCATTTAAAAACCAGAAATGCATTTATAGTTAAGCTAACATTTTAAACGTACCAAACCATAGAAATTCACCAGTTATAGTTAGAGTTATGTCAAGTAACTATAACTCGTGTCCTAAGGTAACTATAACTTCCACCCCTCGCCATGCACTGCTAATTACCCCAAATAACTCCAAAATATTGAAGAAAACAGTTACAGGATAGAGGCGGTGCATCCTATTGTTCATAAACACTGGCACCTGATTAGGAGCGATCATGTGATAGGTAAACTGGTACATCAAAGACCAGGAATAACTTTTAGGATAGCCAGATCTATGAGGGAAAGCCAAGTCAAAAGCAGTCCAGAAGTCAGCAAAAAAAGAAAGAAAGACTTGGCGTAGTCTATCCCACACAGAAAATATGAGATCAAAGGTGCCTACCATTGCAAAATCAGCTTTGTGGTGTGTAACCTCCAATGTCTATGCGATCTCATGTATATTGGTAGCACAACGTTACCGGTCCACAAGACAATACTCTAACACTTGAAGGACATTATGAATAAGGATCAGACCTATGCAGTGGCCAGATACTTTGAGCAATACCATCAGAATAATTCTAAGGGACTAGTTTAATTTGTTATTGATGCAATAGCTGTGAGTAGCAGAGGAGGTGACAGGGAGCAAGCTCTTACAAGAATGGAGTCTAGATACATCATAGAGCACAATGCAAAAAGCCCCAATCGACCTCAATTGTGAGGGCCCTTACTTGAAAAGCCTAGAGAACCAAACATAAGATCTTAAACTGAACACTCTACTTCACTGGATACAAGTGGAGCAACTGTCAAGCCCATAGGAGCTCTCTTTGACATGTTTCAAGGCTGTATGGATAACAAGCCAATTTTAATATTCAATTAAGCTACTGTTTAATCAACAGCTTCTATAGCAGGTTCAGTAGAGTAACTGTAATCATGAGCGTGTTACTTTTTTGTGTAGTTTTTAGCAAAAGACCACAAAGATGATCACATCTATCAAGTTAATTCAAAAACTTTATATCGTACTATGAAGTATCCCCTTGGTGTATAATAGTTTAGTTTGTAAGGCACTACACCCTAGACAAATCTTCTAGTGAGTGAAACATGTGTCAGCTCCTTTTTACAACGCACCCTTTTCAAAAACACTGTAAATATTAATCCTTTTGTGTGAGATTTCCCCAGATTTTTGCTTTCTTTTAGTAAGCCCATTATTGGTTGCATTTCTGTTGGATTTTAGGACTCTGCACACTTGCTAATCAGGGTAAAGTGCTTGTGCCCTTCCTTTAAACATGGTAAGATTGACATATACTTAATTGACACAAATAATTTACTTATCATGTCCCTAAGATATGGCACATACAGATCTGTAGCTTGTAAATTAAAGGCTGCTAGTGGGTTTCAGCACTCATTCTGCTAGTCACTAAAGTAGCACTATAAAGCATGCCTCTAGGCCTGCCCCTGCAGCCTGGGTATGCAGTTTTAAACTGCCAGTTTAACCTGACAACGTAAACAGTTTACCAGGCCCAAACCTTCTTTTTAATATCATGGTGAATGATGCATAGTGTTTAAAAAGAAGGGCATGTTCATTTAATGATTTACAGGTCCAGGCAGTGAAAAATACTCAAATTCATTGTTCACTGTAGCAAGGCTAGCTCTCCCATAAGCAAACACTGGGTTACACTAGAACAATTTATACCCATTAATTTCAGTTTGGGAGCTGCTTGAAAAAATATTCAATGAGTCATTTTAATAGTAATTTAAAATCCAACTTAATGCCCAAGTTGGATTTTGTATTGCTATTTTGGAAATTACACTTTTAGAAAGTTGTAATTTTCCTGCCTAAACCAAATAGGCCTTTCTGTAAGTGTACAGTGTCTACTGATCCTGATGGCTCACCTGTGGCGAGATGTGGACTACTCACAGACAGTGGATAAAGGGCTTGGGTGTGGACAGGTGTTTTTCTTCCTTGAGCAGGGAGGCCTAGAGGGCAGTGCACAGCTCCTTCCTGAGCTTCAAAGGATGCCTACCCTTACACTGGTGGATGTAGCTCACACCTTGACTTGCCTCCCTTGCTAGCCAGCTTGGCTCCAAAACCAGTGGGGAGATGGGGGTGAAATTGCCCCAGCACTGGTTTGGAGTGACCACAAGGGATGGTCTGCCCATTTCCACAGCCACATCTCAGGGTGGGCACAGGGAGCTCTGATCAGGAGAAAAAGGGTTCTGCTTTTTTTTTTAGGGAAAGAGGGGTGCTGTGGAATTGCTTACAGTAAAACACACAGGAAGTGTTGCAAAAGTGGGTAAGGTTACCCCTGAGAATGTATAGTATCTATTGGTTAAGGAGTGGCCAGGAGTTTCCCCTCCCACATGCTGACACTTGGGATAAATTTGGCACCCCCTGGATCCTTAGGTCCTAAGGTAATTATAACTCGCACCATCTCCATGCACTACTAACTACCCCATATATTAAATCACTCATAACATCTTCTATGATATCATTGATAATAAATGTAGTACAATTATTGATGACAAAATGGTGCATGGCGGGGGCGCCAGTTATATGTACCTTATGGTACGAGTTATAGTTACTTTAATTATGACTGCTGAATTTCTATAGTTTTGTGTGTGTATATTCAGAACCTAATTATTACACCCCTGTAACCTTTATTATTTTAATGAATGTCTATGTTATTTTAATTCTGTTTTCTAACTATAACATCCCTGTAACATTTGTTTTTGTTAGTGAATTTCTATGTTTTTTTTAATGTTAAGTAATTTTAATTACATTACGTTAATCCACCCACTGCCACGCAGCCCTCCCCATGAATGAAATAAAGTCCCTGGGATGTGGTAGACCCTGGGGCTCATTTGAGACCATGGAGGGGGGGTCCGCATGACCTTCTTCCAAAATAATTATTATGCCCAAGGAAGGTGGTGGTCCCCGGGGTTCTTAAGAGCTCTAGGAGTGGGGCCCTCTGTACTCCTCCTTTAATTTTATATATTGCTGTATGCCCCCGGGATCTGGCCCACCAAAGGGCTTTCTTTGAAAACAAGCGCAGGAGCCCACACTTATTCTTTTTCTTTTTTGCCATGAATTTGCAGCAAATTAGCAGCAAACATTTTTTAAAAAAATGCTTTTGTGCCTTTGCAGGGTCTCCAGCATCAAGGCTAGGGGGTTTAAGGTATTTATACCCTGCCCCCTTTTCTATATTTTTTATGTTTTTGTTTGGGGCTTGTCTTAGTCAGAGTCCCAAAATGTCAGTCAACACTTCCGGGTTGAAGTGTTGGGAGTCAATGAGATCTCTCCACAAGATCAAGAGCATTCGTGAATTTGTCACGTCCCTAGATATACAAATTTGGGTTTCATTTAATTTCTCTCAAACTTTGGAATGGATTTACACCAAACAACAAAAAAGCACTTTCTGGATCAAGAGCTACCTTTCGGCTAAATTTGGTGTAATTCCGTTCAGTGGATCGGGCTGTAGTTGTGTCTAAAACCTTTATAAGAATCAACTTGGGCAATACATTTTTTACCCCTCTTTTTCTTATTTTATACTGATTTTGACCAGATTTTAACAAGAACATTTCAGCTTTTATATCTTTGAATAACCCTCTTAATGTAAAATAATTATAACACTTTTAAAGAGAACAATATTATTTAAACTACATTTATTATTGTTTTATAGTAAAAGTTTTGCAGCTGCTGCCATAGCGGAGGAGCCACTCCTGGTAGTACTAGATATGACACTAGACTAAACTACGTTTATTATTGTTTTATAGGAAAAAAGGGTGGAGCCATGGGGCTGCGATGAGCACAGCACTCCCCCTCAGTGTGCACGCATGTTTGGCCGGCCAGCCAAACACACATGCACACTGGGCTTTCTCCAACCCTGCAACGCAGGCACTGTGTTGCTCGGTTGGAGACAGCAGGGAGAGACTTGCACTCTGCCTAAGAGTGCCCTAGCTGGGTGCTCTGTCCAATCCTAATGCTGCTTTCATGCTGCCAGAGGCATGAAAGCAATGTGAGGATTGGACGCAGGGCAGGTTGATAACCTGTACCTGCAGTAGAGGAGAGGAGCAGAGCAGATCACCAGCGTGACGCGTAAGGTAAGTCATTTTTTTAATTATTGTATTTTTTGTTGTTGTTGTACCCCACCATGTGCCGCGCCGCACCACCCCTTTTTCCTCCTGTGAGTCGCCACTGAGAACTACACACAGGTCATGCCTTTTCCCGTGTTTAGCCCTCCTCGAACGCACTGGACAACTACTGAAAACATACGACGCTCCATGATTTCTGTATGGTTTCTGGACTACTTTTTATTTTTATTTCAAACACAGCGCAATCTCGCTGGGCAGTAATCTAGCGCTTTTCATGGCTACCAGTTTTATTATATTGTTTATCTTAGCGCGCCTTCGCGAATTCAAGGTTTTATACAGCTCAATCGCGCCTGTTTTAAAAAAATATATTTGTAATTTTTTGGTAATTTTGCCCCGTTCCTAACCCCACCCAGCCCACCCCTCCCCTTGTTTAAAGGTACTAAATTTCTGCAGGGAGAGGGCCTTAATAATTTACAATGCTGATAGCTCTAACTCAAGCAAATGCAAGACCCATTGTATTGCCAATGCTTGATCCACCCTATTTCTATGGCCGGAGAACTGAGCTCAGGAAGTCTCGTGCTACACTCGCAAAGTTGTAATCTTGAAGATGCATGTGCAGAAGTGCAGCTGCTCTAGACTTCATGAGGCGTATCACAGGAAGATGGGAGTAAAGGAATGCAGACACTACAAATGTGTGAGCCGTGGCTAGCGGCACTATACAGCGAACTCCAAACTAAAAAACTAAAAAGTTTGCAGACCATTTCTTCCAGTGACTCTCCTGATGTGTATGCAGATAAGCCCTAATACTGCGGTCTCTGTTCCTTATCAGTCGCCAGTCCACCTAATCAGTAAAGAAGACTCTGTCTGCTCCTTCTTCTATGAATTCCATCTCATTGCCAATACTGTTGAATATAGATCTCCAACACAGGGTTATGTTTTAGAAGTTTATTCATCCACAAGAAGCATACAGGTACATTACCCCTGAAGAGCTCCTTCTCTCCCTCTCTCTCCTACAGTTTCCTCTCACCCACGCTCCACCGCTTTCATTAAATTATAACTGACATCATACATTCTACAATCTACACCCTAATAGCTACATTCTATAGCACTATACATAACAGAATGGCTAAGCAGTTTGAGATAAATCTCTCTAATTGGAGGTCATAAATGAATTGCCTATGTGAGTCGGGCCATAGTGGTGGACCATTATTATGAATATATTGTGCCTGCTTGTATGCAAGGATAGCATTATCAGCACTGAGCCCGTACCCATGTCTGTGGTAGTCACAGTGATTGTGTAAATTTACCACTGATTCATGGTCCCGCTTTGTTGTGGCCCAGGTGCTCACCTGGCAGTGCAGAGGTAATCAGCCTGTTCTTCTGAACATATTCAAGGCCCCAGCCTTTTTTACAGTTCACTGAAGGGAACCACAGAAGGGCAGAGAGAAAATCACCATGTTGCCACAGAGTAGAACAAGTCCATCAGTCTATTTCCCTCTAGTCTGCATGGGGGTTTATGCAAGGTATCAACCATGCGGCTCACATATACAACCCCATCACAGCCACCTCCCTGGCCATAATGTCGATCTCCAGTGGCATCTGGAGCTGCCTCAATGCCATGGATCAGGTTAAGAGTGCCCACAGCAAGGTGGGATAGGACACAAGCAAAGTCGAGGACTGCCGGGCTTGCCCATGCTGCTCATGCAGCCGCCCCATAGCTCAAGTGTTCTTGCATCCCACACTAGAGCCAGGCGTGCTGCAGCAGAATGCTGAGCAGGCCACGCTCTGCCACCAGAGCCTGTCCGGCCTGAGCATGCATCCTCAGCTCCCTTTCCCCCAAGGAAGCTGCACAGTGCCGGGCAGCTGTGCTGTACTGATTGCACCAGCCTGTGTTCAGGATGCAGCTCAGAAAATGCAAGGATTTAGAGTAGCCCCACTCAGCGCTCCTGGCTTTGCGAATGCTTCGACTGCCATCATGGTGTAGTTGTGATCAATCTTTTTTTTTGCGATAGATGATTTATGGTTATTATCTTATGCATAGTGGCCGCAGAGTAGATAACAGTCCAATTTGATGCCATTTACTTTGAGAAAGATCTTTTAAAGGAATCATTGTTATTGGAATTTCAAAATGGCACTGCATAAGAGATTATATTTTGCAGGTTCATGAATGTGCAATTGGCAAGTTTTGTGCAGTCACTGATGACGTAAATATTTAGTTGCCATCAACTGTTTCGTTTAGATGACTTTATTTCAGTCAGCAACATTTTAATCCTCCTAATTCCAGATAAGGGAAAATGTATAGGATACATGTAGACTTAAATTTTCTTCTTCAAGTAGGTGATGAAGTATTGTCAATGTAAATAACATAGATTTTAGGTGGAGCGCGCAAGCGCTCTGACGTGTTGTAATCTGTCCGTGGGCTTTTAACCACGCTCATCACTATCACTCCTTCATGGACCTGCCTTTAAAAAATCCTTTGTTATCATTGGTAAATCATTGGTAAATGCTTTACTTGTGTCCCTCCATGGGGCAGTTTTGTTACGCCTGGGCCATCGAACTTGTTAACTGGATAATTACACGTTTGCCAATACGTTTGACTGCCAGCAACCTTCTTTTTCCTTTTGTGTCTCTCCTTCGCGCTCATGTTCACGGCAGCAGTGGAGTTTTGAACTCACTTGCTTATGTCAAGTGTTTTACTTTTCATTTTCAATTTATGTGGCAAGAAAATTCGAGTTAGGAATTTACAGTGCTAATAACTTGTTCTAAAATGTGAGCTTGGCTGCCACGTTATTGAAAAACAACACGTTCTGACACAAATGTCTTCATTTCTGTTGGGTGAAGACAGTAATGCCTTCCATTCAGTATACTCATATCATCAGAAGTAACACTGCAAACTACATAAACTCAGCACGGCATGGTTTAATGTGCCCCCAGAACTGGCCAGAGATCTGCAATAGAATATGTGAACTAATGCTGGGGTTGGCAGTAGCTAAAAGAGATTGTCCTGTAGATCAAACTGCGGCAGAACTATCGTTGGCGCCGAGGAGCTTTGGTGCGCTCCCAGCAGGAGTAGATTTATTACAGCGGCCGTACTCAGCCAGACATGTTCAATGCTGCAGCCAACAGGAGATTACATGTGCTACAGAGATGAAAGTCGACACTGGACAGATTGCATATGCAAATGAGAAAGCAAGCAGAGAGCAGCAAGAAGAGCGTTGGTTATTGCCACCATCAAATGGAACACTGTTTGGTCTTCCAATTGACAGATAATGCATTCAGATTTTTTTTTTAAATGGAAAATTCCACATTTTTATCATGTAAAATTTCACAAACAGTTTTATGGTGATCCTACACTAGGTCATAGAGAACGGAAGTCGAGTTGACAAGCTGGTCCTCACTATGGGTTGGCCTGGCTTTGTTGTGAAGATACCGGAATTTAGGGACATATTTAATAAAAAATGACGCACAACTGCGCTAGCGCAGTTGTGCATCATTCTTTTTAAAGCGATCTAACGTCATTCCTTAGCGCCATATTGAAGAAATTACGTATGAAGGCGCTAAGGAATGGTTAGCGTAAAAAAAAGACGCTAACATCTGCGACATGCCGCAAGGAAAAATGACGCTACTGCTGAAAAAGTGGTGCAAGACCATTTTGCGGCACGTAAACATGTCGCAAAAGGGTTAGTGCCATTTTTTTAACCTCATTAGCATCAAAACAAAATGCACAAACCGGAAAGAGTGTAATTGCAAGAGAAGATGGAACTATCAGGCCAGGAGAGTCCCCAGAGAGACCCCAATCACCCAAGTACCAGCCAGGAGGGTCCAGAAAAGTCCCAGGAGGAGAAGAGAAAGCACAAAAGTCGCTTTAGCGAGAAAGAGCATGACATCCTGGTCAGAGAGGTGACGGAGCACCAACACCAGCTCTTCATCACCTCCAAATTGCCAGTTGGTAGAAGAGACGCAATATGGCAGCAAATAGTGGACAAAATCAACAGCGTTGCAGGGGTGGAGAGAACTGTCACTAAGTGCAAGAAGCGCTAGCACGATTCAAAGTGCAGGACTAAGGACAAACTCACCAGAAACTGTAAGGCAACACTGCAGACTGGAGGTGGAAGTCCTGCACCACAGGAAGACCTGGATGAGCTGGAGGAGATGGTTTCAGCGGTCATCCCAGAGGAGCTGGTCACTGGAACCGCAGGACCGGACAGCGCAGACTACCAGGAACCACCACATACTGTATGCAGGGTAAGTTGCAGAGGGGGTATCTGGAGCATCGCAGATGGTAGAAGGGGAAGCACCTAGGACACACTCAATGCAAGCTAAAGAGTTACATCAGGACACATAATCCTTGTATCAAGACGCACCATCCCCACCCAAGCCACACATGTACTGATGCTTCAGTTGTGCTATGCACTCCAACATAGGCCACTCACTATGGCTGTACTCCACCAATGAAATATGCACCACATTGCCTAGTAGGCACATGCAAATAGTGTAGCTGTGGCTGTGCCATTACAGCACCCAGTGTATGATTTCTAAGCCCCTGTACCAACACAACATAGACATCAGAGACTAGGATGGAAGTCAATACCACCCCAGGGGTGGTGTCTCTGCCCAAAATGCATCCTTTCCTCATTGTCGCATAGCCTTTACTCATGTGTGCACACATTGAAATACCATCTCAGCAAAAATAGCTTTTACATGTGCAGGAAGGGACACCTCCCTGCACACAAACAAATCATCCCTTCAAGGCAGGCACAATACTGCAACAATGCCTGTGTTGGTGCACGGATAAAAAATCTGTTCAGGGGGAATTCCAGGGCTGTACTGTATTCAAGTACATATGGCACATCTCTGCATATCTAAACTGCTGTAGTGTACTGAAACACATATTGGAGCTGCCCTGAGCCATGCCACATGAGAAAAATCTGCCCTAAAGCTTGCAACCTGTGGAACACAACCCATACAGGGTAAACTCACAACAACTCAGACACAACCATATGCGTCATATGGGAATGGTCACAAAATAAAATACAATCAACACATTGTGCATGTATGTGAACGTCATGTGTGCAGCTGTCCAAGTAGCTGTAATCTCACCATCTGACAAGATAGAGGGCTATATCAAACAGAAAATGATGGTGCATGTTGCTGTGCCAAATTAGGCAGCATCACACACTGTCATTTTCAAAACACAGGGATCCGCAATATGCATAAAAATACAGTGCACCCCTATATACTCCCATGTGCAAGTGGAAATTAGCTGTTGTGCACCAACGCAGCCACCTTTGCACCATAGTGCAAGGATGGCTGCGTTGAGGGGAAGATTGTTTGTGAGAAGGAAGGAACACCTTCCTGCATAACAACAACTTAAAGGGCAATTTGCTCTTACTGTTTGTCCTGCAGAATGCAGCACACAGAAAAAACAAAAAATCCAGTAGAAATATAAGCATTACTCAAAGATTTTGTCATGCTAAACTCACCCCTGGGCTGGCGTTAGATATTGGCGCAGCATCCAGTTTACAAATAGTCCAAAATCTGAGGCAGTGTCAAAATCCAATGGGTGTTGCTGTGGCACGCCCACAGCAACACCTATTGCACACACTTTCCATGCAAAATGATGGGTGTGAAGGGGCCATATATACAAGGTGGGGCCAAGGCACAAAAAGTGGCATCAGGCCAAATTATACATACGGGGCAGGGCATTGCACCACCTGAGCCACACGAAAAGTGACACTCAAGTGATGCCTGGGGCACCTGCATATCCCCCAAAGTACCTAGTGAGCTTGACCCGTGGGTGATACACAATGCTACACATAAGTACAACCACAACCTTGGGTCAGTAATATGTCACTGAGCCTTCAGTGGCAAATAAATTATGTCCCATGTCAACAGCCAAAACAATTGGATAATGATTGCAGAGGATGATGGCTTACCGCCTGCCAACCTGCCTGTCCTGGATTTTACAGATGACATGGATGACTAGCTGCCAACCATCAATGATCAGACTCTCCAGGATGTCCTAAGATCACTCCAGACACCACATCCAGTTGCAAGGGGGGGACACAGGCCCTCATTACAACCCTGGCGGGAAATCCCGCTTTCCGCCGTGCACAAGACTGCCAACATACCATTGCGGCAGAGGAATTCCGCTACAGGTATTAAGGCTCACAGCTCGGAATCCTCCACAATACAGACAACCACACACGTCCGCCACACCAAAGGTCAGTGATAAACTGGCGATACCAAAACCTACACCGTCACGCCAACAGGAATACGCCCACAGTATCACGACCCACGAATCAACGCGGCGGTCTTTCAACCGCAGTATTCCATTGGCAGTACACACCGCTGCGCTCAAAATACACACACATTTACAAAACACATTTACAAACCACATTGGACAATTCAAAATACACACACCTAACACACATAGACACACCACATCCACACACCCAATCCAATATAAAGCACACACCCGCATCACCCACAAACCCTTACAACCAAAATTCTGAGAGACTACCTAACACAACACCAGCATCCACAGACACACAACACCATCACTCATACAACATCCACGCACCTCAAACAACACACACCAACACATCCCCTCACACATCACAACAGACACCACCTCACACATACTTCATCCCCCACCCCACCTGCATGCCATCACATACTCCCACCCTCACCCTCACACCAATCACACCAACAACCCACAGATACCCCACTAACACAACCCACACATCCCAAAATCAAGCCCTGCATGTAACACCAATCACCAAAGCATGTCCAGTAGAGAGACTCACTCATGCCCCAAAATCACCAATCACACAAGGGCCACGACAATAATGCAAGCACAGGAGTAGAGGATAACTCACCCATTGCACAAGATGACACACATAGATACAATAACTATGCATGTACACCCCAACAGGACCCATACCCAACGTCACCGGACAGGAGGTGCCAGACATATCCAGTCCCCCCACAGAAGAGGCCCACAGTGACAACAGCATCTCTGTACGCCTGGATCAAAATGACCAGCCCGGCCCATCAGGGACCTCGGGTAGTCAGTTCCCCTGACACAGTCACAAACTACCACTGAACCTCCCCCCTCAGGAAACATCACCATAGCACCCACCCAGCGGGCCCATCCCTCTGTCCCCAGGACACGTCAATCAGCAGTGTGTCCACCACTACAGCGAACCCAGGAAACCCCACTGACACAGGACGATCAGGGACCTGGGGGAAGTGGCAGTGGGCACACGGTTCAGGGGACAGAGGCACAGAATAACAGGGAAGCTGGGAGGACTGCTGTGCGACAGGGGGAGGACATGCCCAGGGAACCCACTCTCCACAAGGCACTCTCCAACATCATGGGAGCTTACAACCATTCCCAGGAGACCATGGGCACGGTACTGGCCAAGTTTCAGGAGACCCAGCGGCTGCAGGAGGAACACTACCTGGGGATCAGGGAGGACTTGAAGTCTATCAACACCACCCTGGTCACCATTGCAAGGGTGCTGACAAACCTTCTCAACACCAGGAGGGACACAGTGGCACACCAACAGGCCCCTGACACTAGCCTGGACGATGAACAGCCCTCCACCTCCGCCGGTGTTAGTGGACAGGAGGCACCGCCACAGGAACAACAGGCCACCAGTACCCCACCCCCTGCAGATGGAGAACCGCCCGCAAATGGTCCCTGAGATCCAGGAACAAGACAGAGAACATTGCCAAGACCCCCGCTAGGAAATAAGACCCCCCTGAATGTCACCCTTCTGTCCCACTTTGTCTCCCTGTCCACCTTAAACTGCCATTGCTCCACTTCCTATGCCCCATTGGACAATGCACCTGTGAAACAAATAGACTGGACTCTACCATGGACATTCCTCCACCATCACCCCAGCCCATTTCACACACCCCTCCACTTATTTGCACAGAAATAAACACACTTGAATAACAAAACAATCTGGAGTCTGTCTGTGCTTTCACTAATGTGTAATTGCAAAACCTCTGGAATAGAGCAATGTCAATATACTTGTTCACATACCAATATAACATAGCTGTAGGCCAGCAGTAAACATAGCAGAGGGCACAAAGTGGGACCCAGATCTGTGAAATGGAAAGGCAAAGTAACAAGTCAGGGTCCATACACTGAGTGAAAATGACAGACTTATGCTAGCTCCAACAATAGTATGAGATGTGGGAAGCAGTTACATTTTCTTACCTGTGTCTCACTGGAAGTATTGCATGATGATGTTGTTTCGGTTGTCGACATCTTCTTCTTCTGCCTCCTCTTCTTCACTGTCCACAGGCTCCACTGCTGCCACAAGACCACCATCTGGCCCATCCTCCTGCAGAAAAGCCACCTGGCGTCGCAAAGCCAGGTTGTGCAGCAAACAGCATGCCACGATTATCTGGCACACCTTCTTCGGTGAGTAGTATAGGGAGCCACCTGTCAGATGGAGGCACCGGTATCTGGCCTTCAGGAGGCCGAAGGTGCGTTCTATAACCCTCCTAGTTCGCCCATGTGCCTCATTGTAGCTTTCCTCTGCCCTTGTCCAGGGATTCCTCACTGGGGTCAATAGCCATGACAGGTTGGGGTAACCAGAGTCACCTGCAAATGTCGAGGGACAACTGTTAGACACACACTAACCCTTAGGGACAACCCCATACCCAGACACCTATGTCAACTGTGTTGGGACCTTGGCCTCGCCTATTAGCCACACACGGTGCCTCAGGAGTTGCCCCATCACATAAGGGATGCTGCTATTCCTCAAAATGTAAGCATCATGCACAGAGCCAGGATACTTGGCATTCACATGGGAGATGTACAGGTCTGCCAAACACACCATCTGCACATTCATCGAAAGGTAGCTTTTCCGGTTTCTGTACACCTGTTCATTCCTGCGGGGGAGGGGGAAATGACACATGTGTCCCATCAATGGCACCAATGATGTTGGGGATATGTCCCAGGGCATAGAAGTCACCTTTCACTGTGGGCAAATCCTCCACTTGAGGGAAAACGACGTAGCTGCGCATGTGTTTCAGCAGGGCAGATAACACTCTGGACAACACGTTAGAGAACATTGGCTGGGACATCTCTTATGCCATGGCCACTGTTGTTTGAAAAATCCCCACTGACCAGGAAATGGAGTACAGATAGAACCTGCACTAGAGGGGAGATTCCTGTGGGTTGGTGGATAGCTGAAATCAGGTCTGGCTACAACTGGGCACACAGTTCCATGATTGTTGCACGATCAAGTCTGTATGTGATAATGATGTGTCTCTCTTCCATTGTCGACAGGTCCACCAGGGGTCTGTACACCGGAGGATGCTGCCATCTCATCACCTGCCCCAGCAGACATGCCCTATGGAGGAGAACAGCGAGCAGAGGGTCATCCAGCACTTAGGTATCACAATGTGTTATTTGCTGAAATGTTGGAAAATCGCAATGTGCCGGTATCTGTCTGTACTCCAGGCCTAGATAGGTGTGACACAGTTTTTTTCCATCCCATGTGCCCCCTGAAACGGCAGCTTCCTGACCTGTAAGGTGGGACAAGGGGAAATGAGGTAACTGCGCTGGTGTTGTAAACCGTTGCGGTGGGCGGTCGAAGACCGCGGCGCAATTCAGCATTGGTTAACATTGGGCCCTATGGGTCCCAGGAGCCAATGATGATGTACGCCAGCGGTAACGGTACGCACTGCTGCAGACGTGACCGCCATTTTCTTACTGTTCACTCACTTGATACTTGACCTTCAACAGGGGACGACCTACACTGCAAGTGCTGCTGTGACCTGTGTCTGGAAGTGACAATGGCTACAGTGTCTGGGGAAAGGGCCCCTGCCTTCACTTCGGAGGAGTTGGAGAAACTGGTGGATGGGGTCCTCCTCCAGTACTGGCAACTGTACAGTCCTCCAGACAAACAGGTGAGTACACTGTGAGCATGGTGGATGGCACCTGAATGTATGGAGTGTCGTGGATGGAAGAGGGTGGGAAGGGGGACAGGCCAGCATGTCAGGATTGTGTGTGTATGTACGGCAGGGCCAGTGTGGGAGGTGTTCGGCAATGCGTGAGATGAAATGTACGGGATAGAAACATCAATTTTTACTTCACTTTTCCTCTAGGTCGGCACCAACCAGAAGAAAGGTATTTGGCGTGCCATTGCCAAGGACGTCCGGACCCTGCGGGTCTACCATAGACGGATCACACACTGCCGTAAAAGATGGGATCACCTGCGCCACTGGAGCAAGAAGACGGAGTAGGCCCAGCTGGGGATGGCCTCCCAACGTGGAAGGGGTGCCCATCGCACCATGACCCCCCTGATGTACCGGATCCTGGCGGTGGCCTATCTGGAATTAGATGGGCGCTTGAGGGCATCACAGCAGCCACAAGGGGGTACACTCTAATTCAGCTGACTCTGCGCGCATTACGAGGTGTCTGGGTGGGGGAGGTGGGCTGTGGGTTCCCCTAGGCCAGGGCGGACTTGGTAGGCAAGGTCCCTTGTTAGGCAGACTCTGTGGCACCCCAACCCCACTACTGGTAATAGTCAGGCTCCTGTGACTTCCAGGTGTGCAGCAATTGGGCTTAGGCCTCGTCCCCCATGGGCATGTGAATTTGCTAGGAACTGTTAGTGCATGGCTTAGTGCAGAGGGCTGCTCCCTGTGTGTTGTGTCCGCCAACGGTAGTGGTATTGCATGCACTGAACATGTGTTTCTTCTGTCTTTCCCCCCCTTTGTGTTTTGGAGGGCATTCATTCTGGGCAGACGGCCCAACAGAAAGCATTTCAGGCTCTGGCCTCAGCACTGATGGCAGCCATTGCCCCTGTGTCCAGCCTCCCCCCTCCAACTTCCTCCACCCAGACCCAATCCCCTGTACCTCAGCCTATCCCAAGCACACCATCAGACCAGCATGCACACTCATCAACACACGTGGACATGGCAAGCACAAGCACCACACATCCCACAAGCACTCACACATGCACCATCCCCATGCAGACACAGCAACATCCACTGCCTCCACTGTGTCCCCCTCCTCCACGTCCTCCTCCTCCCTCCCTGTCTCGTCTCCACTCACACCTGCATGCACTACATCCTCAGCCACTACCTCCATCACCAGCACGCCCATCACCACACACCGCTCACGTGCAATCACCACCCCCACTACCATGCACACATCCTCAGTGTCCTCTCCCAGTGTGTCTGTGAGCCCTCCTCCCTCCCAAAGTACATAAACGCAGGCACACACCCACCCAACAGCCATCCACCTCACAACAGCCTCCGGCCCATGCACCTTCACCCAAATTCAGCAAACGTACACCTCCTACAACCACTACTTCTTCCTCCACTCCCAAACCCCCTCCATCTTCCCGTCCCAGTGTGTCTAAAAAACATTTCCTGGCAAACTTTGACCTCTTCCCTTCACCTCCCCCCCGGCCTTCCCCTAGGGCCAGGCTTTCCAGGTCCCAACCCAGCACCTCAGCCACCAAATCCCCAGGCACAGTGGTGCCAGCAACTGTGGGGTAATCGAGTGCGCCACCCATCAGGGCTGCCAGTGTGCCACCTTGCGAGGCCAAGGACATTCCGCCACCTGCCAAGGTGAAGAAGGTGCCCACATCCCGGAGGGAGAAGCCGCACCTACCAGCCACCAAGGGCTTCGCCAAAACAAAAGGGTACAGTGGCAAGACACCTGCAGCACCATCAAAGGTGGGGAAGAGACAAAAGCAGAAGAGCAGGTCAGGACAGGGCACGGTGGCACCGACTGAGGGACTAGTGTCACCTCTTCTGTCAACGGCTACACCAACCTGTACAGCGAAAAACATCGCATTCTGCCCCGCCACCAGCACCGCCACCTGCACTGCCACCAGCATCGCCACCTGCACCGCCACCAGCACCGCCACCTGCACAGCCACCTGCACCGCCACCTGCAAGTCTGCAGCCTCAGCAACAGTCCCCAGCATCTTCTCCAGTGGGCAGCAGTCCTAGGCTGCAGGGGACGTCCTCCTGTGTCCCTCGACAGGTGCTGACACATGCACCATCACCAGCACCGCCGCCACAGACACCACCAAAAGCACCGCCACCAGCCCCGTGACATGCTCGGACAGTGGCACCACCGCTGACATGGCTACCATCCCCAGTGGTCAGCCGACTGAGGCTGGAAGAGACTTACTGGACCCTTCCCAGCTTCCATGAGGCATGACTTTCATCACTGTTTGCACCTGCAGGTGGAAGGCAAAGCCGCAACAGGGTGGGGTATGTATCTGCCTCCATGGCGTATCATGCTACCTGTTCCTAGGCAATCTCGTGGCACACACACCCATGTGAGGGAATGGGACCGGCCACACTGCATGTGGAGCACTCTGGGTACAATGCCCCCTCCAGAACCAGTGGAGAATCACATCCACTACCTGTTGGAAAATGGGTTATTGGTAGGGCAGGTAGGTACCTACACCTAGCAACAAGCCACTAACCTCCACCTAGGTACAGTTAGGTCTCAGTAAATTAATCCCAGCTCAACCCTTGGTAGCTTGGCAACGAGCGTCAAGGCTTAACTTAGGAGACAAAGTGTAAAGCATTCAAATATCACAAAACAGTAATTAAATAAAACACAGGAAACAGTTTAAAAATCCAAAACCAATTTATAAAAATAGTTTATATGTTTATCTTTAAAATGACACAAAACCGATTCAAATCGGTTCAGGGGAACCGGAGATATGAATTTTTAAAGTATTATTATTTTCTAGCGCTTAGAAACAAAAAGCGCCAATCGGGTCATCTGGTTGCACCAGGACCGGGGCAAAGTCAAACTTTCAGGCCGACCGCGATGGAGCCCTGCTCGGCTACAAGTCGCGGGAGGCCTCGGTTAAAAAGTTACCTTCTGACGTAGTCTCTTTTTTGATGTTTTTCTTCCCCGGGACGAACCTGCCAGTTGAATCCGACCTCCTGGAGCCCTTGTCCGGATACGCGAAGTCGGTTTCCTCGGTGGTGATTTTTACCTTCGGACTTAGTCGTTTTTTCGAGATGAAAATCCTTCGACCGGGGTAAACCTGGATCTTGATCCGACGTCCGTGGAGCCCTTCTCGGATACGATGGCTGGGAGGTCCCGGTCAACTTTTAACGTTTGGACTTAGTCTCTTTTTTGGATGTTTTTCTTTACCGGGACGAACCACGAAGTCAGGCCGGGTCGCGGTTGAGGCAAGCCGGCTAGAATTTCCGCGTCGGGTCGGTCACTTTATGGAGCTTTTTTTCAAAAATTCTCCAATCTTTTCCAAACTTCTGGGGCTTCACCCAGATGTTCTTTTAAGGTTCTTTTGGGGTCCACAGCTCACCCCAAGGGTCCAGAAGTTCTGTGATGGTCCTTGGGAAGTGCGGACTTCAACTCCCAGAATGCACCTGGCGCAAACTCCTTTTTGGCCACTGGACAGTGGTCAACTGGTCACTTTTTCAGGAGTTGGTGCAGGGGACTCTGGATAGCAATTTTTCACCTGTAGCAAACAGGGAGTCCCTCCTTGAACCAGTTGAAGCCAGGCAAAGTCCTTCTTGTGGTGAAGCCCAAGTGTGCAGCTGATGCAGTCTTTCTGAGTGCAGGGTCCAGGTGCAGGCCAGGGGTCCAGCAGGGCAGTCCTTCTTCTCCTTGTAGTTCCTTCTTCTTGAAATTTGGTGGGGATCTGAGGCGTGGGTGCAGGTCTGCCAGTTTTATCCTTGCTCCTGGGTGAAAAGCAGGGGGGCCCTGGTTCTCCAATCAGGGACAGGGTCGTCCCCCTGTGATGACCACTTTCTGGGAAGTGTGGCAAAAATCCATCCCAGAAGGCAACAGTCTCTAAAAATCCAACATGGATGAATCTGATTTTTGGAGGTTACATCTGCATGAGCCCACCCACTGGTGTGGCTAAAAATCATAAACACACCCCTCTCCTGCCCTCTCCTAATCTAATCAAGGGGGCACCTAGCTGTCTGGGGTTGCAGGATGTGGGGGTGTTGCTGGGTGCTGCAAATGTCCTTCTCTGCCTTTGAAGACCAGTTTGGCAGCCCTCCCCCTTCCTGCCTCACCATCTGCTGAGGGGAGATTCTCTCCCCCAAGCACATTCCTTTGTGTGAAGTCAGGCCACTTCACACCTCATCAAGGTAGCCTGGCAGAAGCTGCTGCAGGCTGGCCAATCAGAGCACAGCAGCAAAAACAATGCAGAGCTGAAATTGGCAACTTTTTAGGTAAAGTCTAAACTTTTTACCTGGACAAGTTATATTAAATCCAACAACTGGAAGTTGTGGGATTTATTACAACAATTAATTTGATACCAAATTCTTGGTATGTAACATTTAAGGAGACTTTAAAATTTAAAATAAAGTCTGCCCATTCTAGCCTATGAAGGCCATCTACTTCAATGAGGGAAAAACGAATTTGGCTGTTTTTACCTCACCAGGGCTTATAAATCTATTTTTATAAAGTCCCTGCTTATAGTTACATGGCACCCAGCCCTAGGGGCACATAGGGCACACCTTAGGGGTGACTTATATGTAAAAATAAGGTAGTTTAAGACTTTGGAAGTACCTTTAATTCCAAAGTCGAATTTGCATATAACTTTAATTTAAAAGCAGCCAGCAAGGCAGGCTTGCTTTTAAAATGACACTGGGCACCTCAGCAATGCACCTAGGTGTGCACCACCTGTGCTGTGGTCCCTAAACCTACATGCCCTACCATATACTAGGGACTTATAGGTAGGTTAACTTAGCCAATTATAATTTGCCTAATTTGCATATCCATTTTACACAGAGCACAGGCCCTGGGACTGGTTAGCAGTACCCAGGGCACCATCAGAGTCAGGAAAACACCAGCATAAAGTGGAAAATGGGGGCAAAAAGTTATGGGGCCTCTGCAATCAGCCCTAGTTTCTCACACTACCTCAGTCCTTGGCAGGATGAAGCACTCTGGGCACAAGGCCCCCTCCAGAACCAGTGGAGAATCACATCCACTACAGGATGAAGCACTCTGGGCACAAGGCCCCCTCCAGAACTAGTGGAGACTGTTATCCACTTGAGAGACTGTGGCTTTGCACTCCCCAGTTTAAAGCAGTGGGCAAACCACCCACTGGAAAGACTTGAGAGACTGTGGCTTTGCACTCCCCATGATAAAGCAGTCTGCAAACCACCCACTAGAAAGACTTGAGAGACTGTGGCTTTGCACTCCCAGGATAAAGCAGTGGGCAAAGCACCCACTGGAAAAACTTGAGAGACTGTGGCTTTGCACTCCCCAGGATACAGCAGTGGGCAAACCACCCACTGGAAAGACTTGAGAGACTGTGGCTTTGCACTACCCAGGATACAGCAATGGGTATGGAGCCCCCTCGTGCACTGAGAGCGATGCGCCGATCCGGGCAAGCACTCGGGTCCGGGCAGGCGTTGCATCGTTTTTCCGTGGCCAGCAAGGTTTGCGTCAAAAATCCGGCAGCATGGTATCAGCAAAACTGCGCTATGTGGGTTGCGACGTTATCAGCCTCTGTCAGCGGGTGTTGAGCGTTGTTTCTCCAGCTACGTTCATTGATCTTCTAGCCACGATGCTGGTGGAGCATTGATTTCTGCCACGAAGCCGGCAGCGGGACGTTTTTCAGCCACGTCTCAGAAGGTGCTTCAATATTTTCCCCACACGGCAGTCTGTGCGTGTATTTTCAGTCTTGGTCTGCCAGTTTCCCCTTCCAAGGCCCCAGGAACTGGATAGGGCACCACTTGGCTGCTGGGCAGGAGTCTCAGCAGAGAGTCCAGGTGCTGGCAGGAGAAGTCTTTGATGGCCCTGAGACTTAAACAACAGAAGGCAAGCTCAGGACAAGCCCTTGGAGATTTCTTCACAAGCAGGAATGCACAAAAAAGTCCAGTCTTTGTCCCCTTGCACAGACAGAAGCAGCAACTGCAGAATAGCTCCGTAAAGCACAGTCACAGGCAGGGCAGCATCTCTCCTCAGCTCTTTAGCTCTTCTCCAGGCAGAGGTTACTCTTGATGTCCAGAAGTGATCTAAAGTCTGTGGGTTTGGGTGCCCTTCTTATACCCATTTTGGCCTTTGAAGTAGGCTTACTTCAAAGGAAAATCTCTCTTGTTTGTGAAATCCTGCCTTGCCCAGGCCAGGCCCAAGATACACATCAGGGGTTTGGAGACTGCATTGTGTGGGGGCAGGCACAGCCCTTTCAGGTGTAAGTGACCACTCCTCCCCTCCCGCCTAGCACAGATGGCTCATCAGTATATGCAGACTACACCCCAGCTCCCTTTGTGTCACTGTCTAGAGACAGGCACAAACAGCCCAACTTTCAAACTGACCCAGACAGGGAATCCACAAACAGGCAGAGGTACAGAATGGTTTAAACTTTCTAAAAGTGGCATTTTCAAGCACACAATCTCAAAACCAACTTTACTAAAAGATGTATTTTTAAATTGTGAGCTCAGAGACACCAAATTCCACATGTCTATCTGCTGCCAAAGGGAATCTATGCTTTTTTAAAGGCAGCCCTCAATAAGCCTTGCAACAGTGAAAACCGAATTTGGCAGTATTTCCCTGTCAGGACATATATAACACATTAGTATATGTCCTACCTTAAACATTAAAAATATACTGCACCCTGCCCATGCGGCTACCTAGGGCCTACCTTAGGAGTGTCTTACATGTAAGAAAATCGAAGGTTTAGGCCTGGCAAGTGGGTACACTTGCCAAGTCGAATTGGCAGTTAAATTCTGCACACACAGACAAACTGCAGTGGCAGGTCTGAGCTATGTTTACAGGGCTACTAGTGAGGGTGGCACAACCAGTGCTGCAGGCCCACTAGTAGCATTTGATTGACAGGCCCTGGGCACCTCTAGTACACTGTACTAGGGACTTACCAGAAAATCATATATGCCAATCATGGAAATCCAATTACACAGACAATTTACATAGGAGCATTGCACTTGCACTTTAGCACTGGATAGCAGTAGTAAAGTGCCCAAAGTAATACAAACAAAGTAATACAAACAGCAAAAACACAGTCCAGCACATATCAACAACCTGGGAAACAGTGGCAAAAAGTTAGGGGAGACCACACCAAGGATGCCAAGTCGAACACGTGTCCCCCCCAGCTGAAAGTGGGGAGCAACTACACAACCTCATGGGAGTTCTCATCACTAAGGTGGAAGAATCTGGACAGAACATCAGCATTGGCGTGTTCTGTACCAGGGCTGTTTTCCACCGTAAAGTCCATCCCTTGTAGGGAAATGGACCACCTCAACAGTTTTGGATTCTAACCCCTCATCTGCATTAACTATCTGAGGGGCCTGTGGTCGGTCTGAACCTGTAAGTGAGTCCCAAACAAGTAGGGTCTTAGCTTCTTCAGCACCCAGACTACAGCAAAAGCTTCACGCTCTATGGCACTCCACCTAAGTTCCCTGGGAAGTAACCTCCTCCTAATGAAGGCTACAGGTTGATCTAGGCCCTCTTCATTAAGCTGTGAGAGTACTGCTCCAATAACATACTCTGAGGCATCTGTTTGCACAACAAACTCCTTGGAGTAGTCGAGTGCCTTCAGCACAGGTGCTATGCACATGGCAGCCTTCAGGGCATCGAAAGCCGTCTGGCAAGACTCAGTCCAGATCACCTACTGGGATGCTTTTTGGAAGTCAATTCAGTCAAGGGAGCAACAATTGTGCCATACGCTTGACAAACCCTCTATAGTATCCTGTGAGACCTAAAAAGGCTCTCACTTCAGTCTGGGTCTTGGTAGGCTCCCAAGACAGAATGGTGTCAATCTTTGGCTGGAGGGGTCCACCTGGCCACTGCCCACCTGGTGTCCCAAGTACACCACAGAACCCTGCCCTATTTGGCACTTGCTTGCCTTAATAGTGAGGCCTGGCTTTTGCAGAACCTCCAACACTTTGCAGAGGTGCTGCAAATGTTCCTCCCATGTGGAACTGAAGACAGCAATGTCATCCAGGTAGGCGGCACTGAACTCATCCAGCCCAGCCAACACCTGGTTGACCAACCTCTGAAAGGTGGCCGGGGCATTTTTCACCCCAAATGGCATCACCTTAAACTGAAAGTGCCCATCTGGGGTAGAAAATGCAGACCTCTCCTTGGCCCCCTCAGTCAAGGCAATCTGCCAATACCCATATGTTAAATCAAACATGCTGAGGTATTTGGCAGCTCCCAACCGACCTATGAGCTCATCAGCTCTTAGTGACTGCATTGAGACTCCAGTAGTCCACGCAGAACCGGAGTTCTGGGGTGGCACCAGGAGCAGCAGCCTTTGGGACCAAAACCACAGGGCTGGCCCAAGGACTGCTGAAATGCTCAATAACCCCTAAGGTTAACATCTTGGATACCTCAACCTTGATGCTAGCCCTGACCTTGTCAGTCCCCCTGTAAACCCTTTGTTTAATGGGTGTACTGTCCCCAGTGTCCACATCATGTGTGCACAAGTGTGTGATCCATGGGATCAAGGAGAACAGTGAGGAGAACTGTCCCAACACCTGGCGACAGTCCCTCTGCTGCTCTGCGGTCAGGGAGGGGGAGAGGTTCACTCCCTCCACAGACCCATCATTCTCTCCTGCAGACAGGAGGTCATGAAGAGGCTCACTCTCCTCCTCTACCCCATCATCTGTCACTAGGAGCATGGACAACTCTGTCTGCTCAAAGTGTGGCTTGAGCCCATTCACGTGCAGGGCCCTCAAAGGGTTCCTGAGAGTCTGCAAGACCACCAGGTAGGTGATTTCACTCTTGTGCTCCACCACCTCAAATGGCCCACTCCACTTGTCCTGGAGTGCTCTAGGCTCCACTGGTGCCATCACCCACACTTTCTGACCAGGTTGAAACTCGACCAGAATGGCATTCTGGTCTTACCAGCGTTTCATATCCTCCTGGCTTGCTTTTAGGTTCTCCTGTTCGACACTCCTGAAGCGGGCAGTCTGGTTTCTCAGAGCCAGCATGTAACTGAATACATCATGGGGGGGTTTACAAGGAGCTTTTTCCAAAGCCTCCTTTACCAGACTTAAAGGTCCTCTCACAGGGTGGTCATAGATCAGCTCAAAGGGAGTAAAGCCAAGTCCCTTTTGAGGCACCTACCTGTAAGCAAACAGAAGGCATGGCAAGAGGATGTCCCACTTCCACTTCAAGGGCTGTGACAGGCCCATGATCATGCCTTTCAAGGTGCAGTTGAATCTCTCAACCAGGCCACTGCTTTGGGGATGGTAAGGTGTGGTGAACTTGTAGGTTACCCCACACACCTTCCACAGAGACTTAACATATGTTGATATGAAGTTGGTACTCCTATCGGACGACACTTCCTTGGGTAACCCCAGATGGGTAAAAACTCAGATCAAGGCACGGCCCACCACAGGGGCAGTGATTGATCTTAAAGGAATGGCCCACCAAGAACAGGATAAACCTGTTGCCCATGGCTGTCTTGGGATCCAGAGGCCCCACAATGTCAATGCCAACCTTAGAGACTCCCCCCCCATTCAAAGGGAACCTGCGCGCCACTCTGCACAGGCGCTCTGATTTGTCTACTGCAACTACGTGGTGAAGTACCCGGGGACCTATCTGCTCTTCAGACACCAGGGGGCATATTTATACTCCGTTTGCGCCGAAATTGCGTCGTTTTTTTTGACGCAATTTCGACGCAAAACTAACTCCATATTTATACTTTGGCGTTAGACGCGTCTAGCGCCAAAGTCCATGGAGTTAGCGTCATTTTTTAGCGTGGACACCTACTTTGCGTTAATTATATGCAAGGTAGGCGTTCCCGTCTAAAAAAATCGACTCCAAGGCATGTGCGTCGGATTTATACTGGCAGGCAAAAATCACGCCCGAGAGTGGGCGGGTCAAAAAAAATGACGTACGGCCGCTTTTGCGCTGTTTTTTAGCGCCTGCAAAAGGCAGGCGTTAAGGGACCTGTGGGCTCTGAAGGAGCCCAGAGGTGCCCCCCCATTCCCCCAGGGACACCCCCTGTCACCCATGCCCAACCCAGGAGGACACCCAAGGCTGGAGGGACCCATCCCAGGGACATTAAGGTAAGTTCAGGTAAGTGTTTTTTTTGTTATTTTTTTTGTGGCATAGGGGGGCCTGATTTGTGCCCCCCTACATGCCACTATGCCCAATGACCATGCCCAGGGGACAGAAGTCCCCTGGGCATGGCCATTGGGCAAGGGGGCATGACTCCTGTCTTTGCTAAGACAGGAGTCATTTCTATGGGGGTTGGGAGTGAAAAAAAATGGCGCAAATCGGGTTGAGGCGAAAAAATTGCCTCAACCTGACTTGCCCCATTTCTTGACGCCCAAGCTCCATATCCCCCTACGCCGGCGCTGCCTGGTGTACGTCGTTTTTTTTAACGCACACCAGGCGGCGCCGGCGGCTAACGCCGGCTAACGTCATTCAATAAATACGGCGCCCGCATGGCGCTTCAGAATGGCGTTAGCCGGCGCTAATTTTTTTGACGCAAAACTGCATTGGCGCAGTTTTGCATCAAAAAGTATAAATATGGGGCCAGGTGACTCCTCACTGTAGTCACACTGGCTCCTGTGTCTCTCAGAGCCTCCACCCTCTGTCCATTGATGGTCACCCACTGCCTGTACTTCTTAGTGTTCTCAGGAACTAGGGTTCTCTGGACCATCCCACTGTCCCCTAGTGAGACAAGGGTCATCTCAGCTGGCTCCCACCCACCTGGAACCAACTCTCCCCAAGTGCGACACTAGCCAAACCCTGGGACTGCGCACTAGTGGGTGCCAGTGTACTCTTGGGGCATTTGGGGTCCCACTCACATGACCCACTTGGTCCCATGCATAGCACTTGGACCCCCTGCCACAGGTTTCCCTTTGGAGAACCGTGGCTTCTTCTCACTGGGGGGCTGGGAATCCTTACCCTGGGAATCAGATTGGGGCCCTTTAGAGAACTCCCCATTTAGCCTTACCCACCCCCTTTTCTTCTGAGAGGGACCCTGCCCACCCTTGGCGTGGTCTCCCCCATACCTCTTTTGGACCCTGGTGCTCTCCCAGTTGTCTGCTTCCTGCACAAGCTTCCTGCGGTCAGTCAGCTTGCTGTCAATCAGGTGCCGGCACAGCCCTGGAAAACATAAACTGTACAAGTGCCCCCAAGCAATCAAATTGTAAAGCCCTCATACGTTGTCACCTTACTGCCCTTCACCCAACCATCCTGTGACCTGCAGAATGAATCAACACATTCCAACCATGTTTGGGATTCCTTCTTCTCATAGGACCTAAACTTGTCCTTATACTGATCGGGGTGAGCCATACCTAGTGATCAGGGAGTCCTTCATGATAGGGTAAGTGAGCCCCTGGGGATTCCCTAAGGATGTCAGAGTATCCCTTCCCTCTACCTCAAAGTACTTCCACAGACCCACCCCAAATGAGCTTCATGGACCAGATTCATATGGAGAGCAGACTCATACCCCTTAAACCACAGCAGAATGTCATCCTCCCTCTTGTAATCCTTCACAAGGTCCTTAGGAATGTGCACCCTCCTCTCAGGCTGTACTGTGATGTTGCTGCCACCATCCCTACTAGACTGGATCCTCTGATCCAGCTTCCTCAAGCTGAGCTCATAAGCCAACAATACCTTTTTCTCCTCTATGGCCATCCTCATTTTCTCCAACTCCAACTGGTGAGCCCGCTCTGCCTGTCTGTCCTGCAACTCTTCAGGACTCAGACCCTTAGATGAGACACTGCTACCTGCCCTGGAGATCCTCCCTTCAGACAGAACATGCCCACTCACAATACCATTGTGAATACTCTGCACCTCCTCCTCCTCACCGTCATCCTCATCTTCTGTGTGCCCGTCAACTTCCTTGGCTCCCACCCAGGCCCTCACTGCCTTTTGCAGCTCCTCCTTCCTGGTGGAGCTCTTAATGGGGCAGGCAAGATACAGAACTCCCCAGTTTCACTAAATCAAAAGCAGCTCCAGCTGAGCCATCTCCAGACTGAGACATGGTGAAAGAGTCAACAGAAGTGCAAAGTTCCAAAGGCAGAAAAAAGTCCTCAATGAAGTTCAAAAATCAATCAAGGATTACCATAAAAATGGAAGTAGGGAAAAATCTAAAAAAGAGAGAAAGCAAAATCCCAAGACAAGTAGTATGTGGTCACGTAGTGGTCTGCACTGAAAACAGTAGTGTACACTTAATCAATGTATGTCAAGTACAAATACAAGTCCAATCCCAACTGCTGATCACCAGTATTAGAAATGGGGTCCTTGGTTGGCAGTCAGGTTACCCACTGAATCACCGTAAGCTAACCCCTGCTCACCCCCTTGGTAGCATGGCACGAGCAGGCAGGCTTAACTTCAGAGTCTAGGTGTAAAGTATTTGTATCAACACACATAGTAACTCAGTGAAAACACTACAAAATGACACAACACAGGGTTAGAAATTTTGAAATATTTATCTAAACAAAACAAGACCAAAACGACAAAAATCCAAAGTGAATCTACATTTTAATCATTTTTTAAGGCAGCCCCCATGTTAACCTATGAGAGAAATAGGCCTTGTAACAGTGAAAACCGAATTTGGCAGTATTTCCCTGTCAGGACATATAAAACACATTAGTATATGTCCTACCTTAAACATTAAACATACACTGCACCCTGCCCATGGGGCTACCTAGGGCCTACCTTAGGGGTGTCTTACATGTAAGAAAAGGGAAGGTTTGGCCTGGCAAGTGGGTACACTTGCCAAGTTGAATTGGCAGTTAAAATCTGCACACACAGACACGGCAGTGGCAGGTCTGAGCCATGTTTACAGGGCTGCTAATGTGGGTGGCACAACCAGTGCTGCAGGCCCACTAGTAACTTTTGATTGACAGGCCCTGGTCACCTCTAGTGCACTGTACTAGAGAATTATCAGTAAATCAAATATGGCAATCATGGAAATTCAATTACACAGACAATTTACATAGGAGCACTTGCACTTTAGCACTGGATAGCAGTGGTAAGGTGCCCAGAGTAACAAAAACAGCAAAAACAGAGTCAAGCACATCAACAACCTGGGAAACAGAGGCAAAAAGTTAGGGGAGACCACGCCAAGGACGCCAAGTCTAACACTAACCTTCTCAGTGATGGCCATCTGTCAGTGTTGCAGGATACAGTTCCTAATTTGCCTGTTGTCAGATGTGCCACACTTGCCAGCAATGAAATTGCAGGACCCCACCAATGATAGGTGAAGTACCATATTTACCTGTCCAAGATAAAGTATACATACACTTTAAGAATTGCTGGAACACTGGATGGCAAATGTATGCACTACTAGACGGTATGTAGCATCCAATCTGACAGCTCTTTGGTCATAGGGGATGCACATGGTAATCCTGGGAAATCAAGACAGTAAGCATACCCTAGGCCATTCCCCCAACTTGGCCAGTGCACTCATGAAAACCCCTAGACACTCAATTAACTTACAAAAGTATTAGGCTAAGAAAATCAGAGTTTATTGTAAAACCATAAACCTACAACTAACCGACAAAACTACCCTATGCTAAACTAACCTATGATACCTTAACTTAACTAACAACTACACTTATCTAACCTATTCTAAACTTTTCTTACACATGTAACACCACACTCTAAACATTGCCCCCCACCCCATTAAGAAGCAAGATACAAGAAGGACAACATAAACTATGACTACACATGTACCAACCTAACCTATGGCCTAAACAAATATTAATGTTTAGTTTTTTTTTTTTCTATACAAAAATACCCCAACATGCCCCCCCACCCAGCCCCTAACAATAAAAAAATGAAGACCCTCCCTTTCTACTTAACCTAACATACACCTACCCTGCACTAACCTAATACTACCCCTCTAAAACCCAATCTAAAACTGTGTAAAACAGTAAAAGGGAATGGAAGGAACTGGGAGGTTGTGGAACAATATAAGTTCCTTTCTTTCTTTTCTTCAGTTTCTTTTTGATGTATCACAACATCCTCCGGTTCTCAGCACCCTCCTCCTCCAGTTTTTCAAGTCTGGCTGAAATCTTGGCCATGTCCCGTCTCATGTCTAGTTCAAATTGGCTTGCAACAACTGCAGCTGGTGGCTGAACTGGTGCCTGGCTCCTGACTGGTGTAGCTGATGTGGAGGGCCTTGGACCAGCTGAGGCCTCGTGCACCCCTGATGTTTTTCCTACAGTGTCCTTGTGTGGTTATGGCTGCTGCGGAGGTCTACCATGTGCAAATGCATGCTATTCCCCAGATGCCTTCTCTCTGCAGTATCCTGCTTCCACCTCCATTATGTGCCAGTAGCATTTGCCCTCTTATGAAAAGTGTGCCTCTGGTGTCATATTGACAGATGAAATATGAGGAGAAACAAGCATCAGTTTCAGCAGTGGGTGGAGGTTGTACAGACATATTATGTACACTGCAACTGCAGATAACACATACAGTCCACCACACATTCCTCAGCAATGACTTACTCCTCATCTATGATTATTCCCTACCAGACATCTACAGTATCATGTACATGTCATTGGGATGACAGCTATCCATTGTTAACCAACAGGGCCCAGAGCTGATTGGACAAATTTGTCCATGATCAACATTTGTGTCATCAAACTTGTGAGCTTCATGTCCCCCAACAAGTCTGGATTTCCTGTGTCCCTGTGCACAAGGGGGGCTGTGCATGCAATCCATCACCTCGACACCCCTGGTGAAACATCAAGGTTTGCCCCGTCATCATGGATGCAAGGTGAGGGCCATATGATAAGGGGTCTGGTAACTTCCCACAGGCTATTCTAAGGTTTGCTGAATCATTATGCGTGTGTCCTGGTGTAAGACCTGGCCTGAGCATAGGGAGCACCCCATTGCCCATGATGTGCCCACATGTACAACTGATGCAATTTCCCCAGAAAGTTGGGCCGAAGCTTGACCTGCACATCAAAGTTGCCTACACATTACAGAACTGAAGCCCCCTACCCTGTGCTATGTTGTGGCTGTATGGGTGCACTTACGCCCACAGTGAGTTTGGCACTGCACTGGGTGCTGCAACAGTATCCTGATACATTGCACATCATTTGCACATGTATGTCAGACATCATCAAGGTACCACGTACGCCCACAGCATTCACACATATGCATATGTGATGTGACCTACATCACTCACAAATATAATTGTGGCAGGACCATGTTGTGAAAACTGCTGAGATCTAGCGTGGGAAGAATCATAGACTTCTCCCTCAACCGTCTGGAGCTGAGTTGTCTACTAATTGTGTATACTACTGACTGTTGTGCAGCACAATATGGGTCCTTGCAGTACTACAGCCTCATTATATCTGAAGGGTACTGAGGCACCTGTGGTGCATGTGTCTCCTACATAAGCCCCCTAGAGACCTCTGAAGATATAACCCTCATCTGTACCATCTTGTCAGTAAGTGTAAGCTATGTGTGGCGCACAGTGCTGACAATAGTGCTGTGACAAAGTGGATGTCAACAGGCATGCTATGTACATTAACAGCTGCCCTGACACCTATCATGGTAGACATCAATGAATATGTGGCCAGCCATTACTATTCAGATTACACACAATTCCATGCCAGCACACGTTGCCCCTTGTGCTACAAGCAAGCCATTCTCATTGCATTTTCAATGCACAACATTCCAACAGACATGATGGCACCATCCATTCTCCAATGCTATCATATCATTGGTCAGGCAAAACCATGTTTCATAGCATTCTACACTTCAGACTGACTCACACCAAACCCTGGATTGGCACACATGACACACAAGATGACCCTTACTGGCTGCATTGGGGGTCTTCAAATCGGGACACTTCACTATCGGTGTAGGGCGGAGGTCCACCCGCAAGACATGAATGCAAAACATTGCTAAGTGTAATTTGTATATATCAGTTAATGGACAACATTGTTCACTGTCAGCTTGTTAGGCTGAGTGAGCAAGTCACCCTAGTGGTAGATCAGAGCAACTGACAAACAACTATGATCAGTCAATCACACATAGGCCCTCATTACGAACTTGTTGGGAAATCCCCCCGAGTTTGGTTCTGGTGGGTGAAACAACGACCGCCAGCACGTTGAAGACCCCGCCAGCCCAATAAACAACATTCTGCTGGGCCTAGACATTGCAGACGGCTCCACATGGAGCCGTCAGCAATGTAGCAGGGCGGTGGGTGCAGCAGCACCCGGCGTGCATATCACTGCCCGTAAATCGGGCAGTGACATGCGCAATGAGGCTGTGCACAGGGGCCCCTGCACTGCCCATGCCGAGTGCATGGGCAGTGCAGGGGCCCCCAATGGGGCCCTGGGGCACCCATTCCGCCAGCCTTTCCCTGGAGGGCTAAACTGCCAGGGAAAGGCTGGGGGAAAACAGGTTCATTATCCGGCGGGCAGCGCTGCTTGCAGCGCTGCGATGTCGGATAAGGAACTCTGCCATCTTCAGGCTGCCTGGCGGCAGAAGCCTGGCGGTGGCAGAGTTCCACCTGTGGCGGTCTCCCTGTGTATATTATATGGCGGTCCGGACCACCATGCTGGTGGCAGTAATTTCTGACACCGTCGGCATGGCGGTCCAGACCGCCTTGTTCATAATGAGGGCCATAGTCTCAGATAATATAGACCCACGCACCTACAAACAATCACTGTCCCTGACACTCCTGTGGTGCTTCTCACTACACCATTATACATAGAATTGTCATGCAGGTGTTTGTTAGCTCTACATCTCCATGACCATATGGGACTGCATGACACTGTACACTGCATCTGAGGGGCATGCAACGGCTGTTGCAGTGGCTATCCCATTGTGACACCCATAGCATTTGAGCCTGCCCCAGATGTTGTAGACATCTACCTCATTGGCGGAGCAAACTGACAAACAACTGCCCAAGGGTTGTGTGTGTATTCCAAAGTGTTGATGAATGCCATGATGCATCCATGTGTGAAGTAATATGTGTATGTCGTCAATAATGCTATGGGAGTTTCCTCATGTGAAAATAGTTGTACCTACCTGCACATTGACTGATTGAACTCATGGATATATTGCCAATAGTGTCCACGGGAGGATAAGAACATGGGCATAGCCATATGCCTCAACACAGACACACTTGCTCTGTGGTCCATGGATGCATTTGTTGATGCAGGTTACTGAGTAATGTGCCAGTTATGGAGCAGATGCAAGGCAGCCCCATTCTCTCACTGAGAAGAGGCAGGCCTGTGGAACTAACTCAGCAAATGTGTGTGTGGTAATAGACATAGTTTAGGGTATATGTGATACACAATGTACAGGAAGAGGAAAGTGCTGGTAGTTTGAGCCCAGTGCATGGTCAAACTCCCTTACATAGCCTTGGCCAATGACACAAAGGGGCCGATAGAACAAAAGTGGTGTATTACCTATTGAATCAATACAGTCCTTGTGTCCCTCAGTGCACCCCTTGCCCCTGCCATGTGTGCGCCTAATGAGAATTAAGGCACAGCATGATGCAGGTAGGGTCCAACTGCATCTATTTATGTGTAGGTAAATGATGTACTCAGCAGGAGTTGCAGCACAATAGATTATCACAACTTCTGCTGAGTACATGGGAGCCCATCTCATACATTTATATGCCCCCATATCACACCTGCTCTCAGTAGCCTTTCAGACTGCATGAAATATGGCGGAAATCTGGCTGTGGCCATACTGGCGGATGGGGCTAAGGTGGCGCTGCTCCCACCAGCAGCGCCACGCCAGTGGACCACCACCATCTGTATTGTGAAAAATAATATGGCCTGGCTGTGTTCTGCTGGCGGGTGCTGCTGGCGGTAGCAGCGCCCCGTCCCATCCCCTGCCGGAGGACCCCCTGGATCCAGGTAAGTCGGGCCTCCGACAGGGGAGGGGTGTGGGGGGTGTGAATGTATGTGTGTGCATGAATGCGGGTGTGTTTTGAGTGTTGAATGCTTGTGTACATGTACGAACATGTGAGTGCGTGTATGTTGTGAAATGTGAATGTGTGTCTGCGTGTATGTTTGGAAGTGTGTGCGGATATGTGTGTGATTGGATGTATGCATGCGTGTATGTTTGTGTGAATGAGTGTGTGTATGCATGTGTGTGTGTGTGTGTGAAGGGGGCGTGGATGTAGATGGGTGGGGAGGGTTTGGAGCGGTAGGGTGGGTAGAGGGTATCTGGAGAGGTGGGGGGAGACCCTTATCAGTGACAGGGAAGGAATTTCCTGTCACTGATATGGCCTAGCGCCATGGTTTTCGTGGTGTTACAAATGCCACAAAAACCATGGCACAATGGCAGCCACCGGGCTGGAGATGGATATCTCCAGTCTGGTGGCCGTTACCGCTGTGGTGGTTGGAGTGGTACATTGGCGGGTTGGCTTCAGGCAATGTCATAATGTGCCAGTAAATACCGCCAGCCTGTTGGTGGTACTTACCGCCACATTATCCCCGACCGCCGGGGTCGTAATGACCCTCTAAGACTGTGAAGTGAAAGTGGACTCACTGTACCATGTTTGCAGGCAGGATGTCCTGTTTCATCACTTCTTGGGCCTGTGCATCACGTTTCCAGTCATTCGCCGTTTTTTGGACGCTAGATGGTCATGCATCAAATTCTCCCCATTTAACATGAAATTGCCTGTGGACGTGAGATTGATGTTCAGGGGCTAGGCGCCTTTTAGCTTAGGAGAATAGTATGGTACATGCGTATGCGTGAAAGTATTTGACCATGACAGTCATGTGTCGATTTTTCACCATGGTGCGTTAAAAGGCGTGTGAACTTGTGATAGACAACCAGGCCCCAGACGTCATTTTACTGACATTGCAGAGTGTAAATTTGATGCTTTTGTGTCATTTTCTTTTTTTGGACGCATGACAGGATTGCGTAGAATTTTGCATTGTAGGCCATGAATGCACCCTGATTCACTTACCATGTCACATGGGATGTGCTACAATGTTGTATATGTGGTATGGCTACTTGTGCGTAACTATCCAGTAATGTCAAAACTGTGACATTGGTATGTTGAATCCATAGGTTTGTCAATGAGTCTGCTGTATGCGATTACTCATACCTTGTGCATATGTGCATGTTTAGCATATCTGTGTCCACATACATGTTAGCACACATGTGCAATGTGGGTACACATGTGTTTGAATACTAATTTGTGGGAGGACTACATTGTTATATCTAATGTACAAATGTACACATACTAACAACATAATATATATGATGGCCTATGTCCAACACATGTTAAGGCATGTGACAACCATGACAATTTGTACTCAGAGTATGCAGTGGACTAGGACTGGGTTGACATCACATTAGCCCTGGCAATTTGTGTGTGCATGTGTGTCCTCTCTCTGCTGTGTTGTTGGATTTTACTTCATGATGCTCAGCGACACATGTGACATATGGCTCCCCAAGCATCTTAGTTGCAAGAGATGGTATATACACATGTATCTCTGAAGGTTGGTATATGCTGTGTGTGTGTAAAGACATGTGTAGAGTCATTTCGGTAACATATGACCACAGTGGTGTGTCCATGGGATGTGAAATCTCACATTGCTACCTTCCTGCATGGACACATGTTGGCATTTGACAAATGTATGTGTAGTCACAGCAGTACCACCTATGTTTCCGTATGTCGGAACACATGTGAAGGTAATTTCTTACAGTCAGTGATCTTATGATACCTATGCCCTTACTTTTGTGCTAGGTTGCCTTATGTTCAGAAATCAAACACATTACCATGCCTGAGCCATTATAGCGGTACATGTGTGCTGAGATATGTGTTATATGTGTGCATGCCTCCAACTAGACACTCACATTTGTCCACATCATATTTGTTATGACTGTCACATACAATGGCATACCACTGTGTAGCAGTGTTGCAGTCTGGCATAGATGCCAGCCTACTCATCATCACAACTGTATGAGTTTGTATGGCAACACAAACCCATGGTTGCATGTGATGGGGCAGGTTAATGGAGCTCCAGCATACTCATCCCCCTTTGCACATGCATCAGGCCCCTCACAATGGCATTTGTTTATGTAGCTAGAGCAGTGGTGTGTGGGGTTATTGAGCGGTGATCTATCCTCTTCATGATTAATTCTCAGCAGAACTATGCACACTCCCCTGTAGACAGACACATACACAATTGTGATCAAACAGACCAGGATATCACATTTTCCTCTGTGGTACTTGATGTCAGCCTTCCCCTCTCATGTACAGAGGATGGGGTGCTTGCATGTGTAGGACATGTCTCAATATTTCATGTCCTTAGTTGTTTCCATGGGTAGCTTTTTTAGGGGTTGTACATCTGTTGGGACTTCAATTTTGGGAACGTGCCAGGCTACAGATGGTGTTGTCTGTCACTGCCTCCTGTCATGGTGGCATGCAATGGGCAAATACCAGGGTATGATAGTGGCAAAGATGTCTGGGTTATGCACTGACCTGGCCACCCTCTCTGTACATATGTTAAATGTTGACATGTAGACATTGATGTGTTGGACAGTCAGTATTGGTCTATGTGTGTTCCTTCTCCATGTTTTCCCGCATTACTGGTAAGGTATATATTGTCTCCTACATTGTTCCCATTCTTTAGGCTGCTTGCACTTTGTACACATCTTCTACAGCAACATTGTCTGGTCATACATGGACAGGATGCAACATGTGACTTGTGTAATTTGTAGATGTACACATCGCCTACTACTGGCCACTTGATAGTTACCGTCCCATTGACGTTATTTGTGAAATGTAATGAGTGTCACGCACACATGACATTACACCTGTCACAACACTTGTGTTGTCTCCAAGTGAACTCCTGTGTTGTAATTGCAAATATCTGTGGGTATCTCTAGGCTGTCCATTTGCATCCTTCGTTGAACATGGGTATGCATTTTTTCCAGCATGCCACAACCTAGTTAACTCTTACCATGACTGAATGATGTTGAGGTGTGAAATCATCTCAGTGCTGTAATTTTCATTAGTCAAATGCAACATATATGGCTAGGTCTACTCCTACTCAGTTTAATGTTAGGTCTCTGACATTATTGAACAATGTTGGGCATAGTTGCACATCCCACACCTGATTGGAATGTTGGAGCCCAAAACATGTATGAGATAATTTGTTACTGTTGCTACCATGCACATGTTCTGTCATGTGAGTGACAATGAGTGGAGTGTATTGCTATGTGTTGTGTGATGTTGTTATACAGAGCATACTAGGTAAACATGCTGACACGTCAAGCATTGTTGATACTGGCAAACCTGTTGCTACCTAGGATACACACCGTATATCAATCTTCACATTTTTATCTGGATTTGCTATAGATATGTGTCAAGACAGAAGATTTGTGAGACAAATGTGCATCTTATGTACATAGGGAGTGTAACACACCCTGCCTACATTTCACCCAGACTATTTGGTGGTGTATTGTCCCATTAAATTCTTAGATCCTGAAAATGGTTCATGTGTTTGGATAGTGAGTCTGTACCCATAGCTGCTTAATTTGTCTGACAACCCATTGTGCACTCCACATCCAACATGTGTGTGCCATACGTGAGGTACAGTCCACCATGTGTCAGGGTTGTGCCCAATGGCAGTGCCAAGACATGATGCCATGGATACACTGTGCAGGCTCTGCATCTGACATTGGTTACAATCCCTGGACAATTACTGAAGGACCATAGTTGCCTATGATGTCACCCCCTTGTCACACATGTCCTGTGCAGGCAAAGCAGGAATCACCCTAAGTTGTGACAGTGTTCAGTTCCAACACTACTTTAACTCCATTTGTTGGCAGCCCTTACCTTATGTGTGCCCCCCTTGCATGCATCCTGTTAGGCATGGTGTTGCTGTGGGGAATGGGCTAGGAATCAGCACCTTGACCACTTGACGGTACAATTTATGTAGTGGTGCATGGATCTAGGCCTTCAGAAGTCACATGCCGGTGAATTGCATGTCACTGATATCAGTGATGGAGGCAGTAGACCCTCTTACATCACAAACAATATTGCTACCATACTTGTAACTTTTGGGTTTCTTACCTGCTCCCTGAGGTTTGTGTCACATTCCAACGGTATATGTAGTGAAGAATGAGTAGACCAAGGAGAATCAGGTGCAAAGTATTTTATTTGTGCTATTTACAGTGTGATGTTGTTAGTCCAGTCAATATGTATAGAAGTTCTCAACAATGTGGAGTCTCCTGCGAACTCCTGTAGCAGTGTTCTGTTGTTCTCCCTCCAAATTATCTGCTCCATCATCATCTTACTCCTCGTTGGGGACATCAACCTGGTTATCCCAGGGGACATTTTTTCTGACACAGATGCTGTGGAGGATTACACATGCCAGTATGATTTTGCATACGAGTGGTGGAGCATAAAAGAGGCTTCCTCCTATCAAGACCAGGCACCTGAACCTTGATTTCAGAAGCCCAAATGTCCTCTCCAACACTTTGCGTGTTCTTCTGTGCCCTTTATTGTAGGCACGCTCTTCCACCTTTGTGGGTTTGGCAAATGGAGTCATTAAACATGGCTGTATGCCGTAACCATGATCAGCTGCAAAGGAAAGAGAGAAGATGTGTTGGTAAAGCTTGATAGTGGTTTGGAATATATCATGGCAGTTGTTAGTTGTAGTTGGATTGGTGAGTCAGATTTGCTTGTGGTATAGTGTATGTTCCTGTTCTTGGGAACTGGTTTCATTGGGCTTTTTTGATGGACATGGTAATCTTGGGTAGTGAAAATACCTACGTGAGGCACTCATTAACAGTTATAACAAAAACATGTACATATACAAACGAATAATGTAATAGAACAATTTTAAAATACAAATGGGTCGTACAGACAGTCCATGTGTAGCAGATCAAGTTACTCAAAATTTATTGCAGAGAAAAAATTTCCTCCTGAAGATGAAATCGCCACAGTATTCGATCACTGGAGCTTCACAAAATGAATTTGAGATACAACATAGGTCTTGAGATGCAATCAAGCCAACATGTGTTTCGTCACTGGACTATAATCCCAAAGACTTCTTCAGGGCTGCAAATAGCATAAACATAACATTTGAAAAGAGAACAAAAACTCCAAGTTTTATGTAAAGGGTGAAAGCACCCACTAAAGCATAGAAAAAAGAGACAGAAGGAGGAAAATCTCAAGAAGACAATTAACAGAAAGCAACAAAAGCACCGAACATCCCCAAAATGAAGGACCGAGAGTTCCAAAATACATACCCAAACAAATCCAATAGAATATGAGTATAAAAGACCACTGGTACTGGAAAGAGTTCCAAAAAGAAGTGTAAAGAAAGTGCAAGCCATGTGGTTCTACGAGTTGAGTCTCAAGTAGAGCAAACCAAGCAAGGTCTGGACGTGACCAACTGGTGAAGCATGCAGAGAAATAGTAAATACCCAACCGGTCATGCATGGTGTCCACTAGTGTAAGAGTAACATAAAATATGTCAGAAAAACTTAAGTTCATGTGTTGCATTTACCTCAAAAGTGGAAACAGTCACCAGGCCCATTAAAACATGGCTCTCACCACGGAGAGTGGGTTTCTTCAAATGTGGTCATTGTGGTGTTTGCCGCTGGGCCTGCCATAACAGTCATGAGTTTTCTACATTCAATCAACGGACTTACAGGATTACTTCAATGATTAACTGTAATACTTCATTTGTCATCTATATGATACATTGCCGATGTCTTCGTATATATGTAGGCAGTACTATTCGCCCATTGAAGGTCAGAATTCGTGAACATGTCAGAGCTCCTAAAAACTGTGATGTAACATATCCTGTTGTGGCACATATCATGACTTGTGACTCACAGGTTGCTCACAAAAGCTTTGATTTCTTTGGATTCGAGCAGGTTCCCGCACATCCGAGATGAGGTAACAGGGAATTTGTCCTGCGCAGAAAAGAAGCTTTATGGATCATGAAATTGAGAGCGGTTGAACTTGGACTCAACTCTGATAGGGAGCTAGAGTATTTCCTGGGGGATTAATATATAATTCAAGCACTTATTATATATGTGGTCTGATGTTCTGTTCAATTGTATGTTGGGTTTACACTTGTTCTTTCCTTTTAAGTACCTAGGCTGGCAATTATTATTTTCTGCTTTGTATTCAGTTTATGTCATGTGTATGTTGTTTTTGTAATACACTTTGTTAGTTTTCTTTTATTAACCCCTTCTGTGCCGAGGACGTAATGGTTACGTCCTGTGGCACAGTGCTGCTGTGCCCAGGACGTAACCATTACGTCCTGGGCACCCAGCCCAGAGGGAGCGCTAGCGCTCCCTCTGTGGGGTTCCCCCCCAACCCCCCAAGTCAGGGATGGAAGGGGAAGCCCTTCCCCTTCCACCCCCGAAACCATACTGTGACGTTAGGGCGCGAGCGCACGCTGGCAATCACAATGCCTCCTCCTTCATGGTGGAAGCTCAGCTTCCAGCGTGATGATCAGAAGAGAAATGCAAAGCATTTCTCTTCCGATCACGGGGAGGAGGCAGAGAGGCTTCAAAGGGAAGGAAATGTATTTCCTTCCCTTTGAAGTCTCTCTCTGCGTTTTGGCAGCCGGATTGTAAAGCAATCCGGCTGTCAAAACGCCCACTAGACACCAGGGATGTCTTTTTTGATGTATGTAACTGACAAAAGGGAGCGACCCCTTGGGCAAGGGTCGCTCCCAGGGGGGGCATTTTTTTTTAAGGCCTTTTCTGCCCCCAGGGGGGGCAGAAACCTCTAGGCACCAGTTTTGATTTTGTTTAGGTTTTGTTTTTTGAGGTGGGGAGCGACCCCTTAGGCAAGGGTCGTTCCCCTACGGGGCAAATTATATTTAGGCCATTTCTGCCCCCCTTGGGGGCAGATTGGCCTATTTTTATGAGGCCAATCTGTCCCCAAGGGGGGCAGAAACCACTAGACACCAGGGAGTTTTTTTGTTTGTTTGTTTTTCACGTAAGGGGAGCGACCCCTTAGGCAAGGGTCGTTCTCCTGGGGGGCAAATTTATTTTAGGCCATTTCTGCCCCCCATGGGGGCAGATCAGCCTATTTTTATTAGGCCGATCTGCCCCCACGGGGGCAGAAACCACTAGGCACCAGGGATTTTTTGTTGTTGTAGTGTTTTACAGATGGGGAGCGTTCCCTTAGGCAAGGGTCGCTCCCCTGGAGGGGCAAATTGTATTTAGGCCATTTCTGCCCGCTTTGGGGGCAGATCGGCCGATTTTAGGTCAATCTGCCCCCAAGGGGGGCAGAAACCACTAGGCACCAGGGATCTTTTTTTTTTTTGGCGCCAATGTCACGCAGGGGGAGTGACCCCGTAGGCAAGGGTCGCTCCCAGGTGGGGGTTGGGGGGCAAAATTATTTTGGGCCATTTCTGCCCCCCCGGGGGCAGATCGGCCTATTGTTATTAGGCCGATCTGCCCCCAGGGGGGCAGAAACCTCTCGGCGCCAGGGCAAATTGTTTTTTTGTTTGTTTGTTTGTTTTTTTAGAGATGGGGAGCGACCCATTAGGCAAGGGTTGCTCCCCTGGGGGGCAAATTGTATTTAGACCATTTCTGCCCCCCTTGGGGGCAGATTGGCCGATTTTAGGTCAATCTGCCCCCAAGGGGGCAGAAACCACTAGGCACCGGGGATTTTTTTTTTGGCGCCAATGTCACGCAGGGGGAGCGACCCCATAGGGAAGGGTCGCTCCCGGGGAGGGTTGGGGGGTGGGGGACAAATTTATTTTAGGCCATTTCTGCCCCCCCTGGGGCCGGCTGAGCTAGAGGCCAAAATCCACAGGTAGGCACTGTTTTCTATGAAAAAATGTGATGTGTCCACGTTGTGTTTTGGGCCATTTCCTGTCGCGGGCGCTAGGCCTACCCACACAAGTGAGGTATAATTTTTATCGGGAGACTTGGGGGAACGCTGGGAGGAAGGAAATTTGTGGCTCCTCTCAGATTCCAGAACTTTCTGTCACCGAAATGTAAGGAAAATGTGTTTTTTTAGCCAAATTTTGGGGTTTGCAAAGGATTCTGGGTAACAGAACATGGTCAGAGCCCCACAAGTCACCCCATCTTGGATTCCCCTAGGTCTCTAGTTTTCAATAATGCACAGGTTTGGTAGGTTTCCCTAGGTGCCGGCTGAGCTAGAGGCCAAAATCTACAGGTAGGCACTTTGCAAAAAACACCTCTGTTTTCTTTCAAAAAATGTGATGTGTACACGTTGCGTTTTGGGGCATTTCCTGTCGCGGGCGCTAGGCCTACCCACACAAGTGAGGTATCATTTTTATCGAGAGACTTGGGGGAACGCTGGGTGGAAGGAAATTTGTGGCTCCTCTCTGATTCCAGAACTTTCTGTCACCAAAATTAGAGGAAAATGTGTTTTTTTAGCCAAATGTTGAGGTTTGCAAAGGATTCTGGGTAACAGAACATGGTCAGAGCCCCACAAGTCACCCCATCTTGGATTCCCCTAGGTCTCTAGTTTTCAAAAATACACAGGTTTGATAGGTTTCCCTAGGTGCCGGCTGAGCTAGAGGCCAAAATCTACAGGTAGGCACTTTGCAAAAAACACCTCTGTTTTCTTTCAAAAAACGTGATGTGTCCACGTTGCGTTTTGGGGCGTTTCCTGTCGCGGGCGCTAGGCCTACCCACACAAGTGAGGTATCATTTTTATCGGGAGACTTGGGGGAACATAGATTAGCAAAACAAGTGTTATTGCCCCTTGTCTTTCTCTACATTTTTTCCTTCCAAATATAAGAGAGTGTGTAAAAAAGACATCTATTTGAGAAATGCCCTGTAATTCACATGCTAGTATGGTCACCCCGGAATTCAGAGATGTGCAAATAACCACTGCTCCTCAACACCTTATCTTGTGCCCTTTCTGGAAATACAAAGGTTTTCTTGATAGCTATTTTTCATTCTTTATATTTCAGCAAATGAATTGCTGTATACCCGGTATAGAATGAAAACGCACTGCTGGGTGCAGCTCATTTATTGGCTCTGGGTACCTAGGGTTCTTGATGAACCTACAAGCCCTATATATCCCCGCAACCAGAGGAGTCCAGCAGACGTAACGGTATATTGCTTTCAAAAATCTGACATTGCAGGAAAAAGTTACAGAGTAAAACGTAAAGAAAAATTGATGTTTTTTTCACATCAATTTCAATATTTTTCTTTTTCAGTTGTTTTTCTGTAAGAAACCCTTGTAGGATCTACACAAATTACCCCTTGCTGAATTCAGAATCTTGTCTACTTTTCAGAAATGTTGCGGTTTCTGGGATCCAGCATTGGTTTCATGCCCATTTCTGTCACTGACTGGAAGGAGGCTGAAAGCACAAAAAATCATAAAAATGGGATATGTCCCAGTAAAATGCCAAAATTGTGTTGAAAAATTGGGTTTTCCGATTCAAGTCTGCCTGTTTCTGAAAGCTGGGAAGCTGGTGATTTTAGCACCGCAAAACCTTTGTTGATGTAATTTTCAGGGAAAAAACCACAAGCCTTCTTCTGCAGCCCCTTTTTCCCATTTTTTGAAAAAAACGAAATTTTCACTGTATTTTGGCTAATTTCTTGGCCTCCTTCTGAGGAACCCACAATGTCTGGGTACCTCTAGAATCCCTAGGATGTTGGAAAAAAGGACGCAAATTTGGCGTGGGTAGCTTATGTGAACAAAAAGTTATGAGGGCCTAAGCGCGAACTGCACCAAATAGCCAAAAAAAGGCTCGGCACAGGAGGGGGAAAAGGCCTGGCAGCGAAGGGGTTAATAACATTTGAACTGATAACCTAAATTTCGTGTATTGTTACATATGTATGTTATTCTTTTTGTAGGCGTTTTGTCTGTGTACATCTAGACTCTACCTGTAATTTTATCATTGTTTACGATTAGTCTCTGTTTTACTTCACTTTATTCTTATCAGACTTCGTTTTTTCTTTGTATTTCCTTTCTGTTGTTTTGATATTCTAACATGGACTTGGTCCTTTCCTTACTTTCGTCACTTCGCTATATGGGTTCTGTTTATAGTTTTGATCTTCTGCAGACTTTTTCTTGCTCACCGTTCGATGCAGTTACTGGGTATTTGACTAATGATGGCTACACGCGAGGTGTTTACTTGTCCGCTTTCTACCTTTATGGTTGTAGTCCTTTTTCTATTTTTACTACTTGCTTGATCCCTATTTCACTTCTGTTTACTAGCGACCGCTGTTCGCGTACTCGCGGTCGCACTTGGAACTGTTACCAACACGCTGCTTGAATTTGTTCATGATATTTTCTTTCCAGGCGGTTGTGTGGGGACCGAATTCATACGGTCTATATGACATTTGGAGTTCGTAATACAGATATGGTGGTTTATTTATGAGGAATCTTATGCAGGTATTTGGTACATTAATTATTCTTATGTCCTTTTTGACAGGTTTGGTGTTAGTTTCAGTACTCTACAGGGTGCTAGTCGCTAGTTTCAACATCTGTGGCTAAACCTTTTTTCTAGTTGGACTCGGACGGTTGATGATTGTGACACTATTGATTTTGAGGGATTCTCGTCATACTTAGATGTTTCCACTTTTGAGGTAAATGCAATACATGAACGTAAGTTTTTCTGACATATTTTATGTTACTCTTACACTAGTGGATGCCATGCATGACCGGTTGGGTATTTACTATTTCTCTGCATGCTTCATCCGTTGGTCACATCCAGACCTTGCTTGGTTTGCTCTACTTGAGACTCAACTCGTAGAACCACATGCCTTGCACGTTCTTTACACTTCTTTTTGGAACTCTTTCCAGTACCAGTGGTCTTTTATATTCATATTCTATTGGATTTGTTTGGCTATGTATTTTGGAACTCTCGGTCATTCATTTTGGGGATGTTCGGTGCTTTTGTTGCTTTCTGTTAATTGTCTTCTTGAGATTTTCCTCCTTCTGTCTCTTTTTTCTATGCTTTAGTGGGTGCTTTCACCCTTTACATAAAACTTGGAGTTTTTGTTCTCTTTTCAAATGTTATGTTTATGCTATTTGCAGCCCTGAAGAAGTCCATGGGATTATAGTCCCATGACGAAACACGTGTTGGCTTGATTGCATCTCAAGACCTATGTTGTATCTCAAATTAATTTTGTGAAGCTCCAGTGATCGAATACTGTAGCGATTTCATCTTCAGGTGGACATTTTTTCTCTACAATAAACTTTGAGTAACTTGATCTGCTACACATGGACTGTCTGTACGACCCATTTGTATTTTAAAATTGTTCTATTACATTATTTGTTTGTATATGTACATGTTTTTGTTATAACTGTTAATGAGTGCCTCACGTAGGTATTTTCAGTGGTGTGTTTACTTTTGTAAACGGTTTGAGGGATGTGTGTGGTCCCTCATGAGGGCACCATTCTGTGACTCTGTGGCCGAATTTTAACCCTTGAGCGCCTGTCAGGACCACAATAGCGTGTAGGCGCAACTGTTCTAATGTGATAGCCACCATTGCCATGATACAACACTTTGTATGTGGTAAAAGTTATTCATTTACCAAATTAGGCCATTGGTGGTACCATTGTGCTAGAAAAGTGAAATGCATTGAGTATCGCCGTCATGGAAGAATCAGGAAATCAGGGGGAACTCCAAATCCCAGACTCCTTTGATTCTAATTGTGTTTGGGTGTGGTCAGGCTATAAATACCTGCCACACCCGTTCAAATCGATGCTTCCTATTTTGAGCATCTAATGAAGAGCGGTTCCCTGTGAGCAGCTGACAGGATTTCTTGGATTCTGCATTTCGTTATTGCGAGCGGCCGGCTCGCGGCGGTGAGGAATTTCCTTTTGATTTTGAGGCAAGCAGCTGAGTGTAATTGTCAGAGGTCTGTTTGGTTGCTTGGCGAGTGGACGGCTCGCGGTGGTGAGGAATTTCCTTTTGGTTTCGAGGCAATACAGCTGAGCATAATTATCAGAAAGCTGTTTGGTTACATAGCGAGCGGACGGCTCGCGGCGGTGAGGAATTACCCTTTTGGCATACTTGCTCTTTGTGAACTCAATGTTTGTTTTGTTTAAAAGAAACGTTACGCGAATGTAGCTTCGTAACAGTGTGTCCTTCGAATACTGATTTCTTCGTGAAATGCTAATTCAACAAATATTCTTTGGGGGAACATTTTCTTTGAAAGAAAGTTACACGCTGGTAATTGTTTCATTCTGAAAGAAGGGTTACATTGTTCAAAGGAGTCTTCAAGTGTTTGTTTTAATTTCATCGTGTTATGAAAGTGACATCGTGTTTGGACAAAAAACGTGTCTGCTTAAAGAAAAAGACAAATATCTGTGTTTCTCTTGTATGAGAGTTATTGAGGAATCCTTGGTGCTGTGTTTCAGGTCTATGGAGTAAGTTATTTTGGTGGAACAATTCAACTAACTTTTTTTTTTCTTAGATTTTGGTATAAAGTGTGATGCAGACTTTGATGTTAAAAAACATACATTCTTAGGAATTAGCGAGATCATTGATAGTTAGTGAAGTTTTCTATTTAAATGTCATTTTACCTATTTTGTATTAACCCATTCCTTTTCAGATCTCCCTCCTTGCTGTTCCTTCCCGATTAACCCTTCCCCCGGCTGGGCCACTCGAAAGTTCAGCGCTATTACAGCATCTGACTTTGGTGTTGCCTGGAAGTGGGACCCATACTCAGCATCGTGCAGATCCTGAGAACGTGGACCTCCTGACAGAATAGGAAGCCCACGAGTTTTCTCTTCTCTTGATCTGCACAATAGCTGACGAGATGACTACTCTAGATACAGTAATGCAGGCATTAACACAATTACAAAAAGAGTTACAGGATTCTAGGAATGACACTGCAGCCTTAGTTAATAAAGTCACTCAATTACAAGCTAAGGTAGATGGTCCTGGAGAACACCTCTACCACGTTTACCTCCATCTCCCACCAATGTATCTGTGAATGTCCCTACGCAAATACCGTTGGCTGCTCCTGAAAGATTTTCTGGAGATGTTAACAAGGTTCAAATATTCCTTACTCAAGTGGAGCTACATTTCACTTGTCGTCCAGCTGCATTCCCAGATCCACAGTCTAGGATTGCCTTTTTGATTTCATACTTGCCAGGAGATGCAGCTAATTGGGCAGTTCCCCTAGTACGACAAGATAGTCCTTTACTGTACAATTGGCATCGATTTGTGGACGAATTTGAAAAAGTGTTTGATCGAAGAGCAGTTACTATGTCTGCTGATAAGGAACTATTGGAGCTAAGACAAGGAAACAAGGACCTTATTTCTTATCTCTCTCAATTTAATCGTTTGGTGGTTGAAACAGCTTGGCCCGAAGAAAAGAGAGCTGCACTTTTTTATCAAGGTCTTAAAGAAGAATTAAAGGATGTATTAGCTCAAATCGATCCTCAACCTAAAACATGTACAGATTTAATAAATCTAACTTTAAGACTCGATCATAGACTTTCTGAAAGAAAGAGAGATAAGAAAAGACCAGATCACAGTACTTGGCGTCAAGACAAATATCGCCCTGTTACTTCCTCTATCCCCTCAGACGTTGCTAGTGAACCAATGGAAATTGGAACACTTCGTCAACCATTGACGAAAGAAGAAAAAGAACACAGATGACGCCGAGGTTTGTGTTTATATTGTGGAAAGAAAGGACATTCCCTTTTAAGAGTCAAGTTGCCTCTATAGAAAATATTAAGGAAAACTAAGGAACCCAAGAGATAGAGAAGGGAATCCCTTGGGTATTCTTACAATCCCTTCTGTACATTCTCGTTCAAATCAACAGAATAGACATTTCCTTATTTCAATACAGCTCTTGATTATGGATAAATGGCAAGAAACTTTTGCATTAATAGATTCAGGAGCCACTGGAAATTTTTGGACTTTCAAACTGCAAATCGTTTACTTCTTGCATGTAAAAAGAAGATAATACCTGAAAGTGTACAAGCTGTAGATGGCAGTGAACTCGCTGGGGGTCCAATCACTACTCATACCTCCCCAATTCAAATGAGATGTTGCAATTCCAATGGTAAGCACCATTTTGAACAAATACAGTTCGATGTCATCAAAGCCCCACAATATGGCTTTATTTTGGGTATGCCTTGGCTAAGGTTACATAACCCTCTTATAGATTGGAAAGAAAACACTGTAACATTCTCATCATCTCTTTGTTCAAGAGTTTGTTTGTCTACTCAACCTTGTATTCAACAGATTGCTACTGCAGCAGAAAAAATAATAGACTTACCACCTCGTTATGCCACATTTGCAGATGTTTTTAGTGAACAAGCAGCTGGTACGTTGCCACGCCATCGACCGTATGATTGCCAAATTGATTTGGTGCCAGGATCTGCGATCCCTAATTGTAGAATTTACGCCTTTTCTGAAAAAGAAAATCAACATTTACGGGAATACCTTGATCAATGTTTAGCAAATAATTTAATTAGACCCTCACGTTCTCCAGCAGCTTCTCCTCTGTTCTTCGTTCCCAAAGCTAATGGTGATTTAAGACCGTGTATTGATTATAGGGCTTTGAACAAGATTACTATAAAGAATAAATATCCTTGGCCCTTAATTCCCGTGTTATTGGATCAAGTCAAGGAAGCTGTCGTATATACGAAACTTGACCTTCGAGGGGCTTATCATTTGGTCCGCATACGAGAAGGAGACGAATGGAAAACAGCATTCAAAACTCGCTATGGCTTATTTGAATATCAAGTTATGCCCTTCGGTCTTTGCAATGCTCCTGCTGCATTTCAATATTTTCTCAATGACGTCTTAAGAGAATATTTAGATCTATTTGTCATTGTTTACATAGATGACATTTTAATCTACTCCAGTGCAAAAGAAGATCATGAAGAACATGTGCGGAAGGTACTACAAACTTTGCGAAAACATAATCTCTACTGTAAACTTAGTAAATGTGAGTTTCATACGGAAGAAGTAGAATTTTTGGGTGTTACTTTAACACCTAAAGGTATGCAAATGACCGACCGAAAGATTCAAGCTGTCATGGATTGGCCCACACCTAAATCTGTCCGAGATGTTCAGTGTTTTCTGGGGTTCGCCAATTTTTATCGGCGTTTTATTGATCATTTTTCCCAGAAGGTAGCCCCCATTACAAAATTACTTCGCAAAAATACCCCTTTTCATTGGTCATCACAAACGGAAGAAGCCTTCCAGATGTTAAAACAAGCTTTTACCACGGCCCCTATTCTAGCACATCCACGGAGTTCAGATCCATTTATAGTAGAAGCAGATGCTTCTGATGTAGCAATTGGAGCCATTCTTTCACAAAGACACCCTACTACAGGACAATTACATCCTGTAGCTTACATGTCAAAAAAACTAAACACCGCAGAACAAAATTATACTATTGCAGAAAAAGAACTGTCAGCAATACGTGCAGCATTCAAGGAATGGAGACATTATCTATCTGGAACAATCCATCGAATCACCGTCTATACCGATCATAGGAATCTACAATTCATGAGTTCAGCTCGAGTATTGACCCCTAGACAATTGCGATGGATGTTATTTTTCGCTGAATTCGACTTTGTTGTTACCTTCAGACCAGGTAGTGATAACAGAAAGGCTGATGCTTTAACCAGACAAGACTCAGCTTTAGTACATGAGAAACCTCAACAATGTCAATCATCAATCCCTCTAAAGTTATATGTTTAATAGCTGCTGACGAATTTCTGGATTCCATTCGTGCACATTTCAACAGTACGGAATGGTCAATTTGGTTGGAAAAAGGCACTGACTATTCAATGAGACAAGGTTTACCTTTTTATAAGTCAACAATCTTTTTACCCACAAAAGAGTTACAACGCACAGCTTTTCAATGGTTGCATGCTCATCCAGTAGCAGGCCATCCAGGACCCCAAAAAACGCTTGAACTTCTGAAAAGATATTTTTGGTGGCCCACTTTAATTAAAGATATCAAACAAATGGTAGAATCATGCGAAATTTGTGCCCGTTGTAAAAGTTCTCATGTGAAACCTAAGGGATTATTACTACCTTTACCAACTCCTAATTCTCCATGGGAACATATTTCAATGGACTTTATCACAGGTCTCCCCGAAGGCAACCATGTAAACACAGTATTAGTAGTTATAGACAGCCTGACTAAATATGCACATTTTATTGCGTGCAAAGGACACGTCCACCTCCAATCCTTGTTCAAGATCAATGGGAATATGAAGTACGAGCCATTCGAGATTCTCGATTTCGAGGTAACTCTTTGTGGTACTTAATATCTTGGAAAGGTTATGGTTCTGAAGAGGACTCTTGGGAACCTGCTTCACAAATTCATGCTCCACGATTAATACGTCAATTTCATCTCCGTTACCCCAATAAACCAAGTCAGCGCCCACGTCCGGGGAGGGGGTGTACTGTCAGGACCACAATAGCGCGTGGGCGCAACTGTTCTAATGTGATAGCCACCATTGCCATGAAACAACACTTTGTATGTGGTAAAAGTCATTCATTTACCAAATTAGGCCATTGGTGGTACCATTGTGCTAGAAAAGTGAAATGCATTGAGTATCGCCGTCATGGAAGAATCAGGAAATCAGGGGGAACTCCAAATCCCAGACTCCTTTGATTCTAATTGTGTTTGGGTGTGGTCAGGCTATAAATACCTGCCACACCCATTCAAATCGACGCTTCCTATTTTGAGCGTCTAATGAAGAGCGGTTCCCTGTGAGCAGCTGACAGGATTTCTTGGATTCTGCATTTCGTTATTGCAAGCGGCCGGCTCGCGGCGGTGAGGAATTTCCTTTTGATTTCGAGGCAAGCAGCTGAGTGTAATTGTCAGAGGTCTGTTTGGTTGCTTGGCGAGCGGACGGCTCGCGGCGGTGAGGAATTTCCTTTTGGTTTCGAGGCAAAACAGCTGAGCATAATTATCAGAAAGCTGTTTGGTTACATAGCGAGCGGACGGCTTGCGGCGGTGAGGAATTACCCTTTTGGCATACTTGCTCTTTGTGAACTCAATGTTTGTTTTGTTTAAAAGAAACGTTACGCGAATGTAGCTTCGTAACAGTGTGTCCTTCGAATACTGATTTCTTCGTGAAATGCTAATTCAACAAATATTCTGTGGGGGAACATTTTCTTTGAAAGAAAGTCACACGCTGGTAAGTGTTTCATTCTGAAAGAAGGGTTACATTGTTCAAAGGAGTCTTCAAGTGTTCGTTTTAATTTCATCGTGTTATGAAAGTGACATCGTGTTTGGACAAAAAACTTGTCTGCTTAAAGAAAAAGACAAATATCTGTGTTTCTCTTGTATGAGAGTTATTGGGGAATCCTTGGTGCTGTGTTTCAGGTCTATGGAGTAAGTTATTTTGGTGGAACAATTCAACTAACTTTTTTTTTTCTTAGATTTTGGTATAAAGTGTGATGCAGACTTTAATGTTAAAAAACATACATTCTTAGGAATTAGCGAGATCATTGATAGTTAGTGAAGTTTTCTATTTAAATGTCATTTTACCTATTTTGTATTAACCCATTCCTTTTCAGATCTCCCTCCTTGCTGTTCCTTCCCGAGTAACCCTTCCCCCGGCTGGGCCACTCGAAAGTTCAGCGCTATTACAGCATCTGACTTTGGTGTTGCCTGGAAGTGGGACCCATACTCAGCATCGTGCAGATCCCGAGAACTTGGACCTCCTGACAGCGCCTCTCTTTTCCCACTAACTGCACCTCCTTTCTTTATTCTTCTTATCAGTGGATGGCTGCTTGGGTTTTGGCCCTTTACTTATATTACTAATTATGGATAGGAACAAATTAGCAGAGGAATTATTCGACAATTTGGCTAAGGGTGGCACGGTTTTGAATACATTACAAAGTAGTTTGCGTTCACAGAAGGAGGGTCTTAGGAGTAAATTTATTAGACTCGAGAAGTTGAAAAAGAGTGAACTTTCCAAGTGGTGGGATGGGGCGATGTTGAAACAGTATAAGAAACTCAATCGCATTCCCCGCGGTTTGAGATCTCAAATTTTCCCTACGTACGATGACCTGGATGCCGACCTTTTGACTCTATGGGATAATGAGTTGACTGCTAGTTCCATGAGACTCATGGACATTTTGATCATTAATGCCGAAAGGAAAGTTGATCGCTTGCAGTCTGATATTGACATCCTTGAGAAGGAAATTGTGGATTTAAGTTTGAAGGAGGAAAATGAGAAAAACTATAACATTTTAGAAGAAACTTTACATAAATTTCAGGAAGAAATTACTCAAAGAAAAGCGAGGAAACTCAAACGTGATGAAAGGGATTATTTGACGGGTAGGGTTTTCACTTTTGCCAGCAAGTATGATCATTTGATTAATCATAACCAGGTTGTGAGAGGGCCGAGTGGGTCCAATATATCAGATTCTACCTCGGTGAGCTCTTCTATTGCTAGTGATAGTGAGGCTGAAACTGGGATGGGTTCTTCGGCACAGAGACGTCTTACGAAATAAGAATGGTTTTTTACAGGAGCTGAGGAGAATGAAACAGGGCAATTTCAATCAAAATCGAAAGACTGGAACTACAGGAAGATCAGGAGGGGTGGAAGAGGATCAGGTGGTAAGACCAAAAGGTTCAAACGGAATAAGGACGAGGTCTTGGGACAAGAGGACGTAGAGGTAGAAGATGCTTCTTCCTCTATTAATGTCATTAACTTTTTTAAACTTGAGCTTTCTTCGGGGGCCACCAGCCTACTAGAGAAAGGTCTTAATTTTTGCCCCAGTACCTTTGGTGATCCTTGCAAATCCAAGATAGATCTTTATAAATTTGTTCGGAGACTGAAATTACAAAAATATTTCTTACATAACTCTGGTCTGGACACATCCATAGCTACTCAACCACCCAGGTTACCATTGAGTTTGATTTCTATAGAAGAGGTTCAGGACACGGCATTGTTATTATCTATTGCTGAACGTGAGGATGTTCCTGACATCATGTCACGCTTATTACAGGATTTAGAGGTAGCTTCTAATATCAGCATATCTAGTGGTTTTAAAAGTAAATCACGCTGGACACCTAGGAAGATGGGCATCAACTCTTTGGATAGATTCTTTGACTTGGTTTGCAAGGATTTTGACAATTATTTATTGAAGAAAAGCAAATTCTTACGTTTTTCTAAAAACTTAAGTTCTGATGAATTGGGGGCATTGAAATAACTCCAACAAGAGAAGGATGTAATTATCAGACAAGCTGACAAAGGTGGCAATGTAGTCATTATGAATAAACTGGACTATGATAACGAAATCTTGTCTCAGTTGAATGACGTGATGTGTTACGAACGTGTGAAGGGTAATCCTATTCCTACTCTTACTCACAAGATTAATAATAGATTACTTGCCTGGCAAAAACAGGGGCTTCTTAATAAGGACGAGAGTCTCTATCTTAAGGTGGACCATCCTAGATATCCTTGTCTTTACACTTTACCCAAAGTACACACAAAACGACCTTTTCCACCTGGCAGACCTATTGTGTCTGGTATACTTGGCCCGACAGAGAGACTTTCCGAATATGTGGATTTTTTTCCTACAACCACTGCTCAACAACCTTCCATCTTTCATTAAGAACACCACACATATCCTCAGTATTTTGAGTGATGTAGATTGGGAGAGTGGGATGCTACTGGTCACTTTGGATGTCACTTCTCTCTATACCTGCATTAACCATGATTTAGGGCGCAGGGCTGTTCAATATTTTCTGAACAAGAGATCGGCCAGCTTATAGGAGCATACTGCCATGTTAGTGGAAATGATGGATTTGATTCTTACTAACAACTTTTTTCTGTTCAATGGGAACTGGTTTCGTCAAAAACAAGGTGTAGCGATGGGCTCCAAATTCTCCCCCTCATACGCTAACCTTTTTATGGGGTGGTTTGAGGACAAGTGGGTATGGGGCCCTGGTTCTACCCAGTGGGCAACATATATTTTGTACTGGGGTCGCTACATTGACAATTGTTTTTTAATTTGGACGGGTGGCATGGATAAATTGATTGAATTTTGTGATTACTTGAATTCAAACATCATGAATGTGAAATTTACATATCAATTTAGTTCGGAGAGTATCAAGTTTTTGGATGTGGAGCTTTTTGTTGTGAATAACCAAATTCAGAGTAGGCTTTTCCGTAAGGCAACGGCGTGTAACTCCATTTTACGCACCAATAGTGCTCACCCTAAACATCAGATTGTTTCTATTCCATATGGTGAATTAGTAAGAGCACGACGTAACTGTAGTTTGGACTATGAATTCTTATGTCACATTGATGATATGGGGAAAAGGTTTGCCGAACGGGGTTACTCTAACTGGGTGATCAAGAAAGCGCAACAACGGGCCAGACAACTCAAGAGGGTTGACACTTTGAAAGTGAAGGACGTCAATTGTGAGGATAGAGACTCTAACAAGGCTAGATTTATTACTGACTTTAACAATGCTTCATTGATTCTGAGGAAATTCATGTTGAAACACTGGGATACATTACTCCGAGATGAATCGTTGAAAGATGTGGTTCCTTTGAAAATACCTATGTTCTTTAGCAGGGGTAGAACTTTAAGGGACATTCTGAGCCCCAGTTTCACAGTCACCAGGCCCATTAAAACATGGCTCTCACCACGGGGAGTGGGTTTCTTCAAATGTGGTCATTGTGTTGTTTGCCGCTGGGCCTGCCATAACACTCATGAGTTTTCTACATTCAATCAACTGACTTACAGGATTACTTCAATGATTAACTGTAATACTTCATTTGTCATCTATATGATGCGTTGCCGATGTCTTCGTATATATGTAGGCAGTACTATTCGCCCATTGAAGGTCAGAATTGGTGAACATGTCAGAGCTCTTAAAAACTGTGATGTAAGATATCCTGTTGTGGCACATATCATGACTTGTGACTCACAGGTTGCTCACAAAAGCTTTGATTTCTTTGGATTCGAGCAGGTTCCTGCACATCCGAGAGGAGGTAACAGGGAATTGGTCCTGCGCAGAAAAGAAGCTTTATGAATCATGAAATTGAGAGCGGTTGAGCTTGGACTCAACTCTGATAGGGAGCTGGAGTATTTCCTGGGGGATTAATATATAATTCAAGCACTTATTATATATGTGGTCTGATGTTCTGTTCATTTGTATGTTGGGTTTACACTTGTTCTTTCCTTTTAAGTACCTAGGCTGGCAATTATTATTTTCTGCTTTGTATTCAGTTTATGTCATGTGTGTGTTGTTTTTGTAATACACTTTGTTAGTTTTCTTTTATTAACAACATTTGAACTGATAACCTAAATTTTGTGTATTGTTACATATATATGTTATTCTTTTTGTAGGCGTTTTATCTGTGTACTCTACCTGTAATTTTATCATTGTTTACGATTAGTCTCTGTTTTACTTCACTTTGGGGGTCATTACAACATTGGCGGTAAAAGCCGCTTACCGCCGTGCAGAAGACCGCCAACATACCGCCGCGGAATTCCGCCACAGCTATTATGACCCACATCTCGGAAACCGCCGAAATTCAGACACCCACACAAGTCCGCCACACCAAAGGTCAGTGATAAACTGGCGAAAACAAATCCTCCACCGTCACGCCAACAGAAACACGCCCATGCTATTACGACCCATGAATCCATTCGGCGGTCTTTCAACCGCGGTATTCTATTGGCGGTACACACCGCTGCGCTCAAAATACACACACATCTCCAAAACACTGCCACATTGGTCAATTCGAATTACACACACATGATACACATACAAACACCACTCCCACACACCCAACACAATATAAAACACACACCCACATCACCCACAAACCCCTACGACCAAAAATTGTAGACGAAGGCCAGAGAGTGAGCACAGCAATAGACAACCCCACCACACAGAGGCACACAACACCATCACCCACACAACATCCACGCACAAAACACCACACACCACTACACATCACCACACTCATCACCACATACACCGCCCCACACACATCACCTACACTACCCAATGGCACGCCAAAGACACCCCAGGTTTTCGGAGGAGGAGCTCAGGGTCATGGTGGAGGAAATCGTACGGGTAGAGCCACAGCTATTTGGATCACAGGTGCAGCACACCTCCATAGCTAGGAAGATGGAGCTATGGCGAAGAATAGTCGACAGGGTCAACGCAGTGGGACAACACCCAAGAAATCGGGAGGACATCAGGAAGAGGTGGAACGACCTACGGGGGAAGGTGCGTTCCGTGGTCTCCAGGCACAACATCGTGGTTCAGCGGTCTGGCGGCGGGCCCCCACCTCCTCCCCCACAACTAACAACATGGGAGGAGCAGGTCTTGACCATCATGCATCCTGAGGGCCTCGGAGGAGTCAGTGCACACCATGACACACACAGATGCAATAATCATGCTTTTATACCCCTGCAGGACCACTGCCTAACGTCACCAGACAGGAAGGTCCAGACATCTCTACCCCACCCACAGAAGAGGCCCACAGTGATGACAGCAGCTCTGACCAACTGGATCCAGATGACCAGCCCGGACCATCGTGGGCCTCGGGACAGTCGGTTCCTCTCGCACAGGCACAGCCCAACACTGACCTTCCACCCTCTGGAAACACCAGTACAGCACCCACCCAGCGGGCCCATACCTCCGTACCCAGGACACGTCAATCAGATGTGTGTCCACCACTACAGGGAACCCAGGAAAACCCACCACCCCAACAACAACAGGGACCTAGTGGTAGTGGGCACACGGTCCAGGGGACGGAGGCACTGGAACACAGGGGAACTGGGAGGGCTGCTGTGCGACAGGGGGCGGACAGGCCAAGGGAACCCACTCTCCACGAGGCCCTCTCCTCCATCATGGGAGCATACCACCACTCCCAGGAGACGATGGCTACGGTCCTGGCCAAGTTTCAGGAGACCCAGCGCCTGCAGGAGGAACAGTATTTGGGCTTCAGGGAGGAACTCAGAACCATCATCTCCGCCCTGGGCACCATCGCAGGGGTGCTGAAGGATATACAGAACACCATGAGGGACACCGTGGCACTCCAAGGGGCCCCTGACACTAGCATGGACGATGAACTGCCCACCACCTCCGCCGGCGCTAGTGGACAGGACGCCCTGCCACAGGACCACCACACCAGCACCCCACCCCCTGCAGACGGACAACCAACCCACAAGCGGTCCCTGAGATCCAGGAACAGGACAGAGCAAGATGGCAAGACCCCTGCCAAGAAATAAGACCACCCTGATTGTCATCCCACTGTCCCACTTTGTAACCCTGTCCATATTGGAACTGGCCCAGCTCCACTTCCTATGCCCATATGGGCAGTGCACCTGTGAGACTAATAGACTGGACTATGCCATGGACATTCCTCCACCATCACCCATCACCATTTTACTACCCCCCTCCAATATTTAGCACTGCAATAAACACCCTTGAACCACAAAACTATCTGGAGTCAGTCTGTGATATTGAAAATGTGTATTAGCTATAACAATGACAAAATCCGTTCTCAATAGTAATGTCAACATACTTATGTCACACATCACAAGTCCATGAAGGTTGCAAGCAGATGACACACGTTGGTAACCACACCTGTGAAACAGTAATGGAAATGTACAACTCAGTTACCAAATACTGCTTGAAATTTATAGACAGGATAGAGGTAGAAGTGTGAAAGTAAAAGTATTAGTAAAGAAAGTGTTCTCACCTGTGTGTCACTGGAAATATTGCTGTATGACTGAGTCCCTGTTGTCAATGTCTTCTTCCTCTGCTTCCTCCTCATCACTGTCCACAGGCTCCACAGCTGCCACAACACCGTCATCTGGACCATCCTCCTGCAGAAAAGGCACCTGGCGTCGCAAAGCAAGATTGTGAAGCATGGAGCAGGTGATGATGATCTGGCACACCTTCCTTGGTGAGTAGAATAGGGAACCACCTGTCATATGGAGGCACCTGAACCTGGCCTTCAGGAGGCCGAAGGTGCGTTCGATCACCCTCCTAGTCTGCCCATGGGCCTCATTGTAGCATTCCTCTGCCCTGGTCCTGGGATTCCTCACTGGGGTCAGTAGCCATGACAGGTTGGGGTAACCAGAGTCCCGTAATAGCCACACCTGGTGCCTCTGGAGTTGACACATCACATAAGGGATGCTGCTATTCCGCAGGATGTAGGCGTCATGCACTGAGCCAGGGAACATAGCATTTACCTGGGAGATGTACTGGTCTGCCAAACATACCATCTGTACATTCATTGAATGATAACTCATCCAGTTCCTGTACACCTGTTCACTCCTGTGGGGGGGGACCAGAGCTACATGGGTCCCATCAATGGCACCTATGATGTTAGAGATATGTCCCAGGGCATAGAAGTCACCTTTAACAGTAGCCAAATCCTCCACCTGAGGGAAAACGATGTAGCTCCTCATGTGTTTCAGCAGGGCAGACAACACTCTGGACAACACGTTGGAAAACATAGGCTGGGACATCCCTGATGCCATGGCCACAGTTGTTTGAAATGACTTGCTAGGAAATGGAGCACTGATAGCACCTGCACTTGAGGGGGGATTCCTGTGGGATGGCGGATTGGTGACATCAGGTCTGGCTCCAACTGGGTACACAGTTCATGGATTGTGGCACGGTCAAACCTGTAGGTGATGATTAAATGTCGCTCCTCCATTGTCAACAGGTCCACCAGTGGTCGGTACACCGGAGGATTCCGCCATCTCCTCACATGTCCCAGCTGACGGTGCCTAGGAAGGACAACAGCGACCACAGAGTCAAGCAATTCAGAGGTATGTACTCACAGCTACACAGAACACAAAACTAATTCCAAAAGAGTTGTCTGTATGTGTGTGTAGTCCAGGCCTCGGTATGTGTGACGCAGTAGAAAATGAAGCCATGTGGGCCCCTGAAATGGCGGATGCCTGACCTCTAAACTGGGACAATGGGATGTGAGGTAACTGCGCTGGCGTTGTACACCGTTGCGGTAGGCGGTCGTAGACCGCAGCGCAATGCTGCATTGGTTAACATTGGACCCTATGGGTCCCAGGAGCCAATGACAAAGTGCGTCGGCGGTGATGATACGCACCGCTGCGGACGTCACCGCCGCGGACGTCACCGACATTTTCTATCTGTTCAATCACTCGATACCTGATCTTCGACAGGAGAGGACCTATACTGCAAGTGCTGCTGTGACCTCGGTCTGGAAGAGACAATGGCACGTGCGTCCGGGGAAAGGGCCCCTGCCTTCACTGCACAGGAGTTGGAGAAGCTCGTGGACGGGGTCCTCCCCCAGTACATGCTACTCTACGGTCCTCCAGACCAACACGTGAGTACATAGGGTACAAGTTGTATGGGCTATGCCCGGGTGGAGAGGGCTGGATGTAAGAAGGAAGGGGGCACAGTTCTGCGAGCATGAATGAGTGTGAATGCATGTACCACATGGCAAGGGCAGGGTTGTGGGCCACTCACTTCGACGGTGCAGTTGTTAATGACTTCTCTTCTTCCCCTGTACATGTCATGTAGGTCAGCGCCCACCAGAAGAAGGATTTTTGGCGTGCCATCGCCAAGGACGTCTGGACCCTGGGGGTCCACCAGAGACGGAGCACCCACTGCTGTAAAAGATGGGAGGACATTCGCCGCTGGAGCAAGAAGACGGCGGAGGCTCAGCTGGGGATGGCCTCCCAACGTGGGAGGGGTGCCCGTCGCACCATGACCCCCCTGATGTTCTGGATCCTGGCGGTGGCCTACCCTGAGTTGGATGGGCGCATGAGGGCATCACAGCAGACACAAGGGGGTGAGTACACTCTCATTCTGCTGACTTTGTGTGTAGTGGAGGTGTCTGGGTGGGGGAGGAGGGCTGTGGGTTTCCCTAGGCCAGGGCGAGTTCCGTAGGCTAGGCCCCTCCATAATGCAGGCCATGTGGCACCCCACCCCACCTCTGTAGAGTGCCAAGTACAGGTATTCATGCCCCTGTGTCATCTATGTGTGCAGATGTCAGCCATAGCCATGTAGGCCATATCCCAGGAACTGCATCTGTAGAGGCCAAGAGCGCGTTGTAGTGCAGGGGGCTGCTGTGTCTGGATTGTCCGCCAACGGTAGGGGTAAGCCATGCACTCAACCTGTCTTTCTTCTGTCGTCCCCCCCACCTTTTTATGCTCTCCCTGTTCTTTTGTGCATCAGCATCATCAGGCAGAGGTACAGTGGCACCGGAGCACGAGGGGGCTGCATCCCACATGGCCATGGAGGGCCACACCACGGACTCTGAGTACACCAGTGGGACGGAGGGCGAGGGGAGCTTCACAGCGGTCACCGGATCAGCAAACAGTGACACGGACTCGTCCTCCGATGGGAGCTCCCTTGTGGTGGCGGCACCATCTGTGCGCCCCACTTCAACAGGTACAGCCGCCACCCCCCCTACCAGCACCGCCCTCCCAGCAGCCCCTCAGCCTTCGGCCCGTGCCCACTCACCCAGGAGGGTGGGCATCACCTTCGCCCCAGGCACCTCAGCCTCTGCCCCTGTCACCCCTGCTGCCCTCAGTGAGGAGGCCATTGACCTCCTCAGGTCACTCACTGTTGGGCAGTCTACCATTGTGAATGCCATCCAGGGTGTAGAAAGGGAGTTGCAACACACTAATGCATTCCTGGAGGGCATTCATTCTGGTCAGGCTGCCCATCATCGAACCCTGCAATCTCTGGCCTCAGCACTGATGGCAGCCATTGTCCCTGTGTCTAGCCTCCCCCCTCCAACTTCCTCCACCCAGACCCAATCCCCTGTACCTCAGCCTATCCCAAGCACACCATCAGACCAGCCTGCACACACCTCAACACACAAGGACAGCTCAGGCAAACATAGGCACCACACATCCCACAGGCACTCACACAAGCATTACCCACATACAGACACAGCAACATCCACTGGCTCCACTGTGTCCCCCTCCTCATTGTCTCCCTCCTCCCTCCCAGTGTCATCTACACTCTCACCTGCATGCACTACCACTACAGCCACTAGGACTCGTACCAGAACACCCAGCACCACACCCCGCTCACCTGCACTCACCACCCCCACTACCATTTACACGTCCTCTGTGTCCTCTCCCAGTGTGTCTGTGACGCCCCCTCCCAAAGTACACAAACACGGGCACACACACACCCAACATCCATCCACCTCACGACAGCATCCAGAACATGCACCTGCACCCAAATCACCTAAAGTTACACCTCCTACAACCACCTCCTCTTCCTCCACTCCCAGACCCCCTCCAGCTACCCGTCCCAGTGTTCATCAGAAACTTTTCCTGAGCAACGTTGACCTCTTTCCCACCACCCCCTCCCCTCAAATTCATAGGTCCCGTAGTAGCACCTCAGCCCAAAAAAGTCTGGTACCAGTTGGTGCCTGTTAGAGGTATGTGGAGTGCACCGGGCACCAGGGCAGCCAGTGTGACACGGAGCCAAAGCACAGCCAGTCCCCCACCCTGTGAAGCACCAGAAGTTGGACAGTGCCCGACGGGAGAGGGTGAAGACTCCTGCCGGCAAAGCCGCTCACAAGGGTCCCGGGGGGAGTGTCGAGTCAGCTGTGACTCCTCCCAAGGTGGGGAAGGGGCAGAAGAAAGCGCCAAAGTCTGGGAAGAGAAGCACGGCGGAGGAGGCCGCCATCATTCCCACTGCCCAGGACGCCACCGCCAGCACTATCGTCACTGGTCAGGAGACCACCGCCAGAGTCAATGCCCTGGAGGGCAGCACAATCGTCACTGGTCAGGAGACCACCGCCAGAGTCAGTGCCCTGGAGGGCAGCACAATCGTCACTGGTCAGGAGACCACCGCCAGAGTCAGTGCCCTGGAGGGCAGCACTATCGTCACTGGTCAGGAGACCACCGCCAGAGTCAGTGCCCTGGAGGGCAGTACAATCGTCACTGGTCAGGAGACCACCACTAGAGTCAGTGCCCAGGAGGTCCCCGGCAGCCACAGCCCCGCTGGGCAATGAGGGACCGCCATGGCACAAACCGCTGAACAGGGGAAGCACCGCTGAACAGGGCACAAACCGCCATGGCATTCACCGCTGAACAGGGGAAGCACCGCTGAACAGGGCAGAGACCGCCATGTCAAGGACCGCCGAACAGGGCAAACACCGCTGAACAGGGCAAGCACCGCCAACTCAAGCATTGCTAGGCCATGTGCGGCAGGGGCAGTGACGGAACTGGGACCGTCAAGGGGAGAGTGATGCACTCTGGGCACCAGTCCCCCTCCAGAACCAGTGGAGAACGGCATCTACTACCTCAGTCCTTAACAGGATGAAGCACTCTCGGCACCAGTCCCCCTCCAGAACCAGTGGAGACTGTTATCGACTTGAGAGTCTGTGGCTTTGCACTCCCCAGGATATGGCAGTGGGCAACCCACCCACTGTAGAGACTTGTGAGACTGTGGCTTTGCACTCCCCAGGATATGGCAGTGGGCAACCCACCCACTGTAGAGACTTGAGAGACTGTGGCTTTGCACTCCCCAGGATGGTACAGTGGGCAACCCACCCACTGTAGAGACTTGAGAGACTGTGGCTTTGCACTCCCCAGAATGGTCCAGTGGGCAAACCACCCACTGTAGAGACTTGAGAGACTGTGGCTTTGCACTCCCCAGGATGGTCCAGTGGGCAACCCACCCACTGTAGAGACTTGTGAGACTGTGGCTTTGCACTCCCCAGGATACATCAATGGGTATGGAGCCCCGTTGTGGATCTGGCATGGTGCTGTCATCCGGCTGAGGTGCCCCCCCTTCCCTTCCCCCTGAGGTGCCTGTTGTATTTCTATCTGATGCCCCTGCAGTGTTCTCTCCGTTTCTGGACAGGTATCTAGTGTGGGCCTCGCACATGCATTTTGGGCCCAGTGGTCCACGGACATTGGATGGTGCATACCTGCACTACTGATCGTGATGTATATATTTTGGCATTTGTATATATTTCTGTATATATTAGCTTACTGTATTGTGATACATTACAATAGTTGTACTCATTTCCTTTTGTCTTTGCATTCTTCCGGTGGGGTTGGGGGTTGTTACTGTGATGTTTGGAAATGCATTGGTGTGTGTGTTGTAGTGTGCGAGGGTCGGGGTGGGGGTGGGGGTGTTGCGTGTGTGTGTCCCTGACTTTTGCCTCCGCTCTCCCCTATGTTGTAGGTGCAGTACTCACCGTTGTCTTCTGCGCCGCCGTTGCTGATGTTCGTAGAGGAGCAGGAACACTATTGCAGGGAGTATTTGGAGTTCCGGCTCCATGGTGTCCTCCTTCCTCGTGGAGTGTGTAGAGGTGAGCGTTTTCCCATTGAAATGTCTGTTTCCGCCGTGTTTTTATCCACGGTGAATCCGCCCTGGAAAAGGTGGCGGATTGGCCTGTTGTAATACTGTGGGTGGTACTTTGTCTTCCGCCTGTCTGTTGGCGGTGACCGCCGCGCTGTTTGTCTGTACCGCCGTGGCGGTCGGAGCGTTAAAGTGGCTGTCTTTGTTGGCGGTTTCCGCCACGGTCATAATTCCCTTTTTTTTTTTCGCCGGCCTGTTTGCGGTATTACCGCCGCTTTAACACCGTCCGCCAGGGTTGTAATGACCCCCTTTATTCTTATCAGACTTCGTTTTTTCTTTGTATTTCCTTTCTGTTGTTTTGATATTCTAACATGGACTTGGTCCTTTCCTTACTTTCGTCACTTCGCTATATGGGTTCTGTTTATAGTTTTGATCTTCTGCAGACTTTTTCTTGCTCACCGTTCGATGCAGTTACTGGGTATTTGACTAACGATGGCTACACGCGAGGTGTTTACTTGTCCGCTTTCTACCTTTATGGTTGTAGTCCTTTTTCTATTTTTACCACTTGCTTGATCCCTATTTAACTTCCGTTTACTAGCTATCGCTGTTCGCGTACTCGCGGTCGCACTTGGAACTGATAACAACACGCTGCTTGAATTTGTTCATGATATTTTCTTTCCAGGCGGTTGTGTGGGGACTGAATTCATACGGTCTATATGACATTTGGAGTTCGTAATACAGATATGGTGGTTTATTTATGAGGAATCTTATGCAGGTATTTGGTACATTAATTATTCTTATGTCCTTTTTGACGGGTTTGGTGTTGGTTTCAGTACTCTACAGGGTGTTAGTCGCTATTTTCAACATCTGTGGCTAAACCTTTTTTCTAGTTGGACTCGGACGGTTGATGATTGTGACTCTATTGATTATGAGGGATTCTCGTCATATTTAGATGTTTCCACTTTTGAGGTAGATGCAATACATGAACTTAAGTTTTTCTGACATATTTTATGTTACTCTTACACTAGTGGATACCATGCATGACCGGTTGGGTATTTACTATTTCCCTGCATGCTTCACCAGTTGGTCACATCCAGACCTTGCTTGGTTTGCTCTACTTGAGAATCAACTCGTAGAACCACATGCCTTGCACTTTCTTTACACTTCTTTTTGGAACTCTTTCCAGTACCAGTGGTCTTTTATATTCATTTTCTATTGGATTTGTTTGGCTATGTATTTTGGAACTCTCGGTCCTTCATTTTGGGGATGTTCGGTGCTTTTGTTGCTTTCTGTTAATTGTCTTCTTGAGATTTTCCTCCTTTTGTCTCTTTTTTCTATGCTTTAGTGGGTGCTTTCACCCTTTACAAAAAACTTGGAGTTTTTGTTCTCTTTTCAAATGTTATGTTTATGCTATTTGCAGCCCTGAAGAAGTCTTTGGGATTATAGTCCAGTAACGAAACACATGTTGGCTTGATTGCATCTCAAGACCTATGTTTTATCTCAAATTCATTTTGTGAAGCTCCAGTGATCGAATACTGTGGCGATTTCATCTTCAGGAGGACATTTTTTCTCTGCAATAAATTTTGAGTAACTTGATCTGCTACACATGGACTGTCTGTACGACCCATTTGTATTTTAAAATTGTTCTATTACATTATTTGTTTGTATATGTACATGTTTTTGTCATAACTGTTAATGAGTGCCTCACGTAGGTATTTTCAGTGTTGTGTTTACTTTTATAAACGGTTTGAGGGTTGGGTGTGGTCCCTCGTGAGGGCACCATTCTGTGACTCCATGGCCGAATTTTAACCCTTGAGCACCTCTCTTTTCCCACTAACTGCACCTCCTTTCTTTATTAATCTTGGGTAGTGGCTCAAGGACCTGGGAAAAGTCATATTGATTCCTAAATGATGGTTATAATTTAACACAAAAATGTGTTGGGTAGTCCATATTTTAATCAGTGTCCTATTGTTAGATGGAACCTCCAACCTCCTTGCACCACAATGGTGTCAGATGTAGAGACACCATAGTATCCCTACAAAGCCAGACTGTGCCATCCATGTTACCATGTGGCACTATGCATGCAGTGCAACACTTAATGACCCTATGTGTATGACACAATGCAGCAGACAGGTGTATGTGCACACTACAGGTATGTGAGGTATGTGTAGATGATATGTAGTTGGTTATGGCACCATTTGGGTGGCATTTGATTTAGGTTCTTCCAGAGGCTTACACACCATGATCTACATGGGACTGTGCCTATGTGTGACTTTCCTTAAATGGCCATGGTCTGTTCCATTGACATGGCTGAGCTATTCTTTGTTTGGTGTAATGTGTGTGTGATCTGTATTTTGCTGTTAACCTGTGGACACTTGTAGTGGTTTGTGAGCAGATTCTGTATTCAAAGGGGACTTGGCTCCACCTGTCCACATGTGGTTTGCCAGTCAGGGTGTGGCTGTGTTCTGTACATGTGGGTGTATGTGTTTGTGAAGTGCAATGAATGCAGTGTAGTGTGGCATGTTGCATATGTGTTGTTGACTGTACATCTATGTACCCCTGCCCATGTGTATTTAGTGTGGTGTTTGTCTTGGTTGTCCTACATTGTTAGTGTGTTGTGTGTGTAATGATTGGTTTGGTGGCTTAACTATGAGTGGACCATTGCCATATCGCCCATCCTGGAGCCTCTTGTTGATAGTGCAATGGCAGAATATGTATGCATCAGGGACACTGCCAAGATATTTTGCTATGATGTTGGTGAAGAGTCCACGGTGGTCCACAATGGCCTGCATATTAATTGAATGGGTATACTTGCGTTTCCTATATAGGTGTTCCGTTGCAGCAGGTGGCACCAGTTGCACATGGGGGCAGTCCATTTCACCCAGCACATGCGGGAACCCAGCAATTTGGTAGAAATCTTGCTTGGTCTCCTGCTGCAGATGCTAGGTGTTTGGGAAGTAGATGTGGTAGGATCTGAGGTGTATGATAGCGTCCAGGACCTTAGGTAGAAGGATGGCTGGGGCATACCATTCACTTGTGCACCCGTTATGCCAGTATATGGAGGACAGCAAGGAGTTTGGTCATGGGAGGAATCGTAGTGGGAGTTTGCACCCTTGCTGTGATGTGTGGCGTAATGTGATGCAGCAGGCGTTCAAAGGACTCCCGGTTCATTCGGTACAGCCTGATCCCATCTTGTTCCCTGAGGCCAAGGATGGTTGAGTGCTGTATGAAGATCCTCTCCCACCTTCTGAGCTGCCTTTGTGGCTGCTGTGGTGGTGTTTGGGGTTGCTGCGGTGGTGGTAGAGGGACCTGCTGTCTTAGCTGATGTATGCCGAGTGTGCCAAGCTGGAGCAGTACCACTTCCATGTTCTCCTGGAGGTTTCAAATGCTCCTTCTGTGTGTTTTCCTTGAGTGGTGGTGTGTGGGCCTCTTTTTATTACCTGATCTGACCAGGTGTTAAATTTTGACACTAATTAGACTTCGCTGCATTTTTTATGTCCACTTCCTTTGTATGAGTTGTTTTTGCATTGGTAGGTAAATATGGCGCTAGAGGGCTAGCGTCAATTTTAGGAAGAGAACACCTACCTTGCATCTCACTGTAGCAATGGGATGCAAGGTGAATTGGCGCTCCCTTAAAGTGGCGCTAACTCCAATATTTTGACGCTAGACGGGTCTAGCATCAAAATATAAATATGGAGTTAGGTTTGTGCTGCTTTAGCATAAAAAAATTACGCTAAGGGAGCGCAAACATTTCATAAATATGGTCCTAGCTTTATTAGCAGGTGTCCCAAGTAAAATCCAGAAATTACAAGTTTTTCCCTCGAATTGGGGAATAACTCTTCGCATCAGGATTTAACAAGTGTTTTCCTAGCACTTTTTCACCATTTCAGTGAGAAAAACACAGACATTTCCCACCCTTTTGTACAGGCAGAAAATGCCAGCATGAGGGCTGATGGGGGTGTGGTGCAGGGAAATAACCAATATGGACAGAGCAAAGAGAGATACATCCCCAAGGCCACCAGGACCGTACCCCAGGTGAACTACGGAGAGCATTACGTCTGTACCCTCATCGGAGCGTACATGTGTCTCTTACATGGCACAGGACACTCGTGGAGGACAGCCGAGTGAGAGAAAAGAGGTAGAAGATGGAAGAAGACGTGGCTGGGAGAAAAAGGACTACGAAGCCAACCAGCCACACGAGACAGCAGACAACCAGGACAGAGTGAGACCGAAAACCCAGATGCCTGGAAAGACTGAAGCAGGGGAAGCAGGAAGGCCAGGAGTGGTCCAGGAAACCCAGTTGGGAGAGGCCAGAGTAAGTGAAGGAACCTGCCATGTCCCAGGAGGGACGTGGCTCTTCCAGGTACAGGACCGCTTACGCAGTCGGGTTTTTGGTTATACTACAAGACAAAGGGGGAAGAGGGATCAGGAGGGAAGAGTGGGATAAGTAAACATGAGGCGATGACGATCGCCCTTCACAAGTATTCCCGCACAGAGGGGACTGTTTGGGGAGCACAGACATTGCATCCCAGGGAAAAGGACATCACAAGTGTGTGACCCTCCCCTCTTTCCTTACACAAGGATTTCTTCCTCCACCCCTCCTTTCTTTACTTTCGAGCACCTGGCGGCGATATCCGAGGAAGGCGGAAAACCCCTGGCTAGACAGTGAGCATGAAGGTGTAAAGGAAAACGAAGGAACTTAAACGAACAAGCAGACCAGTAAAATACAAGTATAAAAAATCACAGGAAAATATAAATAGAGATATTGAAACCTCGACTAAAGTGACTGGTGTGAGTGTATTGTGGAGACATAAAACAGAAGGCAAAAGAAAAAACACCCAGAGCGTGCCCCCTCCGAGGTCACCCCGTTACAGGGTATTGAATGGGAGATGGGGGGGATGGGCCTGCCCACGCCTGTACAGAGGAAGCATTAAGTGATAATCCCTGAAATTCTGCAGCCCTTGGGTGGGGTTGCGCAATGCTGCTTTCCGTTGCCCCAGGCCGTGCTAACTTTCTGAGAGGCCCAATGTCTCCAGTTTTGAAATTCTTGGGTCCGATAATGTCAGGTCAAAAACACTCATAAGTGAGAATTCTGTTATATTTAACTCAGAGCTAATGCTCTGGGTGAAATAAAACATTTTTAATTAGGCCCTATATTCTGAACCAGTGGGCTATTGTGGTCGAAGGGCATCATTCACAAAGCGTTTTATTGGTTCCAAACCCTCTGATTTGAGGTTTTAAGGGTTTAAGTGTTAGAAAGCAGAGGGCTTTCTAACACTTAAACCCTTATTCAAATGCGCTAAACCCATTTTTGCAAATAAAACATTTTTTATTTTATTTTACAGAGTTCAACACAAACAGTACAGTGCAGATAGTAATACCTGATTTGAGCAGAGCAAATTGTTACAGCAGTTATGCAATTCCATAATAGATCTACCATTTGCCCCAAATATTGTGACATTTTTGTGGCAGACCTCTGCCTAGTAAATAAATTTATCAGATCACGCACCTCTCTATTCACAGGTGCCAGACCACCAAAGTTGGTAGTGCCCTAGATGTCCACACGCGGACTATGGCCCTCATTTAGAACATGGCGGTAATGACCGCACCGCCTTCAGTGGCAGTCGTTACCGACGATGGCATGGCGGTGCAGACCGCCATATAAGGATAACAGTAGTGAACTGGCTGCTTTGCACCCACCGTCAGGCCTGAATTGACCGCCGGGTCGACGTTAGCCACCTCTGACCCGGCGGTGGAGCCTAGACCGCCGGTGGGATATTGATCCCATTTCCACCAGGGATTTCCTGGTAGGATTTTTAAGGAATAGCACATGCACTTTAGCACTGATCAGCAGTGATAAAGTGCACAGAGTCCTAGAACCAACAAAAAGAGGTCAGAAAAATAAGAGGAACAAGGCAAAAAGTTTAGGGATGACCTTGCAAAAAGGACGTCATATAACACCCCCCCCTTCCGAACGGGGCCCAAAAGAACCTCCCCTTCAAAGGATTGTATTCAAGGATAGCTGGCAGGTCAGTACAGTACAAGCTCAGAACTTAGTGGAGCTGCAGGAAATTATAGAATTGGGAATTGCAGTCAGAAGTCTGCTTGCAGTTCTTGAAGTGGTTTCAAATGGGTGCTCTGCCAAACATCCCCCATCCTCGTGTTTCCGATAAGGTCCTATTAACAGAAGTACTCCAGCTATGCCACATGCCCCAGCTAGCACCCCCACCAAAATGACATCGCCAAAGTAAGATTGCTGTCCTTTCCTGTCCAACGCATTGCTACCCTCCATGCTGAGAAAGCCACCTGTGTGAGTTCCGGTGCTGAGCAGGGATAGGCTCCCCATATAGGATCCTAAGGACTGCCTTGTATCCCATACAAAAAAACCTCCAGCCAAAAGGCCTCCATGGAACCAGCCATTGATTATCTTCGATTGCGTTGCCCAGTAATACAAACGAAGGTATGATGCCCCAGCCCCCAATTGTACACGGCTTGCTTGCATGCGTTTGCAGAATGTGATGCGGAGAGGGCAGTTCACACACAGAAACATCCATATCTTTGCATGTATCTCCATGAACAAAGACTTAAGGATCAACAATTGAAGGTTCTGAAACACATATAGGAATCTCTGGAGAATCATCCTTTTTTAAAAGCACTATTCTCCCCAAGAGGTTAAGTGGCAGCACAGATCAATGATCAAAGTCTAGATGCATCCCGGCAAGAAGAGGTGAAAAATTGAGGCTTCACATGAGGCTGGGCAGCAGAGGAATCTGGTTTGCTAAGTAGGAGAAGCTGAGCGAGTTGACAAGTCAGGATATTCGTCTGCCACTCCACCACATCTGAATAGGTAGTAAGCGGGACCAGAAAAGGGTTCTTGCCCAATTCACTCAAACGCCAAAGGTCTGCCTGTGTTGACCCAATATACAGAAATGTCCAGGCCCCTGACAGAAGAGCATGATAGGAACAGCAGCACGTCATTGGATTAGAGTGTGGTATGGTCCTCCATACCATCCCCCATTAAAACCCCCTGTTTGAAACTGGGTTTCTGGTTGGCACAGGTATGTACCCTGTTCAAGCAGGAACCACAATCCTAGGTAGGGTAAGTCACAACACACCCTAAATTAACCTGTGCTCTTCACCGGTAGCTTGGCACAGAGCAGTCAGGTTTAACTTAAGAGACAATGGGGGTCATTATGACCATCAGGCTGGCAGTACATACCGCCACAATATGAGAATGGCGGGTTGGCTGCAGCCATCCCGCCACTTCTCAACTCATACCGCAATGACGGTATAAGCCGCTGGGCCGGAGATATCAATCTCCAGCCCGGCGGCCAGCACAGTACCACCGGCGGCATTATGGGCCACCCTACCACCATGGTTTTCAAAAACCATGGCGGTAGGCCCTACCGGTGACAGTGAATTCCTTCCCTGTCACTGGTAGGTGGCTCCCACACCCCCAAACACACACCTGCCACACCCCAACCCACCTCCATCCAAAGCCCCACCCCACCCCCATACACACACTAACCACCCCAACCGACATTCACATATACCCCCACCCCGATCCAAACACCCCGACCCCTCAGATCCAAACACACATCCTCCCACCCCCTCCGATCCAAACACACACCCCCACCCGACCCGATCTTCTCACTCACCCCCCCCCACACATGCACACACCCGCAGACACGCACCACGCATACACCCAATCACTCACACTGGCAACACATTCATATACATGCTGGCATTCACACATTCATACACACACTGGCATATGCGCATACTTCCAGGCATGCTCGCACACATTCTTACACACAATCACACTAACATGCAGACATGCACTCACTCACTTCACCATTCTTACACGCATTCACTCACACACATACAGCCATGCAAACAACACAACACACATAGATGCATTCACACACTCACTCACACATTCAGGCACACACTCACACACACACACAACACCCCCCACCCTCCCGCCCCCTCCCCTGTCAAAAGCCCGACTTACTTTTGTCAAGGTGGTCTTCCGGCAGGGAACGGGAAGGGGCACTGCTCCCGCACCAGCGCCCCTCCAGCAGAACACTGCCAGGCCATATCACAGGTCATGATACGGCTGGTGGCGGTCTAATGGCATGGCGGTGCTGGTGGTAGCAGCGCCACCTTACCACCATCCACCACCATGAACACCAGATTTTCGCCCTTCTTGTGGCGGACGTTCGGCAGTGCTCATAATATGGAGGACGGATGGTAGCCCTGGTGGCAGTATTTGGGCGTCCGTCACCTTGGCGGTAGGCGGTTTTTACTGCCAAAGTCAAAATGACCACCAATGTGTTAGTATTTCTGCAACACTTCAAACAGTGAAACAGTAAAAAATAACCATGCAGAAAGATATCAGGTTAGAAAAATAGAGATTAATTTAATGATCACAAGACCAAAACTACAAAAATCCAATAAGTAGAACTTGATATATGAATTTTTAAAGAATAAACTGAAATGTAGAGCCTAAAAGCATAAAGCTCCAACAAAGGCTATCTGGTTGCACTGGATCAGGTCAAATCTGAAACTTCAGGCCAACCGCAAACAGCGCTGGCCAGCTGCGAAAGTACCTCAAGGGAGCTAGGAGGAGCAGAGGAGGTGATGTGTCATCGTCAATCTTTGAAATGGAGGCCATATGTCAGCTCAGAGTCGTGCAAAGTCAGAGAAGCTTCAGAAATTGATGCAATGCACCACCGAGTCATCGATGTTCTGCACTCGATCCTTGCAGCAGCAGAGATACTTTGGCGTTGATGGAGATGCGCCATTTCCAAGAGGTGCAATGGCATCGATGCGGGGATTCTCGTTCAAGTAGCACTTTATACCCACATCCAAAGGCCCAGGACTGGACTGGCACCACTTGGCAGGGCAAGACTCAGAGTTGGCAGAGCCCAAGTGCGGTAGCAGGTGAGTTGAAAGTATTTTGTTTCCCTGAGATGTCAGAAAACAGGAGACCAGTCCACTGATCTTTGGAGTCACTCTGGGTGTTGGGTTCAAGTGAAATGGATCTAGTCCGTCTCACCCAGGCAAGGAGGGCACCAGGTAGAAGGCCAGCACAGCAAGAAAGCAATTCTTCCAGAGTAGCAGTTCAGCAGAGTGGCTGTCCTTGCAGTAGCACAGCAGTCCTTCTTCCTGCAAGAGTATCCACAGGTCAAGAACTGTGCTGGTTTGGTAGAGTCTGAGGTCCAGTATTTATACCCAGCTGTGCCTTTGAAGTGGAGGAGACTTCAAAGAGATGCCTTTTAAGTGCACAGAGTCCCTCCCCTTCCTGCCCTCGCCCCCGACTAACTGCAGGGAGGTATACAGCCCTTTGGGTGGGGGCAGGGCACAGCATATTCAGGTGTGTCAGCTCCTCCCGCCCATCCTGTCCAGGATGACTCATCAGGATATAGATAGCCCATCAGTCACACCTAAGCTTCCTTCGTGTTTGACTGTCTAACGGAAATGCACAAAGCCCAGCTTTCACCCACCTCAAACGAGTATTCAGAGACAGACAGAAGGCACCAAATGGCTAAAGTAGGAAAATGCCAACTTTCTAAAAGTGGCATTTTCAGAATTACTATTTAAACTACAACTTCGCCATAAGTTGTGATTTTAAATTGTGATTCCAGAGACACCAAACGCATGGGTCCCATCTCTTGCCAACTGGAAATTACACTTAAAGAATAAGGTAATCACAATGTTACCCCATTGGAGAGATTGGCCTTGCTATAGGGAAAACAAATGCAAGTGTTTTCCACTACTAGGACTTGCAAAACTTAATACTTCATGTCCTACATTTTTAAGACACTGCACCCTGCCCTTGGGCTGTCCAGGGCCTACCTTAGGGATGACTCCTAAGTAATGAAAAGAAAGGCTTGGGTGTGGCAAGAGTGTTAACTTTAAAACTGCACACACAGGCTCTGCAATGGCAGGCCTGAGACATGTTGAAGGGCTACTTAAGTGGCTGCACAATCAGTGTTGGAGGCCAACTAATAGCATTTAAGTTACAGGCCCTGGGCAAAGTTAATGCACTTTACTAGGAGCGTATAAGCAAATTAAAAATGTCATCTTTGGATAAGCCAATGTTACCATGTTTTAAGCAGAGAAGTGTCCAGAGTTCTAAAGCCAACAACTTAAGTAAAAAGGTAAGGAGGAAGGCAAAACATTTGGGGATGACCCTGCAGGAAGGGCCAAGTTCAACACCCCCACAAATAGGCCTCACAGTAGATCCATGTCATCAGTAGCTCCTTTGCCAGAGCGAACAAGAGGGGTAACAGGATATCCCTGTTTGGTGTCCCTTTGTATTGGGAAAAGGTGGAATAGAACACCATTAACATAGACTTGTGCATGAGGTTGAGTATACAGAATCTGGACACATGCTAAAAACTGAGACCCAAATCCCAATTTGGAGAGCACCCCAATTAAAAATCCCAAATCTAGAAAATCAAAAGCCTTTTCAAAGTCGTAAAGTAGAAAGCACAGGGCCTAGAAGAGTGCAGCAGTGCTCCAGAGTGGAATGCATTTGACAAATACAGTGGCAGGTACTGCAAAGAGGTTTAAAGCTATATTGGACTACGTGGACACCATGCTTACGAGGCACCTGTAAAGTGGCCATGCCTAAGTGTTGAGGAAATCAGCTTTTATCAATGGCCTTCACATATATCACTAATAGGGGACAAGAGGAGGCAAAAAAATTGGCGATAATATTCAAGAGAGAACCTGTCAGATCCAAGGTTTTGCCCAAATTCATGTACTTAAGAGCTTTCTCCATTTCTGCTAACTTGAAAGGTTGATCTAATTCAGCTCTCTCTGAGGCAGACAGGCTAGCAAGTCCGCTATAAGGGGTGACCGGTATTCTCTCAGGGTCTCTTCTCCTTCACATTTAGAGTTTGATGGTAGTCAGAATGAGCTCCAGTGATAGCATGAGAATCTGCGAGCCCCCATCCAACAGGTTGTTCGTTCATGGATGATTCTATCAACAGCTCTACACGAGGCCAGCCAGTACAGAAATTTGCTTAATTTATTGCCCCATTCACACACTATTTTAGAGGAGGAAATACAGCACTGTCTGGCCTCCTGCAGACACTGCTGCTGCAATGCCATCCTAACAAGTGTGAGTCAACACTGTGTTGGCTCCTCTGCCATGTTTCTGGTCAAGGGTCATTATCTGCATTTCAAGTGTCTCCCCACTTCTCAAGCTTTTATGTACGGCATGGCTATTCCCCACATCATGCCTTCCCTAACACCCTTAGAGTTCCTGGCAAGTCCAATACCCCCCTCCATTCCAGAATCCCCATCCCCTACCAGAACAGCAACCTCTCCCCAAACCCAACTCACTGGTCTAGTACAGCACCCCCTTCTACTACAGCGTCCCGCATACATGCACACAGACACCCACACACACCCGCATACACTCATTCACACACCCCACATACACTCATTCACCAACACTGATATACATGCATTCACTCACAAGCACACATACACGCATACACTCACACGCATCCATACACGCACTCACCTCAAAATTCATACACGCACTCACTTCAACATTCACACATGCATTCAACTGCACATACCCACATACATTCACACAAGCATACACACACCCATACATGCATGCATACACACATACATGTACACACGCATACACACACCCACTCACACATGCACACACAACACCCCCCCATCCTCCCACCCACCTCCCCTGTTGGGCGCCCAAATTACCTTGTCCAGCAAAGAGGTCGTCCAGTAGGGGACTGGAACAGGCGCTTCCACCGCCGGCAGTGCCCCGCCTTCAAGACACTGCCGGGCCGTATTACTGCTCGTAATACAGCAGGTGGAGTCCTTTTGGCGGGGCGGGCCAGTGGTGGAATCGCTCATGTGTATCCGATCACCAGCACGACTACTGGAGGATTCTCACCCAAAATGTGGTGGAAATCCTTCAGAACTCCTGATCTGGTGGGCAGAAGTCTTGAAAAAAGAACTCCAAAGTCAAAATGAGGGTCAAAGTCTATAGGGAACCTCATTCTGTGTGCAGCTGAGGTTTTGGTACATTTCTGAAGAGATGAGTGCCAAAAGTGTCACGCATTGCAGATACCCATACTGCTCAAGCAGTCAAGATAGTATTTACCCCTCTGACCACCCATGTGTCTGCTTTGGAGTCCAGAGGAAACACCATCACCTTATTGAAATCACCTCCCACTAGAGGACAACCTTGTGGAAACTTAATCTCCTGATCCTTCACTACTTCCAGGGTGGATTTCACCCTGAGTGGGAGGATATAGGCACTGAGTAGGTTGTATGACCACCACTCCGCTTCCGAACACCACATATGACCCTTGCCTATTTACCGAGATGCTGAAGCCTTCGATCAGTAAGGTTTTATAAATGAGAATGGCTACCCCCCTGGATCCTCTGGAGAAACTCTAATGGAATACCATATTGTATTTAGCTAAGAACTGGCATTTTTTACCTCTTAGGTGGATTTCATGTAGCATGAGGACCTCAGGAGCTGTCTGCGAGCAAAACTAAGGGCTGTTTCTCGTTGATGTGGTCAAGCAGACCATTCACATGCATGGTCATGACTCTGAAAGAAACCATGGCTTCAACTATAGCAATCTAACATGGATTAGTGCACTGGGAATGGAGGGGGGTTGCTGCCAGTGATATGGTGGAGTGTTGCATGATGCTGGAATCGAGTTTTGGAAATGTGTAATATTAGGGCTTGCACTGTCCAAACGTATACAGAACTATTGAAAACAGGACCAACTGGGCCCAACACAACAATTCCCATCCCCAACTTCCCCCCATGCCCCCACTGCAGAAGCATCCATCACCCATAATACCAGAAAGAACTACAAGGAAAAGAAATGAGTCAAATTTCACATTGCTTGCCCTGGATACTCCAATAAAGAATCAAAAGAACAGTATAGTGTGTTGCTTTGTTAATGTCCCTGGGGCTTTGGAGGCCCTTACCCGTCGAACACACGGGTGTAACAATTGCCATCCTTTAGCTCCTCTCCCACAGGTCCCCAAACCTTCAGCGCCAAGGGCAGCACCCAAGCCTCCAGGTTCAGTAGCTCCAGGCCAAGTCAATTGGGACTTCTTTTGCTCTGTGACAGAGTATACTGCTTTTGATTCTGAGGATACTGGAGCACCTCTGCATGGAACCTGGTCTCTCTGGGAGGTGCTATGCCTAAGCCACCTCAGGGGCCCATTTCAATTGGACTCTTGCTTTCACAAAACTTCCACCCTCAGGCTGACTGGGAACCAAGGCACACCGGTCATTCTTCCATTGCCCATTTCTATACTGCCTTTGGGGGTCTTACAGAAGAATGTTTTGGAGTCATGAATAACCTTAAGTTTGGCAGGGAATAGGAGTATATATTGAAATCACATGTCCCTCAGCTTTTGTTTTACTGAGGCAAAGGACTTACTTTGCTTTTGCACCTGGTGGAAGTAGGCAGGGAAATTCATGATTTTAGAAGACAGGAACAGGAAGGGTTCCACAGAACATGCAGATCTAAGTATTGGGTCCCTATCCTGGAAATTCAGGGCCTTGGCAATCGTAGATCATTGGGGTGGTACGGGGCTGGTGATGGCCAAGCTGTTAGAAACCTGTGTGCCCTTTCAATGATAAAGGAGGATGAAAGAGTGTTAGACGGAATCCATGATGTTATCCAGAAAGCTGTCTGGAGTTGCGGCATCTGATCCTTTAGGGAATTCTATATAATGGAGATGTAATCTCCAGGCACGATTTTCAGCATCTTCAACACGAGGGTTTAATGTTCTCAACATGGCAAACAGGTGAGCCATTTTAGCTTTAAGGTTGTGGATCGTGCCCTCCAGCTGGGAGATGCAGCCGTCTGTTCCAGTCACTCTATCTGTCACATTTTGCAGGTCTTGGAACAGGAGGACTGCATTTACACCCACATCACCTATTTTAGTCTTCAGTATTGTGTGCAGCTCTTGAATGGCCTGCACTACCACGCTATTGTCTGCAGGCTCCAGCCTGCAGTGAGGAGCATCTTCTGAGTCACTTTTCTAGGGTATCTCGGAGGTAGGTACTGTAAAAAAAATTATTATGGACTGGGCTCGAACAGAAGTCGATTTGTTCCTCCCCATGATGGACAGCTGGGTACCACACTGTCTCTAGGGTCACAGATTGGAATCAGTAGTTTTGGATGTCTTGACTGTTTTCAGGGTGAAGCATTTTAGGAGAGATTGTTGTTTTCTCTTGAGTGAGGTATAATTTGAGAGTGTACTTTGAAAGCAAAATTTATAATTAAAATGTCTGAGTGAGGTATGATTTTAGTTGTAGTTCAGGAATTCAGCATACCCTGCCTCCAAGTTCATGGTTAGCTAGTTGTTTATGATTCCTGTGGTGTGTATTATGTTGGTAATAACCAGGGGCGATCTTCATTCTAGTTCCAGATGTGACAGACTTGAAATGTTTAGAGACAAAGGTTTCTCAGTTGGAGAATCCAAAAGAAAGTTATGGAAAAGTAATATTGATCATCTTATGTTTTTCAGACTAAAGGAGCGTGAAATTGACATATATATAAATCTACAAAAACTAAATATTGTTGGTAAGTAGCTAAAGAAAGAACAGAAAAACGAATATCTGTAAAATGTTTGTAAGAGTATTAAAATATACTTTTTTCTTATTTTCAGTCCCATAAATCCAGAGCTAAGCAGATCCTCGATCTTCCTCGAAATTACAGCTAAACTTCTCCTCCCCCCCACATTTATGATGTTAGAAGACTGTGTTGATATCAAACATCTGAACTTGCCAGAGTGGGGCAAAGTGGACCTGTGATTTCCTTCAAATAAGGCTGCAGTGAATGGTTAGTCCGACTCCTAATAAGTATTGTTTGGAGAGTCTGATAGTAATCTGAATCACTGGAGTTAGAGATAATCTCCAACCAGTGGGAACCTACATTTGTAAACTAGTTTTAGGCTATGATATGTAGGTCAGATGATATATCTGCACATGATATTCTAACATACAAACTTTTCACAATGTAAAAATGTGCTGAATTAATTTCCTTTTTAAAATAATTTAGTGATTTGACTATGTAACATAGGTATACATAGCACATCACCAGTAAAAGCAAAAAGTTCACACTTTTGCCCCCAAAGCTTCCATTTATATTTTCTTTATGTGTATCAATTTTATTTTTGTTGCTTAGTGTTGCTGAACAAACAAAACCCCATGAACATACAAGCTACTGCTCTACTGAGAGGGTTGGTTGTCTCCCATTGGGCATTACAGGTGGTACTTGTATCCTGGATGGGAATCTTCAGTATCGCTAGGTTTCCAGGTTTAACAGTATTCATGGGAAAGGACTGCAGGTAGGATAGGAAGATTCCCACACAGTATGTGGCTGTTTGTGCATCTGAACCATACTGTAGCCTCGCCATCTCATCTTTATTACCATTCAGTTCTTTGAATTCCCAAGTGCCTTAAGTCGGTATTTCACAGTAATATCACCTCTATAATCATAATATTGTGGAAGAAATCTTATGATTGCAAAAATATTTTATATATATATATTTATATATATATAGACACACATGTATAACTTAGTTAGTTATAGTTAGGACCGTGTTTCCAGAGAAAAAGCGTTTTTTGACTTGCCTGTATCTCTATATCTTTAGCACTGTTTGACAAATCTTTACAAATTTTTCCAAATAAGTGTTCCGGTGATTCTTGTTGTGCTTGGGAAGTTTTGGGATGGTCCTTCAAGTGTGTTTACCATGTTAATTCCCATAGGCGTTTAGAAGACGACTATAGGCCGAACCACTAGACGGAATTCCAGCAAATTTGACAAAAAGGTAGCTGTTGGTACGCAGATTACACTTTGAGGTATTTTGTGTAAATCTGTTCAGTAGTTTTTGAGATATTAAAGGGAAAATACATTTGTATATCTAGGGCCGTGGATCCATCCTGTAGCACTTCTTTTTAGGAAGCCCCTGGGCGTACCAAATCCCAGGGGCATTTTGAAACAATGTGGGGGGCGGTGGCGAGTGGCTCTATGCACCCTGGGAATCTGCATTACAATGGCGGGGGCCACATGGCCCCCCTCAAGGAGCCAGTGATAGCCCTGGGGACCACCACTTCCCAGGGGCTGCTCCTGCTATGTCCCGGGGTGCTCATCACCAGGACATAGCTGTTTGTTCTGACTTTGTGGCAGCTTTGACAGCTGCAGCCAAGTCAGAGCATAGACCTTGCTTTCAGCAAAGGAGAGCTGTCACTTGCTGCAAGCTGAGGTTTCCTCTGTTTCCCTGCAAGAGGCAGAGGAAGCAATTGCTTTTGCAGACAGGGAGCTGCATCTTTAGCAGCTCCCAGTGTGCAAAATAATGCTGGCTCCCGCAGGAGGCAGGGAGCCGGCTGGAACCATGGGGACCTTCAGGCTACCCCATGGTCCCCAACGAACACTGGGTGCCCTGAAGGGTGTCTGGAATTGAGCCCCCCCTAAAAAAATACATGGTGGGGCTGGGCCCCAGGGGATGGGGTCCCTGAGACCAAAATCGGCTGGGGAGAAAAAACACGGAGCCCCCCTTGAGGAGCCAATAATGGCCCTGGGGTCCGCCACCCACCCCAGGGCCAGCTCCTACTATGTCTTGGGATGCCCACCCCGGGACACAGCTGTTTGCTCTAACTTGGCAGGAGCTTTGACAGCTGCCACCAACTCAAAGCAAACACTCCCCTCGGATAAAGTGAGAGCTGTCACAACTTTCACTTCATGCGAGCCGAGGTTTCCTTTGTTTCCCTGCCTGCATGGATGCAGGCAGGCAGGGAAACAGAGGAAATATTGCTCTCACAGAGAGGGAGCTGCTTTAGGAGGTCCCTCTCTGTGACAGCAATGCCAACTCCCACAGGAGGTGGGGAGCCGGCTGGGACTGCTGGGGCCTTCAGGCTCCCCCTGCAGTACCCAACATTGTTGGGCTACAGGGGATGGGGTGTCCAGAGCCAAGAGGGGCCCTGGGGTGGGGAGCACGTGGACTCCTCTCCCTAAAAAAATAACAATTTGACCGGGCCCCAGGGGATGGGGTCCCTGGGGCCAAGGAGAGCCTTGTGGAGGAGGGCCATGTGGCCCCTTCCCCCCAAAAAATATTATTTAGGCCAGGCCCTGGGGGATGGGGCCCACAGTGCCGAGATCAAACCTGGGGATGGGGGCTACATGGCCCTATCCCCCCAAAAAATATTAATTAGGCCATGCCCTTGTGGATGGTGCCCACAGTGCCGAGATCAGCCCTGGGAATGGGGGCTACATGGCCCCCTCTCCCCAAAAAACAATATGTAGGCAGGGTCGGTCCCAAGGAGCCGGGTCCTTGGGGCCGGTATTGGCCCTGGAAAGGGGGGCATGTGGCCTCCCTCCCCCAAAAACAAATGAATAATTAGGCCAGGCCCCAAGGGATGGTGTCCCCAAGGCCAAGATCGACCTGGCTTGGCAGCACAGCCCCTCTCCCAAAAAATATGTACTAATCAGACTAGGCCCCATGGATGGGGCCCCTGGGACAGAGATCTGTCCTGGGGTAGGGGGCCACATGGCCTCCTCTCTTCCACCAAAACAAATATTTAGGCGAGCCCTCGGAGGATGGGGTCCCTGGGACCAAGATCCCCACCCCAAAAAAACATATTTAGGCTGGACTCCGGGAGAAGGGCTCCCCCGGGCTGAGATCAGCCTGGGTAGGGGGGGTGCACTGCCCCTTTCCCAAAAAAGAAGAATTTAGATGTCCGAGCCTCAGGGGATGTGGTCCACGGGGCCAAAATTGGCTGGGAGAGTCCCTCATAAAATCCCATCCAACAACAAGATGCTGCACTCCCAGAGGCTATTCTTTGCAACTTCCATTTATTTGTTCAGAAACATCCAAAACCCACGACACGTTTTGACTCTCCGTCTTTCTCAAGTAGGTTATCAGTGTTCTCAGGTTCTTTCCACACACCTGAATTTAATTAAATTTATTTCTGTCCTTTTCAGGGATTAGAGTAAAATATTGCTTCTTCAGGTCAAGGGGAACCTAAGGAAGTAGGGGCAGTGAAGGGCCATTAGACAAATAATAAAAAAGAATACTGATGAAAAGCAGATTTGTGCCTTTATTTCAGTGTTTCTGGGCATTTAATCCATGTCTGCCCTATAAGTTCTCAAAAGGAATTTAAAAAGAGGCCAAATTCTCTGAAAGTGCAAGAGCAAATGTGTGTCTGTATCCCAATACTGAATCTTCCGTGCATAGCTCGGATAGTCATTTTTTTTTAGGGGGAAATAAATTGGGGACTGAAAATGGAAAGCCTGTTGTTTTTCCTGTGCTGTTGGATAGCGGATCATATGGAATGTTTATTAATCATGGTTACGTGACTTAGAAAGACATTCCTAAGTGAGATAAGAATGTATCTGAAGTGTTCCAGACGTATTATGGTATGCTGTTGATTCCAGGAATAGTTAAGGAAATTTCACTTTTATCTTTTTGAAATTATTGAGAAAGTTTCTCCTTTGATATACTAACAACTCGGGGCTATGCTGTGATTTTTGTAATTCCTTGGCTAAAGAGGCACAATCCTTGTGCTGATTGGGGTACTAGAACAATATCATTATCCTTATAGTTTAGTCATGATCATTGCTATGTTTCTGAAGGTAAGTGTGGAAGAACTGAAAGAATTCACAGCTACTTAACTATAATACAAGCTAATCTCTCTTCAGTGCATATCCAGTATCATACATATGCTACAGTTTTTGCTAAACCTGAGGTTTCTTCTCTTCCGCTGTTTCACGAATATGAATGAAATATACCAATTAAACCAGACACTGCTGTACCCTTTTGGCAAATGTATTCATCGTCTGAGATTGAGAAAGAATTTCCCAAAGCCCAGGTACAAGAAAATTTACAGAACGGGTTGATTGTACAATCTTAATTGTCAGCTGGAGAACCTTTAGTCATTGTTCTAAAGAAAGATTGAAATATCAGACTCTGTTTTAAATATGACATGTACATCAGATTACTGCTAAAGATTACATCTATTACCTCTTCTTAAAGAGTTTCTAAAATCTGTAAGAGGCTCACAAATTTCTATCAGATTTGATTTAAATATCTCCTGCATATAAAAGAAGATGATGAATGGAAAATGTTTTTTATGCCATTTCGCAATGTTGAGCATGAGCAATGTCATTCAGGTTGAGTAATGCATCTGACATTTTTAAACACTTCATTAGTTCAATTGTTTCTGATGTCTTGGATACTTTTTTGCTGATATACTTAGATGACATTTTGTTTGTATTCTAACATCCTTACTGAACATTGTGAGCATCTGGCAACAGCATAATCCAGGTTTCAATAACATTAATTGGCTTTGTAAAGCGGGAAAATGTGAACTGCAAAAGGAAGAAGCTGCACATCTAGGGTTTGTCAGAAAGCACTAAACTTGCTTTGCAAATCTGTGAGCGTTTCCATATTTCCATGAACCCACAGCTAGCTATACATGGAACAATGTATTGAATAGAAGCAGATCCAGGGAAAGGGAATGGGAGAAGAGAGAAAACAGAGTCCCTAGATAACGCCACTCTGCGGAGTCCCACATCTGGGCTCAGTCTTCAACTAGTGGATCATTGATATCTAAAGACAAGAGGAAATCTTTAGGAATTCCTTCAATCTTGCTCCGGCACCTGATTTTTAATATATTGGTCTGATATACCTACACGCAATCTCTGTAATTCCAGTTTTCTGGGGGTTAAGGAAACTTTCCTAGAACTAAAACAGAATACTCATCTATGAAATGAATGAATGTGAAGAGTATGCAGATCTATTATGTGTTTCTCACTATGAACCACTACTGTTACATATGAACATGCTCCTGTGATTCAATTATGTTCAAGGCAACAGATTTATAAACCGCAATATCATAAATGTACAGCAGTTTTATAGAGTTCACCTGACATCTAGTAATCACTTTATACCTTACCAACTTTCCTACCATACCAAAATACTATATGAGTATCAAAAGAAAGGTTATTAAATTCTGTGAAGACTTGTGATCCTATTTAATTTTCATTTAGAAATAACAAGATACATAGGCCCTCATTGCAACTTCGGTGGTCTTTCTCAAAGACTGCCGAAGCTGCGGGCGCAGTATACCGCCAGTGCTGGCAGTATATCTGGCTCCCTATCATGACTTTTCCAACAGTGTTTCCGTCCGCTGGCCCAGCGGAAAAGTCACATCAACATTGCAGCTGGCTCATAATAGAGCCAGCGGCAATGTTGATGTGCAGTGGGTGTAGCAGCACCCGTCACGCATTTCACTGCCCGAAATTTGGGCAGTGATATGCGCGATGGGGCTGTGCCTGGGGGCCCCTGCACTGCCCATGCCAAGTACATGGGCAGAGCAGGGGCCCCCAGGGGTACCCCAAATCCCCCTTACCGCCAGCCTTTCCATGGTGATGTTTACCGCTGCGGACAGGCTGGCGGTTGGGGACTCATTATCCCCAGGGCAGCGGTGCTTGCCAGGCGGAAGCCTGGCAGTATGTTGGAGGGGCCGGCGGAATGGCCGTGGCTAATGCGCCACGGTCATAAAAGCTGGCGGAACACCGCCAGCCTGTTGGTGGTGTTACCGCCAGCCGCCAGGGTCGTAATGAGGCCCATAGTATCTGAACTGTAAATTCTCAATGCATGACTCCTGAATTAGTGTTTTTAAATATATTTCCAAATCCGTAAACACAATTAGTATCCTAGAATATTTCACCATATCCAGTTCAGTTTTCCTTCCACTTGCAGGTGTACAAACAGTTACATCACTTTGACAACAAGATCCCGGCTACAGAAACTATGTAGCTGGATTATTTAGCAAGGAAGTCTAGACCATGAGGAACTTACAGTTTGTGACTCCAAGATGGTTGCCAGCTCTTGCAAATATTGTGAGAGTCCTGTGGCTTCAGGGCACATATAGTTTCCTTGAGTGAACTAATGTGCTCTGCTTAGAACATCCACTGAAGATGGGAAGCCTCTCTCTCAGGGGAGCCAAGACTCCTTGCACACCACCTGCCTTTCCTATTTCAAAGCATGAGTAATGTCAAGCAGTTGGAACGATTGAGCATATGTACAGCTCAAGTATGAGTAAGCAAGTGTCGGTCACAGATCATGATATTTTTAAGTTGAATGCATCCGGTGTGTATGTGAATCTAAAGATGAGAGTCATCCTTGATTGACCTTGTCCTACCAGTGAGAAGGAGATCCAAAGGCTTGTTGAATATTCAATTTGTTATCACTAATTTATTCAGTGTTTTGCATGTTATTGGTGATAGTACTCATACCTTAAAGAAGGAAAAAATTAAAGGAGATTTTCATTGGGAATCTTAAGTTGAAGAAGCAGTTAATATGCTTGATGGAGTGTTCACTTAAATTCCTATTCTACACCATCCTGATACCACAAAGAATTTTATAGTGGAGATGGATGCTTCTGAAAGGACAATAGAAGCTGGTCTATTGAAGCCGCAAGAAGAGAGTGCATAAGAACAGCCATTTAACTCTCTGTTGCATGTTCTACCTAAAAGTGAACAGAGCTATTCAATGCTGGTAAGATAGTTACCAGCTTTGAAAAAGGCTTATTTTGAGTGGAGACATTTGCTGATGGGTACCAAGGAACCATTTGAAATTTAGCATAGGAGTTTACAATATTTAAGAAATTTGTAGTGTAAAACGAATTGCCAAGGTAGGTGGGCATTTTTCTGTCAGCAATTCAACTTTTATATGACTTATGTTCCTGGTACAGAGAATGTTTTGCTTCATCATTATCCTGAATCATAACTTACTTATGATCAACCAAATTATACCTTTACTTCGTGTGGTTGACATTCTTAAGTCTAGATTACAAATAATTAAATTTTCAAGAACAATTTGATCCTAAAGAGCTTGAAGATCTTCATTTCAAGACCCCTGTATAAGGCATGACAATTTGAAATTCAGCTAACAAGTTATATTTACCCGTAGCAAGGAACTTCAGTTTGATGTGTCATGAATCAGCTAATTACAGCAATAGATGAGCCAAAACCCAGTTTGATCTTTTTTACCTTCTTTTTGTGGCTTCCAGTTCATTTTGAAGCCTTAGAATATGTTAAGTCTTTTCCTATGTGTGCTGGATATCTGCAGCCTTTGTCTGTAACTCCGTAACCATGGCATATGAAATCTATTGATTTCATAACTGATTGTCTGCCTTCAGAATGAAATTAAGTTTTAGAGTGATGGCTGATATATTTTCAAAGATGATTCATTTTTCTCCTCTATTCAAGTTGACTATGGCGGAAGAAATGGTCCAGTACTTCTTTGTGACCAATATCATTTGCCTTCACACCATAATTTCTGACTCTTTACTGCACACTCTTTGTTAAGCACTAGGATAAGGAAGTGAACAGGCCCTTTGTTTAGGCTAGCATCCTGAAACCAATGGAGTGAACCAATCAGACCCTTTAACAGCATCTTTGTTTTTGATTAAATGCTTCCCATAATGACTGGCTCACTTCTCTTTTATTTATGATCTTCTGAGTTTTCTTTTTATAATAATGGAACTCATAGTGGCACAAAATTCAAAACCATCAAATGTCTGCTCCTTTGTGGTGGTGCAAACTCTTTATTTGTTACTGAGAAAGTAGATGCATGTCTTTTGTCACACATTCCTACCTGCACCCTGCTCAATATGCAATGTAATTGCTGACCAATTGCTGTTTAACTTACATATATTCTCATACAACTGACCATATAATTGGCAAAATAAGGGAACTATCATAAGATATCTGTTAGGTCTTATCTTAACTTGCATGAGAGGAATGTTGGTGGGTCTCAAGCCATCTAAATAGCAGTTTCTTATATAAGTTAAGATGGCTTACTCCCTAGTGTGTGTGTCTGTCTCCTGTCAGCTTCTGTCATACAACACCCCGTGGTGTCTGCAATATGGATCTCCACAATGGTGGGATCAGGGAACATCCTACCAGGATGGCCCTGTAAAATCCAACAGTCAGGTAAGTCTGCGAACCTCTGAATTTAACTACTGATTCTCAAAATTAGTCTTTTCAATAATGTATTTATCGAATTTTGGGCCAGATGTAGCAACTTAAAAATTTGCGAGGTGCAAAGTGCAAGTCCATGCGACTCGCAATTTGCACCTCGCAAATTGGTATGCAGTACGGTGTCTCAGACACCGACTGCAACTCGCTATGGGGTCGCAATGACCCACCTCATGAATATTCATGAGGTGGGTCGCAAATTGCGGCCCCATAGCGACTATAGGCACTCGCAAACATGGAGGCCTGCTGTCGTCAGCAGACCTCCATGTTCGTGACTGCTTTCAATAAAGCAGTTTTTTTTTTTTTAAGTGTAGCCTGTTTTCCTTAAAGGAAAATGAGCTGCACTTAAAAAAAAAAATGAAACCTTTAGTTTCGGTATTTTTTCAGGGCAGGGAGTGGTCCCTGGGACCACTCCCTGCCCTTAAAAAATATTTTTGGGTCCATTCACAAAGTGGAAGGGGTCCCTTGGGGACCCCTTCCAATTTGCGAGTGGGTTACCATCCACTTGAAGTGGATGGTAACTGCGACACCATTTGCGGCCGCGTACGCGGTCGCAAATGGTATTGCATACCACTCAGACTCGCAAATAGGAAGGGAACACCCCTTCCTATTTGCGATTCCGAAATGCATATTGCGAGTCGGTACCGACTCGCAATATGCATTTCTGCATTGGGAAACGCGTTTAGCGACTCGCAAACGGCAATTTTTGCCGTTTGCGAGTCGCTAAACATTTCCTACATCTGGCCCTTTGTCATAAACAGGTTGGAAGTCTTTTTATTGGTGTTCTGGTCATGATTACTTCTATAGATAGACAATATGCACTAAACCATATTCTTATCTCTATAGCTGCTGGATCAGGAGGTCCCTGGGAAACACCAAATAGATGAAAATACAGGTTCATCTCTTCCTGGGAGATTTACAGAAATTGATTGTGTGTAGCTTGAGCAGGTGAGTTGATATTGTTGTGATATAATTCTTTTAATGGCTCTATCCTTAATTTTATATTTTATTATCTTCACAGGGGGCAAACTTTATTCATTTTTGCTTAACCATGTTGAATAAAGTACTGTGTTGAACATTAATTACAAAACTGTATTTGATGAACTACAACTGTTTGCATCTTTTTCCAACTACTGGGGACATTAGGGCCCATATTTATACTATTTTTGCACTGCATTTGTGTCATTTCTTTAACCAGTATAATCAGCTGGGTATCATCGACATAGGAAACCACTTGAAATCCAAAGGAGCAGATCAGTCTGGCAAGAGGAGCCATATACAAATTAAACAAGGTGGGGCAGAGTGATGATCCATGTGGAACTCCACAAGGAAGTTGAAATGGAAGAGCTCTGAACTCTCTGCAGCTAACCGTAATAGATCTATCCATCAGGAAAGACTCTAAAATATCAAGTGCCTTATCTCTAACGCCAGCTTGATAAAGACATTGTAGCAACAGGTGGGGAGATATAGTATCAAATCCTGCAGAGAGATCTAAGAGTACCAAAATAGCACCTTCCCCCTGATCAACTTTCCTCCAGATCATGTTGGCAGAGGAGACCAGGGCGGATTCAGTGCTATGATCTTTACGGAACCCATGGTGTGATGGGTCCAGAACCCCACTCGTCTGAACAAAGCTAGCCAGCTCAGTATAAAGATGTTTCTCCAGTATTTTAGATGCGGCCCGCAGCAAGGAGATGGGATGTAAACAATTTTAATCATTGGATTCCCCGGCCGGTTTCTCAGGGAGAGGAATAACAATAGATTCCTTCCAAGCAGGAGGAAAACGTCCTTCCGTCAAGATTTCTTGATAAACTGGTGCAAGAGTGGTCGAAATCAAATCAGGAACTAGATTTAAAATCTTAGGAGGACATGGGTCTAAAGGAGAACTTGATTTCAATCCTCCTAGAAGTTCTTTAATTTTAGGTGCCTATCGCATTGAAAAGCAAGTGAGCTTAGGGCCAAGATCTTGAACCAGAGCTATTCCATGGTCATCCCCTCTCATCTCCATAAGTGGCTGCGTAAAATTGGCATGAAGTTGAAGAATTGTATTCTTAAAAAAATCAGCAACCCTTTGGCAGAACTCCAAAGAGTTCTCTAACGCCGGGGTGGGGGGGGAGAAGTGAGAGTCTGGACTATCATAAAAAGTTCTTTGGGCCCGTTTTCCAATTCTATAATTTTACCAGTATAGAATTCTGTTTTAGCTTTTTTGATTGCTGATTTATAGCTCTCTAACTGAGCCCTAAACTTGGCTCTCTCCTCTGGGTTCTGGTGGAACCTCCACCTCCTTTCCTGATGTCTATAAAGTCTCTGAAAGTATTTTAATTCCTCAGTATACCAAGGCGAGGATATAGTCCTCACAGGCTTAAGGTCCGATTTAACCAGGTGGGCCAACCTATCAATGGTATTACTGTTGATTTTTGTGTAAAACGTTTTAAAAAATAGTTATTAATTGTGTACATTTTGAATGTTATGTTTGCAAAAAACGCCCCTTCTTTTCTTTAGTGAAGAACTATTCCTATAGCCAATGGTGTTTTTTGCTCTTGGCAGCTTTCTCCTCCTAACTGGGACCTGCTAAAGGAAACGCAAAGCACCTTTCAAAAGTATTTTGAGTGCAGAGTGTCCCCGTGGGTACTGGGGGAAGTTGGCCTTTGTTCTGGTGATCATGAAGGAAACAAGAGATACCTGCACTGTGTTCAGTCCTTGACAGTATTGAACTTGTGTTTCCTCTCCCAGCCCCTGCGGCCGGGAGGGTGGGAATCTGTGGTATGACAGTACAGCTTTTAGGTTTCACCCTGTACGTTACAGCCAGGATGAGGAGCATCTGTTTGGTGCCTTCCCATCCAGATAAGGTCAGGGAGCTGAAGGGGAAAACACATTTATTTGTGTCGACTCCTCCTTGGCTCCCATTTCATGACTCTGAAGGGTATAGCTGGGGGGGGGGGGGGGTGTTGGACCCAGGTTGGTTGTGTAATCCTAACCAAATAACTCATAAGTCCTGTTGCCCAGCTCCATATTGTCATTCATTTTCTCTGAATATGGTAAAAAGGTAGAGTTCATTTTATGGGCTTTGAGTAAAGCTCGATTGTTTTAGCTTTTATTTTGTAATGAATGTATGCATTTTATATGCCTCCCTTTTGTGTCCTGGTGGCCACCAAGCCCCCTCTTACACCCAGGATTTGTACTTCACAAGGCATTAAAACCAGGCAGAGCCAGCCTCGTAATGGCAAAAGGAGCAAAAATGGTCACCTCTACCCCTCAATCAGATTGCTGCGCTTGTAGAATCAGCATCAGTAGTTCCAAACCTCACAATGTCTGGTAGTCGGGTTTTTATCATGATCAACCAGACTTTATTTTTGGTTGAAATTCTGACCATTGAACAGATTTGAAGACCAAACTGACATTTCACCATTTTTCTTTATTGTTTCATAAGCCACATAATTTCAAAGTACAAACCCTGGCTTCATGGAATGTTTGAAACAAATCTGTTCAGGGTTTTTACTGTGCCCTTCTGGACTATGGAATGTTTATCCAGGAAACCCAAGTTTTAACTCCCTTATAACACGAATCTGCAGGAAACGTAATCACAGAATACCATAGCAGCTAAAGGCGTTTTTTTGTAAAAGGTTTGGGCTGACTTTTCAAAATAGGTCAATGTTGCTATAGACTAAACACTTCAAACATAACTGCAGAGTCTTCGGGTAGTTTATTTCGGGGAAACCCTCCATAAAACCCATATAGCAGTAGTACAGTACAATTTCATATTAAAACACTTGATGCATGATGTTAAAGAAATACATGGATTCTTTATGGGAATTCATAATGAAGCACAGCTAATCGATACTGATGTACATAGCATAAAAATTACAGTGCAAGGTGAATCGGTATAATAGGGCATTGGTGTAAGGCAGAAATTTAAGATAAAACCAAACCATTGTCAGAACCAGAGTCCTAGTCACTTCCTGTGAAGCAAGACAGCATAGAGATATTTACTGACTGAGAATACCATAAGGGAGTTGGATCCCAGATGTATCAAAGTTAGGAAATGCGACTACCTCGTTGTGATATTTTTGCAAATCGCTATTAGAAATCACTTTTCCTAATGTATGAAACTTTCATTTAGCGAGTCCTAGTCGGTTGCAAATCGACCTACCTCATGAATATAATCCCAAACTAGTTACCTTTCAAAGGATTACTCCAGTCGCATGGTCAGACCACCATCTAGTAGCTTTCTAACATAAAGAACCACATATCAACACTCCCAAGACCACCTTATATGTATCAACCTATCGACATTGGAACAAACTCAATTTTGAATACTTAGAAACACAACTAACACCCAACACAGATCTAGTCACAATAAATTCTGTTCAAAAACTTTATGAGTGGCTACAGGAAACATCATAATATCCTAATACCACTAAGCACAACAAAACAGGAGTAAAGAAAACAACCTCATTGGAGAAATGTAGAACTAAAAAAGGTAAAACAACAAATGAGAAAGCTGCAATGAAACTGGCTCAAAACAAACAGCAATCAAGACAAACTTCATCTACACAAACTTAACAGAATATAGAAATGAATAAAATAGCAAAAAAGGTACTATTCAGACAGAATTCAAAATGCTGAATCTGAAAATAAAAAATTGTATAAAATTCTCACCGAATTATAACCTTAAATGCACAGAAGGAACTCATCCCATTACTCAATAATTCACAGAAAAACAGGCAAATCATTACACAACCAAAGCGGACACATTGGACTCCTATTTAAAACAAAGGAAAACCACCAAACACCAACCCATTTCGAAATATCCCCTCCAACATTAGATGAACTCAGATTCTGCATTCCTTTGAACAGATATCACAAAGTGAATTTATGGTTCTGGTCAAAGCAAGCAGGCATTCCGGCTCCCCTTCTGGCCCTTGTCCACCACACATTCTCAAAAACATTCTTTTGTATATCTCTGCTGCCACACCAGTCAGAAGAATCATCAATAATTTTTTAAGTACAGGAGTCTTTCCAGTACAACTAAAAAAGGCATAAATACACCCATTACTAAATAAAACAAACCTGGACCTGCTTGACCCCAGCAACTACAATTACAAATGGACCTTTCCTAGGCAAAGTGATAGAAAGAACAGCATTTGCCCAGATGTCACAATTCTTTGAAGATAACTCCATACTTTCAGATTACCAAACTGGATTCTGCCTAGGACGAGGCACAGAATCTGCCCTTGGCGCCATCTTGGATGACCTTAAAAACACAGTAAACTTCAATGGAGTTGTTGCACTACTTCTCTTGGCCCTCTCAGCTGCCTTTGACACAGTTGACCATGGCACCTTAATTCAAAGACTCTACAAAGCCAGCATCGAGGGGAAGAGGGGTTTACTCTCAACTTGATTGCATCCTACCTTCAAAACAGAACAAATGTCATTCATACTCCCCCTTTCTCATCCGCACCGCATTTCACAAAAGCAGGGGTCCCTCAAGGCTCAATCATCTCACCCATGCTGTTCAACATATACATGAAGTCAATACTGGCAATGATCAATGAATTTCAGCTCACAAACAACAGCTATGCAGATGACACACAAATTGTCCTTAAACTGGAATGTCCCAAAGACATTGTAAACTCACAAATCTTCAGTTGCCTCGGAGCCGTTGATCAGTGGATGACATGGAACCATCTCAAAGTAAATGCTTCAAAAATGGAAATACTCATATGGGGCAATTGGAAAAATTATGATCCACTCTGCACCTGCCCTGATGATCTGGGACCACCTCCTAAAGTATCTAAGGAGGGGGAGTGGCCAAGCAAAATGGCCGGCTCCTAGTGAGCTCTAACTTCCCGGCTGCATCCTGCATTGATCCTGGGGAGCCCGAGGTGATTTGCGCCACACCAGTGACATGGGACGGCAGTTGAAGCTTCAGCGTCCTGATCGGGACCATGTCAGCGGGCCTTCCTGGGCCACACGCGGTGCGGCTGCTGGGCCTGAGAGGTGCATGTGACTGGCTGGCAGCGGCCTGTTTCTTGCCTTGTGCACACTGTTGGGGGTCGAGCCCTCCTCATACGTGGCCCCCGGGCTGCGGGCGGCATATGCTGGACCTGTGATGCACTTTGGTGTGCCCACACACCAGCATTGGACTGTGTGAGACGGCGCTGTCGGGTGTGCCCCTTTGGACTGGCGACCCGCCTGGGAACTGGTGGTTGGTGGGCCCCTGGTTGGGCGGCAGAAGGCACGTGGATCCGCGAGAAGGAGGGGGCCGAGAAATGCCAGAGGAACTGCTGCACGAGTATGTAAGGAGCGTCCATTTCACTGATCGCGGTGGTGGGGGAACCTGATTAAACGGCTCAGATCTGGATTTGGGCCCTCTGCGACGAGTGGCATTGGACTTGCTGGGAGGAGACACTGGTGGTGCCCGATTCTCCTAACTCTGAGGCGGTGCGCCAGGAGACGGAGTACAACGGCACTCTGTAGCTGGAGGATTAGTGGACCCTGAACTTCTGGGAATATGAATCTGAGGACTTTTGCCTTTTCCCTGAGTTGGTCAAGACAGGGACGCTGTTTGGCTCCTAGGTGGTGGCGGTCTGGGGCGGACCCGGCGGATGGAAGCGTCGCAAGGTAACACCATGGAGCAATATACCACTCCAGTTCCCTCACCGCAGCGCCAGACCCAAGTGGGGGGGACCAGAGATGGCCTGAGTGAGCCAGCGAATACCGAGGGGCCCTCACAAGCTGAGATTCTTGCAGCTATTAAAGGTTGTAGGGTGGCCCTCGAAGGTAAGATAGAGTCGGTGGCAGTTGAGGTCAACCTTCTTCAGCCAGACCTCAGGAAGGTGTCTGACAAGGTCAAAGTGGCGTAGGGCTCCATTGTGGAGTTGCCAGCGGAGGTGGGGGTCCTGCTCAAACAGATGGTGCAGGCCAATTCCATGGCTGGATGGCTGGAAGCGAGGCTGGAGGATGCAGAGGGCAGGTCCCGGCTGAATAACATCCGATTGCTGGGATTCCCAGAGCCTGCAAAGGGGTCTGCAGCTGAAACTTTCGTGGAGAGTTAGATCAGAGATGTGCTGCAGCCGGTTGGGCTGTCCAGGGTGTTTGTGGTAGAGCGTGCTCATATAGCCCTCATCACGCCGCCCAGACCTGGTGCACCGCCGAGGGCTATCATTGCCCATCTTTTGAACTCCAAAAATCGAGACTGTGTCCTGCGGGCAGCCCTGGAATCTGACAGGGCAGTAAATGAGAATTGCAAAATATCTATTTATCTGAATTACACAAACAAGGTACAGAGTTCCCGTAAGGGGTTTCTGGAGGTGAAAGCAAAGCTTCGTACCATGAACATTAGATGTATGCTTCTGTACCAGGTGCATTTAAAGGTGCTTTCTGGTGGCAGGTCCCACTTCTTCGAATGACCGGAGGAAGTATGGTGATGGCTGGTGTTGTGGGGCAAAGCACCTCCGGGCAGGGCGGAGAGGACAGATGGGGTGGCTCCTGGGACCTCTGGAGCAGATGGCCCGGACTGGAGAACCAGAGACGACGGTCCGCAGAAGGATGCCATGACTCAGACGGCGGCTACGGGCTCTGACCATAAAATTGTGGTACAACGGGACGGGACAATGGCGGTTGCGACTGCTGGATTGGTGGAGTGTTCGAATGGGGAGCTGGAGTGGGGAGCGGAGAGGGTCTCCGCTCAGGTCTGACTATGTTACTCACATCTCGAAATTACAGCAGTAAACTCCATCTGGGGCTGGCGTCAAAGTGAGAGCACTCTCTTCATGAGGAGGGGTGCAGCTGACCTAAAATCAAGGTCCTGGTGGGGCGTCATTTGAACATTTGAGCTGTGGAATCTATTGGGCATTGGGGGGTCTAGAATAATACCAATCAACGCTGGGTTGTTAGTCGGGCATTTGTTTGTTGGAGCCAGGGTGAGGGGTGGTCACTCCATGGTTGTGGTAGGACTTCTCATTTGGGTAGTTGGGGATTAGGCTGTTGTCCTGGCAGCATTTATAGTGTGGATCTACAGTATGGTTTGTGGTGCTTGGTTTACTGTTTATCCAGGGTGGGGGTTGGGGTTATGGGGTGTTTGGTTGATGAACTTTATCAACATTTGAAGTTTGCTTCAGCAGTGCAGGTGTATGAGCGAGATGGGCCAAGTGTACTTTCCTTGTCTTCTCATGGTTCTGGGGGAGGTCAGGGGTGGAGATCCAGAGGGAGGGATGGAGGTTAACTACAGGTATGGGTCGATGGATTAATATGTTGACATGGAATGTCCGTGGGTTGAAGAGCTATACCATGCGCTACAGGGTATACTCCTTCCTGAGAAGACATAAGGTCCATATTGCTTGTCCTCAGGAAATGCACATGACTGAGGAGGAAGCTAAAAGATTATCCAAAAAGTGGCGGGGTCAGATGTTCTCATCGTCATACTCCTCCTATGCGAGGGGCGTAACCATATGGGTGGCCCCGGGGGTCCCGTTCACCCACATGTACAGTGAAGTAGATGCCGAGGGTAGGTACGTTCTCGTGGAGGGCATGTTGGATGTGGATCCCCCATCATTATCCTTAACACTTATACACCCAAAGCAGATGAATATTCCTTTTATGTCAGAATACCTGAGATATCTTGGGGGAGGGTGTGGATGGGCCTATTGTGTGGGTTGGAGATTATAGCGGTATACTGAATGGGGAAATAGACCATCTCCGCTGAGCCTGGGAACTAAACCTTTGATGGTGAAATCCCTCACGGAAGTTATGAGTAATTTAGGATTTTGGGATGGATGGAGGGAGCTGCATTCAGAAGGTAGGGAGTACATGTGCCATTCCAAAACACATAACACCTATAGTCGGCTGGATCGGTTTCTTCTGGGCGGAATGAGTAGCACACAGGTCTTGGATGTCACACACTTGGGTAGGTTCTTATCTGATCATGCACCAGTGCTGATGCACCTGCAGTGGCAGCTGCTGCTGGATCAGTACGTACCTAGCGCATGCCTGCGGAGTTCCTGACTGACGCGGGGTGTCGGGTCAAGGTGGGGGAGGCCATTAAAGACTGTATGGACTTGAACTGGAATACAATGATGTCTAGGGGTATTGAGTGGGAGACTTTGAACACAGTAGTGCGGGGGTCTGCATAGGAACTGCATGCGAGGTACGTAGACTAATGGAGCAGGAACTCACAGGTTTGGAGGAGAAGTTAGGGGCTCTGCAGCACCAATCACCAAATATGAGAATAGATGAAAGGGAGCAACTCAGGTTGTACAAGGAGGTTAACAGTTGTTGAGACACGCTGAGTAGGGTCACACTCATGACATACAGGCAAAGTCTACACAGGGAGGGGGATAAATCTGGCAAGCTATTGGCATGGATCCGAAATGGGAGGTGGAGGCGCCCCCCATTGTACACATTAGGAACACGAGTGGTCAGATGATCACTAAACGTATGGACATCCTTCAGGTGTTGATGGAGCACCTACAGAGGGTATCGAGAGCTGGTGCGCCACCTCCAGATAAGGGTTTGGGGGGTTTCTTCAGCCGATGCAGCTCCCACATTTGGAGCAAGAGAGTAGGGATGTTTTGGAGGCTACTCTTACTGTGGAGGAAGTGAGTGAGGCAATCAATGTGATGACCAAATCTAGATCTCCAGAGGAGTGATGGTTTTCCGGTTGGGTTGTACCAGACGTTCTCCCTACTACTGCAGGAGAGGCTCCTGGCAGTGATCGAGGAGGCCCGAGACCGAGGCATGTTGCCAGAAACCATGCGCCAGGGCATTGTGTGCTTGATGCTTAAGTCTGGGGAGGATCCTGGGGACCCTTCTTCCTATCGCCCTCTTACCATGCTGAATGGTGATGTAAAGATATTGTGTAAGATTTTGGCTACTCGGCTTCATGGGGTGATTAGGAGTTTGGTGCACGAGGATCAATGCAGATTTCTTCCTGGGCACAGCACGACCTAAAACTAGTGTCGCCTGGCACATGTTCTGCATGAAACTGAGGGTGAGGAGGATGAGATGGCACTAGTGTCAATGGGCCTAGAGAAGGCCTTTGACACTATTGAATGGGACTATCTCTTAGAGGTTTTGCAGGGTATGTGGTTTGGCCCAGGTTTTTTGCGCATGGGTGAGGTTACTGTATACTGCCCCCTCTTCGTGGGTTCGGGTAGGTGGTGAGCTATCAGACTCCTGGAAGTTCAGCCCAGGTACTAGACAGGGATGCCCGCTCTCGCCACTTCTCTTTGCCCTAGCGGCAGAACCGCTGGCGATCTGGTTCCGAGAGGAGCTAGGACCCTGGAATATCCGGGTGGGCCAGACTACACAAATTGTTTGCCTATATGCAGATGATGCACTAGTATATCTTCGGGAACCTAGTGCTTCTGTGCCCTTGTTGCTACAGATGTTGGGTGAATTCGGAGTAGTCTCGGGTCTTAAGGTAAATGGGAAGAAGTCACTCCTGTTTCCCTTAGGGTCCCTTTATGGTGTCCCACAGGATGATTTGCCAAGTGTAGGACTCAGGTGGGAGGTTGAGAGTTTCCGGTGTCTTGGCATGTGGGTCACTCACACTCAGGCGATGCACGAAAAGCATAACGTAGAACGTGAGGTTGCTGGCCTGGAGCGTTCAGTTTTGTTCTGGAACAGATTACCTCTTTCCGTAATGGGTAGGGCTGCCATGGCAAAAATGGTGTTCCTGCTGCGGTGCCTGTACCTGGTTCAGAATTCCCTGTTTCCACTGTCCGCTTGGCTTTTTCGCCGTCTGGATAGTTTGCTGATCTTTCTAGACTGCGCCGGTTGACCTACTAGGGTGGCACTGCCTGTATTGCAGAGGGATCTCGAGGGGGAGGGTTGGCGATCCCCAACATCAGACATTATTACCTCGCGGCGCGCCTGCAGCACTCTGCAAAGTGGATGACGGAGTCCGGCAATTGGGAAAAGAGATTTTTTGCAGGAATACTGGACGGGCGGAAGTTGGCGCATCTATTAATGGCGGGTGCTCGGTCTGAGCTGGTCGTTCCCTATCTGGTCAAGACCACAGACTGGATCTGGGAGCAGGCCATCAAGACTTTGCTCTGACAGGCCCCATTTGACAGAGAGTTGAGGATATGGGATTTTGCACCCTTAGGTAAATGGAAAATCTGATGTCCATGGAGGGCTGGAGGTAGGGGGAGGATGTATACCCTAACAGAGAGTTAATTTCCTTTAATGAAGCTCAGGATATGTTTGGTCTGTGTCCTGGGCAGTTTGTACAATAAGCAAAAATGGAGATGTTGTTTTCCAATGGCCCCACAGGCCTCGACGGTGCTGAATGGACTTATTAATTGAGGTGAGGGTACACACCTGATCACCCAGTTCTACAAAGCCCTCTGGGATGATCACCCGAATGGGATGACTGTGGCACATAGGGCATGGGAGCATGAATTGGGTGAATGCACGGGGGACACCGATTGGGATCTGGCGTTATCACTGGTAAGTACGGTGTTCGGTAATAATAGATTTAAGTTGTTGCATTTCAAATTTGTGCACAGGACATATCATACACCTATCCGACTAAATAGGATTGACCTGGGACGCAGGGTGGGGTGTCCTAGGTGTGGCGCTTTTGGTGCTTCCTTCCTACATTTGGCTTGGACCTGTAGGGTGGTATTTAAATTCTGGGAGGAAGTGGTAGGGAGAGTCGAGGAGGTCACAGGACTGGGTATGGAGGCGACGCCACTGATATGTCTCTTGGGGGTAGTGCAGAAACCACGGGCCCGGAGTATCCCATACAAGTTTGCGCAGTTGGCGTTGGTGTTGGCCAGGTGCAGGGTAGCTACTGTTTGGATGAGTGCCCAGAGTTCTTCAATCCCCTGTTGGCTGCGAGACTTAATGGAATGGGGCGCTGCGGAGGAACAGCATATGTGCCTGACACGCAGGGATGAGGGGGCTTTAACAGATGTAGTGGCCTGGGGTGCATTGTTGGAACGGTTCGCTGGAGTGGAGGACCCAAATTCTGCAGGAAGCACGGAGGATGAGGAGGGTGTAAGTACGTCTTGAACCAATTGGATATTTGAAAGCCAACTATGATGAGGACATGTTTCTACTGTATATAATCTGTGCAATGACTGGTCTCAGGTGGATCTTTAGCGGGGGCGGGGGACCCGGCAGGAACTTCAGTCGCAGTGGTTGCCATCGACTCTTGGGTTGGATTTATGTGAATGAGGCCCTCTGGTACTGTAATATAATGATACTGCCATGTCTCACAATAACCAGCACTGCACTGTGTGTTTATTGTTGATCATGTTCTTCAAACTCAATAAAAACAGAGTTACATAAAAAACAAAATATCTAAGGAAGTAAGAAACCTTGGAATTACCATGGACACCAAGTTTACAATGAATGCCCAAGTGGACAAATTAGCAAGATTAAGCTTCATCTGTCTGTGACACATCTTCCCCCACCTGGGATTTCTGCACAAGATCCAGGCTACTATCTCTCTTATACTGTCTAAACTGGATGACACCAATTGCCTCAACCATGGATAATTCTATCTACTATTAAAAAACTACAACACATTCAGAACTCATCTGCCAGACTACTCCTTCATGTAAAGCCACAAGCACACTTCTTCCCTACTTTGTGGGCTCTAAACTGGTTACTGGTTGCCAGGAGATCCACCTTCGAGCTGCTTTGTATCACCTACAAAGCAATACTTGGAACAGGACCACTTTTCACCAGAACTAAAGTCACCAAATACATTCAACAAAGGAACCTCCCCTCAAAATTGGCACCTCACATAAAAACCCCACCATACAAGAAAAAGACAATAGGTGGTACATCTTTCTCTTTTCATGCAGCCGACCTATGGAATTTTTTACCCCAAAATATAAGATCCATGGATAACTATCTTATCTTCAGAACACTACTCAAGAGTTGGCTCTTTCCTACGTAACCACCATACTCAAACAGCAATTTACTGCATATCCCTATGTATGCAAACATTTATAATTTGATTATATGTATATATCTTGACATGTATTTCTTGGAACAAATATGTATAATAACTATGTTTTTTTTCTCTTAAATATAAAGATACTCTATATGCCTGCTTAACAATGTATATCTAACTTACTGTTAAATATATATATATTATTCAATGCTTAACATCTTATGTTCATAGGTCATTGCATAGTTTCTAAATATGTTGTGTCTGTTTTATTTACCTATCACAATAGGTAAATATTATCCTTTTATATCTATCTACAAGCATTTCAGAATTGAAAAATTGGGGAAAAGATGCCCTTTTAAAAAAATACACAAATAAATTACCTTGAAATACCACAGCACTTAAAAGTCTGTGTTTATACAATACAACTTTAAATCTCAATATGTTATCTTCTTTATACATATATTCTCTTTTTTTATGTAATCATGCATCTATATATTAATTACTTTAGCCCTACTGTACATGAGAAAATAAATAAATAACTCTCTCCAATGCACTACTCTGTCTCACCCTAAACCTCTCTCAATCTATCCTCCATCATGACTCTCTGACTCATCCTAAACCTCATTCTACTACTATGATATTCAAAATAACCTTTCCTAGACTCTTCCTTCCTTTATCCCTCCTGGCATGCCCTAAACCTCAGGCTACTACTATGATCACTCAAACAACCCTACTAAACTTTCCCTCATGTATTTCTCCTTTGACTCATTTTACTACTAAGATCTCCCTAATCCCTTTCTACAGACTCCTCCCTCCTCCTTCTCTCCTTTACTAATCCCAGAAATCACCTTACTACTATGCTCTCCCAATTAACACTTTCTGGATTCTTACCTCTTCTATCCCTCCAATATTATATTAAATCCAAGTAACAGTCTCATCTGTCCACCACTCAAATTAACTCCTATTTCCCCAGACTAAAACTAATACTATACTTATATTTCACTATACCAATCCACTGCTAATCCTTTTGGGTTCCGGAGTAGCATGCTACGCGCAAAAAAGCACTTCGATGCCTTGTCAGGAGTAGTAAGCCCTATGAAAATATAATTACAATTGTAATTACAATTACAATATTAATGAGGTGGGTAGCAATTTGCAACCCATTTGGTATCACTGCCATCACAGGGGAGGTGACCTGCTGAGGTCAGTAGACTACCATGTCTGTGATTGCTGTTAAAAAGCACTCCTTTTTTTTCAAATGCATTCCAGATTCCTTAAAGCAAAATAAAATGTGTTTTAAAAGGAAAAGTTTATTTTTTTTCCTTCTGTTTGTTTAAGAAGGAGCAGTGGTCCTGTGGACCACTGCTTCGTCTTGAACACATTTCTTTTTCACATTCACAAATGGAAAGGACTTCCCGTGGGACCCTTCTGATTTGAGAATGTATTACCACTACACTTTGGTAATCTGTAAATTGTTTAATATTTTGTAAGCAGAATTCGGTCGTAAAACATAAAAAAGGGGTGACTCTTCCAAATACTGAATCAGTATTTGGTCACAAACCAAAATTGCAATTCAGTAACATGCCACAAATCGCAGTTTGCATTTGATACATACCAAAATCCTTTTTTGCTGTTGTAAATGGCCCAACTCTGCGAATCGGATCAATTGCAATTGGAAAAAACTGGATACATGTGGCCCTTAGTGTCAGTTTGAATTAGCTTAGATGCTATTGAAAAGCACCCATTACCTCGGTTCAAACATAGAAGTCTCGTCCATCTAGCTTTTTTGTATAGCAAACAAAAAATAACAAATGGTCAATATCCTCAATCATATGTTTACAATGTGAGACAAATGCTTGATTCTCTGGGCATTGCTTCCATTTAGAAACAAAGCTACCAATAATTAGAAAACCCAGCCTAAATTTAATATACAGGGTTCTGGCGTAAAGTGGACCAATAGCATCCATATAGAACTCAAATACAAGAATTAGTTTGTGGTCCAGAAAATCATCTAGCAAACCCCCAGATTTTGCACTTCTATGATATTGTTAAATCGTGTAATTCCAGAATTATGTTTTTACTACAACCCATGAACCTCGTCTTATAATGGTTAGGTTACTCCAAATGTTCTTGTGTTCTAATGTTTGAAAATACAATTTTATATGTCTCACCCAAGGTATGACAAAAGACTTATCAAGCTTCAGGATCTCAACTAGACCCTGCCTAGAAGACACTAATTCTGAAGTAGACCACAAGCTTACCAAAAAAAGAAGTGGTATCAAGGTTGCAATATCACCTATCCTCTTCAGCCCGAGTTAAAAAAACAAGGTTAAAGCAGCAGTGCTCTGCTGTAGGGAAAATAGGAACCTTACAAAATTATTATCCCTTAGTTGGTGTTTCCTGGTCCCCATTGTTTGACACCATAAAGCAAAGCGATCTGCGTCTTGGCACAAAAGACCTAAGTTTAAGTCTTTTTTGCTTCTGCCCTTGTGTTTTTTTACAAAAAAGGACCACGATTTAATCATCAAGACTATCAACTTATTTCCTACTGTGTTCTCTCAGGTCTTTCAATGCCCTTTTATTGGCTCTTCCTTGCAACTACCAAAGTAAGTGGGGAAGTGTTAGGAATACTGGATGTCATTTTGGAGGCAATGTCTACTGTTGCTGGGATGTGGTCATAACTATCAGACTCCGCAGCACAAGCTAGCTACAGTAGCAGATGATGCAGTGAGTGACAGCAAGGGAACTGAAGTAGAGTAGAATCATGAGTCACACTAATCAGCCCTTCTGGAGAAAGATGAAATGAGCCAGAACATTCTTTAAGAGCTGGGACATTCTTGAAAAGCCAGAGCAGTCTGGAAGGGCCAGAAGGTTTTGCATGCTTCCTAGTATGTAAGAGCTGGGAAGATTTAAGCACCAGTCACAACATTACACTTTGTCTAGCAACAGCAGTTGATGGGTTCTCTATTTACGTAACATAGTTTGCAACTTTTTGCATTCCCTCTACCTTTTTGTTTTATTACTTTTTGTTTCCCTCAGGTGGTTAGAGCAGCTCAGGCAAACTCTTCCTTCCAGAGATACTGAGCTTTGCTTGCTGCCATTCATAATTCCTGCTGCAACAACAAACAGTCACTTTAGCTGCAGGTGGCTCTACCACTGGAGGTGGACCTCTGTATTTGGTTCTCAGACTGCATCCTTGTATGGGGTTAGTCATTGTTTGTTCACTCCCATACCCTGGAAAGCCATTCCATTGATACTCACAAGATACTGTATACTGTTGTGCACACATACACTTAGATTAATGGTACCTAGTCTTGTAGAATTATGGGGGTTACCAGATAGTCCCCCTCAGATCGAGGGTCTGTGACACACACCATCCAGCAATGTGTGCTCCAGAGGTTAGCAGGCCAAAGCACTTACAGAGTGTTTCTTATCTCCCTTACCTTTTTTACACTGTACAGTCACTTCAGATTCTGGAATTCATTACAGATCTTATTTGACGGAAAGGGGATGGAGTGGGGTTAGCATTGGAGCCCTGGTCTAAACTATAGTGAAATCCTGCGAGGCTCATATAATCCATGGGTTTCATTGTTAACCCGTTCAGGCTGTAGCTTAAGCCACCGGTAAAATACAGGAAGGAATGGAGACACCTGTAAGAAAGAGCTTTCTTCCTAGAAATAATCATTAAATTACAGTCCTCTAATCCACGTCCTTCATGAAGATCAAATAATGGGAATACTGATACTTTCTTGCATTCTGGGAGGAGTCTCACAAATACACGGGGAAAAACACAAATAATATGAACGCCTACTACCATTCTTACCTCAAGTATGGCTCCCATGGCATGATTATCTTGGCTTTCTCTCAGCTTTTTTCAGATGGATCAATCTAAGTTTACTTTCATACTGTCATATTTGGCCAAGGATGCTTTGGAATGGGCAATTCTGTAATTAAGAATAACAGTCCCTGTTTGTTTAGTTATTCCCTTTTCTGAACCATTTCAAAATAATATTTGATAAATGTGAAATTCAACTGCACCCTCCAAGAAGGTCCATACTAGCATTTATCCAACCAAGACCATAAATCAGCCATCCTGGAGCGAGTTCAAACCCAAAATGAAATAGAGGTCCTCCACAATCCTAAAGGAATTAATTTAACTTGTTTACCCCATTTGGATGTTGATTGTAAATGCATCACTAACCCAAGTACAATCCCATATTGTCTGAAGACTGGACAAGTGACACCCTTTTTTGAAAAAAGCAGGCACAGACCCAGCTGATTTGAACAATTTGGGTCCTATGTCAACCATCCCCTTTGTCATGAAATTGTTGGGAAAATGTGCCCACAAGCAATTCTATCAGTGCATTGAACAGTTCAACTTAATGGAGAGGCTCCAGTCAGGATTCAGACAAGGTCATAGCACAGAAGCTGCCATCCTAAACATCTTGAATGATGCCCTCAAAATGGTGGATCATAATGATTCCTGCCTAGTCATCTTACTCAACCTCTCCTCTGCATTTGAGACGGTAATCACAACAGAACTACTTGAAAGCAGAATGGATCTGATAGGAAATATCTGCAATTGGCTCACATTTCAGTTTTTTTACAAACCTGCTCACAGAAAATACAATTGGGTAGCTCACTATCAAATGTGTCCTTGGTGAGTCTTGGAGTTCCCCTGGGGTCTACCATCTCCCCCACAGTCTTCAACGTCTATGTGAGACAACTGACGGAAATCCTCCAAGAAGAGAATCTTGCATACAAAATGTATGCTGATGACATGCAGCTGTAGGCAAAGATATCCACAATAGAAGAAATTATCAGACTCATCACACTTTAGGAAAAACCCAAACCTGACTTTCACTAAACCATCTCAAGCTGAACTCCCTTAAATAGAATTCCTACTCATCTCCCCTCCCATCAGCTCCCCACCCTTTGAAGAATGGATCAATCACCTAATGCAATGATAAACCTGTAATCATAGAATCTACTAAATTACTTGGGACAACCCTTGACAAAAACTTCAACATACAAGCCCACGTCAGAACAGCCATGCAGAGTGCATCCTTCCAACTCACCATACTCAAGAAGATAAAAACATTCATCCCACACCTAACTTCAAGATAGCAGTACCATTCCTAGTTGCCTCCAGGCTTGACTATGGCTATGCAACCTTAACAGGACTTCCTAATTCAAGAACTGCACCACTCAAGGCAACTCTCAATACAGAAGCGAGACTGATAACTGTCACAACAAATTTTGCAACATTACCCTTTCTCTAAAGTCTCTCAACTGGCTCCTGCTTGAAGCTAGGACCCAGCTAAAAATAGCTTGAATAACACACAAAGTCCTGCACTGCAGTGAACCTAGGGACCTAGCTGAAAAGATAAAAACATCAGGTGGCAGCTACCTCTTGAGAACTGCAAACTCCCTCGGATGGAACCTCGCAGGTTTAGAAAACAGCAGACCTACACACGCTCTTTCTCTGGATCTACCCTTAACATATGGAACTCTCTCCCAATAGAAATCAAGTTGAATCCATCAACCTCCAAATTCAAAGCAGAGGTTAAAATTATTCTTATGAATAGATTTCTGCCATAACATTAGGGACCAGAGACATTTTCTGGACAGCCCGACTTCCAGGATGACTATCTCACCTAAACTCAAACTACAAGATTAGTGAGGCTGCCCACACCCAGTGGAATGACCACGATCGAGGACCATTTGTTTGTAATAGATTTGGAACACCACTGGCCTCTAAGAGAACAACCATAGTGGAACCATATGATGGCTTGTGACTCAGGCGCAGGTGTTTGAGAATATTTATAGTGTAACAGGCTATGGTTATGTATATACAGGACACTGATACCCCTGTCTCATGTTCACACTTTATAAAACTATTTAAATAAATGAAATACAAAATGAATAAATAAACAAGAAGGCAATATGGGGTCAAGGGATCTGATTACCTACATTAAACTTTGCAATCAATTGGTCTCAGAATCAGGATGAACGGACGAAGCAGCAGCTACCGCCTTCTACCAAAAGTTACATGAAGATTTGAAAGACACATTAGTAGTAAATTTGCCCACTGATTCTAACAGTCTCATAGACTTAGCACTACTGGTCTCTCAAAGAAAACAACAATGATGGGAGAAAAGGGGAATGGCTCATAGGATTCCTCCAGTTCCAGCAGGAGAATCTCAGTCTACAGGAGTGTCGGGAGAACGTATGCACGTTACAGAAACACCTTACAGCCCAGAAAAAAGATAAACGGAGAGAAGGCCTGTGCCTGTATTGTGGAAATCCTGGACATTTCCCTAAGAACTGTCCCCACCGGCAGGAAAATGCCTGTGTTTGATCTTGAAGAGTGAACCAGAATGAAAAGACTTACAAAAATGGAATTCACAAGTGCTAAGTAACATTACTAATAGCCCATTGAATTGTCCACTCCTTCAGGCCTACTCTCAACTTTGGGTCTTATTGATTTGGGAGCCACAGGAAGTTTTATGAACCAGACATTTAATAAAGAGTGCAGATTTAAAAAAAAGAGGAAGGAACAAAAGGAACTTATTAGGTTTATTGATGGTACAGCATTAACGTCTTGAGATATTGTTTTGGGAAATAGAATACCTAATCATGGCTACATTGCAAGGACATGGGGAATCTTTGATTCTTTATTTGATTTATGATCAAGCTTTCAGTATTGAATTAGTAACGTTCTGGTTACATAGATGTCATCAGTAAATATATTGGCAGCAAGAGACCCTCCATTTTATACATCTCTACTGCATAAATAACTGCATACACCATGCTCATCCTGCTATACAGCACAGCTTGAAGTGTGCTACATCACAGCCTTTGGAGAACACAGTGCAGATCCCTGCTTCTTATTAAAAGTAGCTGGATGGGTCTAGCAAAAAAGGGGCCAATAAATTACTTCCACATTGATCCTATGATCATGCTATCAATCTGGTTCCATTGCCAATATATCTCATTGAAAAATGTATCCTGTAAGTCTTAAAAAGGATCTAATGCTTAAAAAATATCTGGATGACAATCTAAAGAAGGGGTTCATTAGACTGTAGTGTGGTTAGTTTTACGTATACTTTGCGCATTAGCTTCAGGCTTTAGGCCTTTGTGCACTTTGCCCTGGATGTGTTTTATTCATTTGCTGGCAGCTTAGAGCCTCTGTGCACTTTGCTCTAAATGCTTTTTATTAGGCTTCGTACTGTTATTTTTCAAATAGCCAGTTCTACGGTGTTGTTTTTTTGTTCATATCACACTGTTTTGCCTACTTCAGCACTGGAGTTCTCCATAACATATTCACTCTGTGCTTCAGTCAAGGATACAGGTGGTCATTCTGACCCTGGCGGTCTTTGACCGCCAGGGCGGAGGACCGCGGGAGCACCGCCGACAGGCCGGCGGTGCTCCAATGGGGATTCCGACCGCGGCGGTAAAGCCGCGGTCGGACCGGCACCACTGGCGGGGTCCCGCCAGTGTACCGCGGCCCCATTGAATCCTCCGCGGCGGCGCAGCTTGCTGCACCGCCGCGGGGATTCCGACCCCCCCTACCGCCATCCAGATCCCGGCGGTCGGACCGCCGAGATCCGGATGGCGGTAGGGGGGGGTCGCGGGGCCCCTGGGGGCCCCTGCAGTGCCCATGCCACTGGCATGGGCATTGCAGGGGCCCCCGTAAGAGGGCCCCTACATGTATTTCACTGTCTGCTGCGCAGACAGTGAAATACGCGACGGGTGCAACTGCACCCGTCGCACAGCTTCCACTCCGCCGGCTCGATTCCGAGCCGGCTTCATCGTGGAAGCCTCTTTCCCGCTGGGCTGGCTGTCGGTCTGAAGGCGACCGCCCGCCAGCCCAGCGGGAAAGTCAGAATTACCGCCGCGGTCTTTCGACCGCGGAACGGTAACCTGACGGCGGGACTTTGGCGGGCGGCCTCTGCCGCCCACCAAGGTCAGAATGAGGGCCACAGTCTGGTACATTGCCGATAGACGTGGTAGGAGTTTAGATTTGGCATTCCTGCATAGGGACATTTTGTGATCACGATGACATGTTAGTTATAAAATCACTTCCTTGTCCCAATACACGCAAGAGGGAGATTTCCCGACCAGGGAACCACAACTAGACGCTGACTGTCTCGTTGCAGATGCTGAACCAGATCACAGGCCTTTGCTCAGGTATGAGGGCTGATGTCTCCCCAGTGATTCGGAAAGGCAAGCTAGAAGCTTAACATGCTGTGCTCTAAATAGAACAAGCAGAGGAAGAGTAGAAACTGTTAGGCACTATGATAGCTTTGTTCTTATGTTTTACTCTCCTGGTGACTATTTCAATCCTACTGTGTTGTATTGTTCTGGTTATTGCGGCTCACGCCTTATTATCAAAAATACAGTCGTTTTATTAAAACATTATATAAAACTTATACTGTCTTTGTCATTTGTATATGAGATCATATTGTAAATGAGAGAGTTGGTTTGGATCTGAGTGACCACGACTTCCCTGAGAAGTTCCAAAGATGTCATGCGCTCGGCTGCCTAATCATTTCTTTCCCGTGGGAGAAATGAGGCACTGCTAGTTAGCCGGAGCAAAAACCGGATTTAGGGTGACAGAGTTCTTTACACGTGGGTCAGACTCAGTCCCCCACACCGTTATCGATCCTGCTGCCTAGAAATCCATTAGTCTCATTTAGGATAATGAGAGCCCACGCGACATGGCGCCGCCAACATTTGGTCTGGCTCTAATATTTAGGTCCGACTGACTCTCTCGGTCTCATATATATTTTGACTCCTCGGTTCCGTACGCGGAGACGTCCGTGGGGCTGAGGGTTTCCGCCACCACGGGATAGGTACATCCTATTGCTTAGTGGTTGGTTGTTCAAGCTTGAACTTTGAAAGGAAAAACCCCGATATTGGTTTGCCTTCTCTGACCTAGAGCTATTATTTTTTTTTAACAAATCGCGAATCCTAATATAGTGAATATAGCAATCAATATGCGTCACTCGCTCACAGGACATCTGGTAGCACATGGACTGACGGTCCAGGGGGGTCCGGTCACTTTTGTGGTGGACGCCCATGCAGCCTATAGGACAGAACTTTTTTATTCTTGGGTCGTATTTCCAGCAGTTGATGGGGGAACAAATACTTTTCACGAATACACTGTTGCGAATGCCCCTGGACAATACAGGGCTTACGCATATTTAGAGATACCTTTATCTTATCAAGAACACCATAATTGGCTTGATAGCGCCCTCCCACACACAGTAGCACAAGTGAGGTTAGGTCCACTGAGTAATGATGGTCCGACCTGGCCTTTATTGGCTACTTACACACCATATCCTGCGGTTGCAAATTTGGCAGTGGCTGACGTGCGTCATTTATATATAGACTTAGCAACTACATACAGAAGACTGGTTCAGTTTGTAATGCAGGCATTAAATACTAATGCAGCACGTGCTGCTCCGGCTCACCCACAAGCAGTGGTTCCGGGTATCAATCCAGCCACTGTACACTCAATTATGGGTAAGGTACCGGCTAAACGTGAGGAGACTCCATTTTGGCTGGCGCAGAAAATTAATACGCTGGAAGCAGTATTTCCCCATACGGACCTCAGGATAAACATAGAATATTGACAATGTGTTTGCCTTATGGCATGGTTCCTCCAGTGGACCTTTGTAATACCTGGGGCACGGTGTTTGCCGCGCTCTACACTACAGCACACGGTACACCGACATTAGCTAATTTACCGGAAGTGCTTAAACAAATTCAAGATGAATATGGGGCTGCCCCTGCCTTAGATTTGGGCATGCAGTTAATGGGCAATTTTGGCGCGGTTTCTTCTATTATTTTGAGTAATCTCAAGGGAGAGGCAGTAGCACTAGCAGTGCGAATGCGTCTTCGGGATGTTCCGCAGATTGATCAGTAGCGGGAACTTCCGAGAATAGTAGCAGAAACATATTCCAGTATTGGTCGCGATAGCCTAGGGGCTAGACCACAAAAACCCCAATTACAGGGTAAATATAATAAAGATAATGCTAAACAGCAGCAACTTGAGGGTACTAAAAAGCGCTGGGAAAAGAAACAGCAAACACCTAAGAAAGATGGGGGACAGTCTCCACAACTGGAGACCCCACAGAATAGGTATAATCTCAGGAATAGGGATAATTTGAAAACGCCTGATAGATATCAGTATACTGATACACGCCAATCTCGTTCCTTTCAGGACTCCTCAGAGAAGAGAAGTGAGAGAGGTGGGCGGTCAGAGCGGAGGACGGAGTACGTGAAACCGAGACAGGAATCACAACGCTCAACGGAGGTTTCTGTTAAACAGGAAGAGAAACCGCTGCAACAGAAACAGCAATTTAAAAAGAAGAAAGTGGCAGCAGTCTCAGTTAGACATGCCGCTCAAGAAGAGAGTTCTCTTGACGAACAAGACATGGGCGTTAGCACTGTTAGACAGCGCGGCAGAGGTCACAATAGTTCGCCGGAGTCTTCTAGAGCATCTGGAGGTGAAAGCAACTGATGACTTCATACAAGTCGAAACGGCGGATATGCGAGTCTCTGATCCTGATAGAGTATATCAAGTGACTCTGCGATTAGAAGGGGACATTGACCGCATTGTACATGCCATCTTTTGGGACCATGTGGTAAAATCATATGATGTTTTGCTGGCCGAACAGGATTGGCCACCTGACTTTGTTCACGACTGTCCAGTTGGGGAGGAGGTTATTGCACCTTCCTTCTCACCACTTGTTCCGAGAGAGCTAGCGGAGTAAAACATGGGCTCTAGCACAGGCTCCCGCCCTATATAGAAATAACGTGGGGTGGGATAGACAATCACCTTATCATGTAATTCCAATAAAGGAAGAACCTTAGCCACAGCCGCAGTATCCTATCAAATTTGAGGCAAGGGCATCGGTTAGGAAAATTCTTAAACAATTGGAGTACCAGGGTGTAATTGAGCCCTGTGTCCCGCCGATTAATAATCCCTTATTTGCGGTTGCTAAACCGGACCATTCATATAGGATAGTGGTGGATTACAGACATTTGAATAGTCATACACGCACATATGCAATACAGAATTCACATAGCGCAGCGCTTATGAATCATATAGTACGTAAGAAATACAAAACAACGTTAGATATCTCGAATGGATTTTTCTGCCAAAATATAGCGCCCGAAAGTCGGGACTATACCAGTTTTAGTGCGTTTGGCTCTCAGAAAAAGTTTCGTCGTTTGCCTCAGGGGTATAAGAATAGCCCAGGACTGTTTTCGGCTCGTGTGACTGAAATGCTACACGAGTTGGACCCTGAAGCGTTATCATATGTTGATGACATATATCTGACAGACGATGAGATTCTGCAACATCTAAGGCGTGTATCGCGCATTGTTGTGGGGTTTGCTGATATTGGCTATAAGTTTAATTTTAAGAAATCAAAGATTGCCTTCCTCAGCGTCATTTTCCTGGGATATGAGTTGTCGAGTGAGGGCAAGAGCTTAGCGCCACATTTTTTGGAGAAATGTGCTTTATTGCAGCCTCCTAATACGGTTCGGAAGCTCCAGTCATTGTTGGGGTTTCTGAATTTTGGCAGAACTTACATTCCTGATTATGCTACGCGTATAAAACCCTTATACGAATTGATTCACCCGAATTTTTCGAGTAGATTTTGGACGATTGAGCATACACACATACTACGAGAGTTACAGACTGATCTCTTAGCAGTTAAACACTTACACACACGGGACAATAAGACACATTTAGTCATCAGGGTGATACCTGGGGCTGTTGGGTTTACGTATGTCACCTTTAATGAGGGTGAGATAGTCCCGATTGCATACAAGTCCCACTTGTATTCTGCTGCAGAACAACGGTTTGCACAGACTGAGAAAATACTCACTGCAGTACAGATGGCTTTCATTAAAGAAAGACCGCTTGCCCAGGGCCAACGCATCATTGTTGTTTCCCCGATTCCGGCCTTAGAGGCTGTTACAAAAGCGAGTGTTCCTAATTCGAAAACTTTACACCCGCGATGGATACAATGGGCTACGTCTTTGACAGCCACTGATGTAGATTACATATTTGACCCTAAACTATAAACTCAAGAATTTCTTCAATATGAAATGGAGTACCCAGTTCCTGCTGGTACGTTGCCTATTGACCAATATCAGGTGGTCATGTATACCAATGGCTCTGCGCAACCAGCGGTTGGGACTAAACAACAGTATTCTGCTGCATGTGCGGTGGTGAGTGGCACTATGGAGGGGGAAGTGTTCTGCCCCCGACATACTTACACTAAAACCTTGGGGGATTGCACAGCACAGCTGGCTGAGCTCAAAGCTCTATTGTTAGCATTGGAGCACGTGGATCTGGCGATTTTGACCTTGCTGGTCTGTGACTCCTACTACTGTGTTCAGTCTTTCAATGAATATCTGCACTATTGGAAGTTGAATGGGTTCAGAGATTCTAAAGGCAACACCATTAAACATAAATTGTTGTGGGGTAAGGTTGCGGATCTGAAAGAAACGCTTCCTAAGGTCCATGTTGTGCATACACTTGGACACCAGCGTGTTGGAATACACGTTGCTGGGAATACTTTGGCTGATGAAGCCGCAAAGTCGGCAGTGGCTGTCGCCACTGTGGCCGCAGTGACTCGTTCGAGTTCCAAACCAGACACAGAGATTTCGGCTGCCATAAAAGCTACGGCTGATGGCACGCCATTTCCTAAAGGATTTCCTTCTAAATATGGTTACTGCTTGAGTAGTGCGCTAAATGCTGTTGTTAATATTTCAGGCATTGGTGTGCGTGAACTACCCAATAAAATTGAGAGACCTCGATTAATTTCTGCAGCACATGAGGGGGTGGCATCTGCACATGCTGGTGTGGCTGCCACGATTTCACTTTTACAGGCTCGTTACTGGTGGCTTGGTCTCTATAAAGAGACAAAGCAGTATGTCCTTTGTTGTGACGTTTGTCAACAGATTAAAGCTTCGTCGGCTAGACGCCCGCAGCAGACACCCCTTCTGATTTCAAATAAACCTTTACAGTGTGTGTACTTGGATCATTGTGGTCCGCTGACACCAGATAGTGCATACAAATATATATTGGTTGCTGTAGATTCGTGCTCCAGATTTGTGTGGGTATGGCCACAACGCTCAGCTGACGCTCGAACTGTTATTAAAGATTTGCGCATCTTTGTCGATACATTTGCAGTTGCGGCTTTTCATTCGGACCAGGGCCCTGCTTTTGCCTCTAAGGCATTCAGGGACACCATGGCTTCGTTGGGGGTCCAACTCCAATTCTCGTCTCCATTTCATCCCTAGGGAAATTCTATCGTGGAGCGTTTAAATCGTGATTTAAAGCAATCCTTAACGGCCAGAGTTATAGGTACGGGTCGTGGTTGGCTAGCCCACCTGTATGGAGTACAGAGAGCACTTAATAACTTGCCTAGCAGGTCACTGGGGGTCGTACTTCATATGAGTGCCTGTTTGGAACACGAATGTATGTTCCTGATCTAGATGGTCCTGGTGTGGAGGCGGCGGATACGCCCTTTGGCATAAATGATCGTGTCACTGTTTTGCAGGATTTACAACAATTCCGTGAAGATAACTCTTCTGCAAGTGCTGCCTCCTCAGGAATTAAGGATGAGCCAGTAACTCCTACTGGTTGGATACCCAGGATTGGGGATCTAGTGCGTGAAAAGGTCGCAGTAAAGAAAGAATTTGGTCCTTCTTATCGAGCACCTGTCCCTGTGTTAGGGGTTAGCGGCACGAGAACTGTGATTTTACCGCCGCTGCAAGGGGCCAAAGGAAATCGCTTTGTTTCCATTGATAATGTCAAGTTACAACATGTGGCCGATTCTGCACAGCAGACCAAGAGGGACACCCAGTAGTTCCAGAATCCCTCTCGCTACTGGGGAAGAAGTCCTGCTGCAGGTGATTTACACCGACGCTGTTTCCTCTTCGAGCTTGGGGAGGGTGGATGATGATCTTGCGATTGTTCCACAGACGACGGTTAATTTGGAATCTTTTGATCAAGTTGCTGTACGTTCTACTGAGGTTTCTGAACATGTTGTTTATAGTGTGCCAAGGCGAGAGCCTCCATCTGCTTCTTTGTTCACAGTTGCACCTTTTGCAAGAACTGCCTCTGGCTGCTTCAACGACACTAATGATGCAGTGTCCAACTCCTCGTCCTCGATGTCTTCTGTCCGAGGTCCACGTAAGCTGCTGTGTTGGCTTAAACGCACGTATTTTGTTTTTCCTTGGAACTATTTGTGGCTTTTAATGGCTGTAATGACTATTTTTTTGTGGTTTGGATTTGTGGTTACTTTTTTTCTGGTAATACATGGTCATTTTCTTCCTGATCGATCTCACATTGAGCACGTGGAGACTGTGTTAAAACCACATTTTTCGTCTCATATGGTTCGAAGAGACTTGTCCAATGTAAACATTTCTGCAATACCGATTCCGGATGGGATTGTGTGGGATAAAGTAATGTTTGATATATATGGTCCCACTGAATTGATTCAAATACCGTATGTCCTCAAGTTATCAATGAATGATATCGTTATACCAGGCATTGTTTCTGATGATTGGGATGTGAAGACAGTAGATTCTATGCTAACAGATTTGCAATAATATACTGTCTATGACGATGAAGATGCTTACCAATTTAGAGATAATCATGGTGACATGTTTTGCTACAACTATTCTGGACACCACTTTATTCATAAAGCTAGTAGCCCTAAGTCCATATTTAATTATGTGCAATGGGAACATTGCTCGACTCCTCCACAAGGGAGTTCGAAAACGTATTATGATAAATTTGCATATTTTTCTGGGCATGATCAACGAAATACTAGGTCTTACTATTTTAAGGTTACTCCGTATTCTAATAAGCAAATGTTATTAACCAATACTAAATTACTGTATTCAAATTTGTTTGTATCTAAACTTTCGGTTGAGGGATATGAATACTGGTTTAAGACTGTTGACTTGAAAAGTGTTTGGGGTATGAAAAATTGGCAGATGCAAGGCAGGGATACATTATTTAGAGCATGTATTATCCCTGTACAGATGATTTTCCTCAATGACACAGTACAACAGACTAGCTGTTTGGGCTTGGCGACAATTAGAGAGTTGAATTTGCCTAGTATACCTGTCCCTTCCAAATTAAACAACTGGCAGCACTATGTGAATGCTACTTTTAGTGAATTTACACATTGGGTCCAGAATGGTACGCTTAACACTTCATCGTTACATCCGGGCGGGTGGTTATTATGGCCTGTAGACACTAATGAGTGTCATCAACGTTTTGTCACCTCTTCAGGGGGGTTCAGGACTAGTAGGGCAGACCCTCGTTACATTTCACCAGAACATGCTGATATTATAACTACATACAGCGTGCGGAAGCTTTGTCAGCAATGGTTGAAGTCATCCACGCTGGATGCAGTTAAGTCACATCTCACGTTACTGTCTAATGATACTGATTTACAAGATTTTTTGTCAGGTCCCAAGGTACCACGGAAGAAAAGATTTTTATACGAAGTTCATAATGAGATTTGGAAGCTTTCACAACAGGAGGCTGCAGCCCGGTTGAGGCAGATTGATCAGGAAAATCTGCTGCAGACTTTGGCGGTCATTCCAACCGCGGTCAAAAGACCACAGCGGTCATTCTGGCTTTTCCCGCTGGGCCGGCGGGCGACCGCCAAAAGGCCGCCCGCCGGCCCAGCGGGAAAGACCCAGCAACGATGAAGCCGGCTCCGAATGGAGCCGGCGGAGTTGCTGGGGTGCGACGGGTGCAGTGGCACCCGTCGCGATTTTCAGTGTCTGCAAAGCAGACACTGAAAATCTTTGTGGGGCCCTGTTAGGGGGCCCCTGCACTGCCCATGCCAGTGGCATGGGCAGTGCAGGGGCCCCCAGGGGCCCCACGACACCCGTTCCCGCCATCCTGTTCCTGGCGGTAAAAACCGCCAGGACCAGGATGGCGGGAAGGGGGTCGGAATCCCCATGGTGGCGCTGCAAGCAGCGCCGCCATGGAGGATTCCCTGGGCCAGGGGTAAACCGGCAGGAAACCGCCGGTTCCCCTTTTCTGACCGCGGCTTTACCGCCGTGGTTAGAATGGCCCAGGAAGCACCGCCAGCCTGTTGGCGGTGCTTCCGCGGTCGTTGGCCCTGGCGGTCGGTGACCGCCAGGGTCAGAATGACCCCCTTTGTCTGTTGTTGATAATGGCATGCATACCCTTTCTGACCGTGTTTACACGATTGACAGCATTGTTTCCTCTGCTATTGACATTATTAAATCGGACATATCTTCTTTATATCATGGGCAGAGTCAGACGCGGTCCATCATGCAGCTGGGTTGGACTCTTCAGACCTTGAAGGCGGGTCGCGTTCCATGGCAGCACATTCGTGCCAGAAAGATCTTTTTAATTTGACTCGTCAACAACAGCTGATGGCTAAAAAGGAAGCGACGTATGTCATGTTGAATATTGAGAAATTGGAGAAACTGCCTTTCACGGTTGCTGAGATTCCGTCAGCTGAATGGTTGATTCATGGGGTTATTAATCTGCCTATCTCCACTCTGCAATTTACTTCTTGTTTGAAGCACATTCCGGTGGGTAGATATGAACTATTGGGAGACAGTTACATCCACGAGGTGTGGGAGCTTCCCTTTCAATACAGATGTATTAATGGTTTGAGGGAGGTTTTTCTTAGCGGTAGCGAATGCGAAGCTTCTGTCAGCCATTCCATGGTTTGTAAACAGCTGTCCTTGCACGGAGCGTGTAACGCTTCGATTGCTAACTTAGCTTGTTATCTGAAGGGAGTTCCAGTCCCGGTTATTAAAAACACTTTCCAGGTGCTTTCTAACGGCAGTTACATTGTTCTTAACAGCGAACGCTGCTGTGGCATGCGTGCCGGAATAGTTTACGTTGTCGTTGTCAACAAGGCCGTTACGTACTGCGGGAATGTGTTGTTTCCCCCCACTCAAATTAGGGAGGTAGCGGACATCTGGCCTCATATTGCTACTTCCAAGGTTAATTTCGACAAGTTGAGTTGGCTAAAAGCTTTATTGTTTCAAAAGCATGTGGCCCTTACATCTGCTAGCGAGACCTACGCACTTCAAGTGGCAAGGTCATCGGCGGGGATACAGTCCCTTTTGAATACTAACTTTCCGAGTCACTTCGGTGAACTTGTGGGACGTATATTTAATGCATCCAGCACTGCTGGTATTGCACATTTTTTCAATGCCGTTGGTGTTGGTTTTGCTCACACCTTCTCTTCCATATTCGGTTTGATACCTTCGGCTATACACTCTATTTTCGGAAGCATTTTTGGGGGTTTCCCGATTACTTTGGTTTTGTTGGCTGGAGTTTTGCTATTGTTGCTATTTTTTCGCAATGGCTGTCCCGCCACGACGAGATCCTGTATTGCTGCTCCCGTCAGCGCAGCTGTGTCGTGAACGCATGATGCAGCATTTTGGAGCAACACTCCTGGGACATTTCGAGTGTGACTGGTCTCTGTCATTCCGACCAGTTTTGGATTGTGTGCAACCCGTGTTTCGGTGCCTTTGGTGCTCGTTTGAACATGCACTGGCTTTCTGTCTCTCACTGCAGCGCCCTCCAGTGGTCGAAACTGATCTGTTGATGTTCCCGATTAGGGCTCATTCCCAGACTTGTGTACTACGATTGCGTTTGCTTTGTGAGGCGGTTTATGAGATTCCCTTCCTGGAGGAAGATGGTGTTGTCTCTTTCCTAGGCCCTGCACGGGGTGCCGCCCTGGATGGTTTTGGGGCTTTGGAACACACCTGCTCCATGGTACTTTGTGGCGTGGATCTTCCGATATTAACATATATCGAAGTGGAGGAGCTCCTACGTTCTATTGCTTCTGTCTGACGATCGGATTGTTTTCTCTCCCGCAAAATTGACACTATATTGAATTTGGCTTTATCGTCACATGTTTCCTAAATTTATGACTTTGTTGTCTTCTGACCTTGTAGAAATATATAGTTTTATGTATTGTTTATATTTGGGGCATACTTTTATATTATTGGAACCACTTGCTACCGACAAGGGGAGGGTGTAGTGTGGTTAGTTTTACGTATCCTTTGGGCATTAGCTTCAGGCTTTAGGCCTTTGTGCACTTTGCCCTGGATGTGTTTTATTCATTTGCTGGCAGCTTAGAGCCTCTGTGCACTTTGCTCTAAATGCTTTTTATTAGGCTTCGTACTGTTATTTTTCAAATAGCCAGTTCTACGGTGTTGTTTTTTTATTCATATCACACTGTTTTGCCTACTTCAGCACTGGAGTTCTCCATAACATATTCACTCTGTACTTCAGTCAAGGATACAGTCTGGTACATTGCCGATAGACGTGGTAGGAGTTTAGATTTGGCATTACTGCGTAGGGACATTTTGTGATCACGATGACATGTTAGTTATAAAATCACTTCCTTGTCCCAATACACGCAAGAGGGAGATTCCGACCAAGGAACCACAACTAGACGCTGACTGCCTCGTTGCAGATGCTGAACCAGATCACAGGCCTTTGCTCAGGTATGAGGGCTGATGTCTCCCCAGTGATTCGGAAAGGCAAGCTAGAAGCTTAACATGCTGTGCTCTAAATAGAACAAGCAGAGGGAGAGTAGAAACTGTTAGGCACTATGATAGCTTTGTTCTTATGTTTTACTCTCCTGGTGACTATTTCAATCCTACTGTGTTGTATTGTTCTGGTTATTGCGGCTCACGCCTTATTATCTAAAATACAGTCGTTTTATTAAAACATTATATAAAACTTATACTGTCTTTGTCATTTGTATATGAGATCATATTGTAAATGAGAGAGTTGGTTTGGATCTGAGTGACCACGACTTCCCTGAGAAGTTCCAAAGATGTCATGCGCTCGGCTGCCTAATCATTTCTTCCCCATGGGAGAAATGAGGCACTGCTAGTTAGCCGGATCAAAAACCGGATTTAGGGTGACAGAGTTCTTTACACGTGGGTCAGACTCAGTCCCCCACACCGTTATCGATCCTGCTGCCTAGAAATCCAGTAGTCTCATTTAGGATAATGAGAGCCCACGCGACAAGACAATTCCTATCACCTGCAGATCACCCATCTTCTTTTTCTAATATGAGGGAGAGAGTTATGCTGATGTGTGGTTTACTGCAAATTGAACCAAATTAGCATCAGAAATCGGTATCCACTAACCCTAATCTAGATCAACTAAAGGATGGCAAGATCTATACAATGTTGGATCTATGGAGTGCATATAATCTAACCCACTTCAAGGAGGTGATGAATGGAAGACAGCCATCAACACCCGCTCTGAACACTAGGAGTATCTAGTAATATAATTTGGTCTCTGCAATGTCCCCACTTCTTTTCAGCACTTCATTAACACCATCTTCATTGGTTTGCTATATTTTGTTGTTGTAACATATCTGGATGATATTAAAAGACTTCTCCAGGACAAAAGAGGAACATCAACAGCATGCAAAAAAAAGTCTTGCCGAAACTGAGAGACAGTCCCCTATATGCAGAAGGAGAGAAGTGCCTCTTTGAGATTAACATTCTCACCTTTTTGGAGTTCCATCTCACTGATCATGGAGTACGAATGAATGCAGATAAAGTTAACGCTTTGCTAGAGTGGCATGTTCCTCGAACTCTCAAGGAGATACAGAGATTTATCAAATGTGCTAACTTATCAACAGTTCATTCAGGATTCTCATCAAAAGTACTCACACTCACTCAGCTATCAAAGAAAGGAGTTCCTTTCGATTGGATCTATGGAGGGGAGGGGAGCATTCTATGAATTAAGGAAAGCTTTCACAACAGCTCCAATACAAAGGCATTCCGATCCTTCCCCCCTTTCATTGTTGAAACTGACAGCTCATCTTAGGCCACAAGGGCTAGTTTGTCCCAGTGACAACAGAGGCCTGCATTCTGTGGCCTTCTATTCCCGTACTTTAAATCCTGCTGTGAGGAATTGCACAGTATATAACAGAGGGTTGTTAGCCATAAAGGAAGTATTTCAACACTGGCAACATTATGTGGAAGTAGTGAAGAACATCCAGTTACAGTGTGGATGGACTACAATAAACTCAAAGCAAAGATGTGGACAAGTCCTTACATGTACAATGGTGCCCTTTCTTCTCTAGATTCCTCTTTGAAATAGCAAACAGATATGGAAATCATCACAGCAAAGCAGATGCCTTGTCCTGACCCATGGAAGAGGAAACAACACAAGTGTACCTACCTACCATCTTAGTTCTTCAGTCAATGGAGGTAAAGGAAGCTCACACATTCCTGACAGCTCGTAGACAATAGAATGCTATTCTCAATGACCAGTAATGGTTAAGGAAGTATCCTTTGAATAGGAGAAGATAGAATGGTTTGTTATGGAATGGACCTGAAAATACCTGAAAAGAACTTTCAATAGCATGTTATTCACTATTGTCTTAACACTCCAATAACAGGACATGCAGGATGTAGAAAGACAGGTGATATTTCTAAACAGCATTTCTGATGGGAAAGGCTAGTTTAAGATGTGATGGAATACATAAACCATTGTGTCAACTATGCCAGGGCAAAAACACCTCACAGCTAACCCAATGGTCTATTGCAACCTCTGCCCATACCCAGTCAACCATGGATCAGTATATAAACAAACTTCATTATAAAGCTTCCTGTTTCTGAACAATATATTTCAATTTGGGTGTAGCTGATCTTCTGAACAAGACTGCTAATTTTGTTCCTCAAAATAAGGTACATAATTCCTTTAAATTGGCCCAGGTTTATCTAACGGATTTTCTTTTTCTTCATGGTCTGAGTTCATCATTTCAGATAGAGGATTCCAATTTCTTTCTAACTTTTGGAAATAATTAACCACTCAGTTTAATACCACCCTCGAATAGACAGGCAGCCAGGTAGAGTTAATCAAGCCCTAGAATAATATCTCTGTTGTTTTTTAATGGAAAACCAAGAACACTGGTCACAATGGCTTCACTTAGCTTACTTTTATTACAGGCCTCTCCATAGAGTTTTAGGTTTTTCTAATTTTTTGCTCATATGAATATCATCCTCAAATCTAACCAAGGGGTATTTCTCCATCCTCAGTACATGCTTTACAGAGTATTCTGAATGCCATAGAAGACATTCAACAAACAGCCTTTAAAAATCTTTGTATCACCAAAGCATACTTTAACAAATTTGCAAATCGGCTCTGGCAGGCTGGTACCCAGTACAAATTGAATGATTTTATTTAGCCTTCCTTATGAAATCTATCCGTTTTCCACCTTAGGTTTTTACCCTGATGTATGGATCACTGGCTTAGTTGGGAATCAAGCAATATGCCTAAATTTATCAGCAAAATGACATAGAAAATGGCATATAAACCCAGAAGTTTAAATCTCTACAGTAAGCAACCAACATAGACAACGTGGCCTCTCCTCAAATTCTAATAGATGGATCATCACAGTATGAAGTTGAGAGTATTCTTGATCCTGAGGTTGTTACAAATTCTGTGTCCTGGAAAGGGTATAATTCTTAGATAGATCTTGGGAATCTTAGTCATTCATTCATGCACCCCGCTTAATCCTGTCATTCCACCATCGTGTCCCTAATGGGAAACATCCTGAACAACTAGGTCGTAAACAACTACATGCCTAAACCACTACTGCTAAACAACTAAAAAGTCTCTACAACGAAGTACTGAACAACTACTGTCTAAACAACGATTTTGTCTGAATAACAGTTGCCTGAACAATGAATTTTAAGTTCAGTTTTTTCATTTTTTTTTCATGGTTTATCAGTTGTTTAGAATTGATATATATGAGCAAATCTAGAGTGTCGCTGGTGTTGCAGGGTGCTCCTTACTAGAGCTGCTCTGCACCTAAAATTGGGAACTTCCCAGAGTTCTCCTTTGTTTTTCGCATTATTTATGCATCACTCTAACCCTGAAAGGGCCTTGTTTTGATATATACAAACTCAAGCCGCTCTGTTTCGGCCTCTTAAAAGCGGGAAGTCCCGGCAGGGTAGCGAACCCTATTACAACCAAAAGCACCACGCTGCCACGAAATGCGACACCCGTCTGCGCTAGTAACACAACACGCTGAGACTCCTTGATCACCAGCGTGTTTATTGAATCACAAAAACCTTACGCGTTTTGGAGCCTACACTCCTTGTTCACAGGTTCATACAGTGCCCACTTTCATTACTATTTAAATATCACTAACATCAACGTTATCTCACAAACTACATTGGCAACATAAACAAAGAACTAACAAACATCGAAATCCTATTGAAAAACCATCTTAGAATGTACTAAATACTCATTGAGTTTACTGTGATGTAATAAAACATACGACAGTGATTGCCTCCCATTATCAAATCACCTTAAATTAACAACCTTATTATCCAGCTTGTATTTAACTCATCTTTTTCAAAATCAACATGTATATAAAAATTATGAAAATATACATCACAGTTTAATCTCTTCTGATTTTAACTCCTGCCTCGATATAATAGCTCTTTCACATTTTCCTCTGTTGCCACAATGTCACCCTAAATGATAAAAAAAAAAAAGAAAAAAAAAAAATCTACATGTATAATGATAATTTTTCTAATTTCACCACCTCAAAGGATATTCATATATTAATATATTCTTAAATTTCATCCACTTCAATATATACACCTGATAGCTCAAATCATCCTAAGTGTGCTGATAATTCCTCATCAAGATTGAAACCTTCAGGGGACATTGTTCTGTACTTGATAATATATTTTGACTCAAGTCTTCTTAATTCTTGTTCTCTGTTACCGCCCCTAACAGTAATCGGAACATTATCCAGCACACAGAATTTGAGGAGGTTGTTGTTTTTGTCATGGCAACGTGCAAAATATCTTGCTATAGGATACATTTTATCTTCTCTAGACATAACCCTCATGTGTTCTAGTAAACGTTTTTTTGCTTTATGGATACTACTACCAATATAGCATTTAGTACATGGACATTGTAGGGCATAAACACAAAATTCAGTGTTACAATTGAGATGTTTCTTTATTATAAAAGATTGAGTTTGTTGAAATAGCTGTATTTGTTTGCAGATTTTGCTACCTCTGTATGCCTTACAAGAACCACAAATAAAGAAACCCAGTATCAATGACTCTTTCTGACTTTTCACAGATTCAAAGAGACTGGTGCATAATTTATCTTTGAGAGAGGCACACCATCTGAAGGTGATCTGGGGTCTTTCCCTGATCACCTCTGCCGCCGCTTTGTGTTGCTAACGCGGACAGGTGTTGAGTTTTGAGGCAGCGTGGTGCTTTTGGATATATATATATATATATATATATATATATATATATATATATATATATTTATCAATTCTAAACAACTTATATAAAATAAATACTTACCTTAAAATTTGTTGTTCAGGCAATCGTTATTAAGACAAAATCGTTGTTTAGACAGTAGTTGTTCAGTACTTCGTTGTAGAGACTTTTTAGTTGTTTAGCAGTAGTGGTTCAGGCAAGTAGTTGTTTAGGACCTAGCTGTTCAATCCATTGGTAGATGCAATGTCAGGAATCCTCGAGTTCAGTGTTGCAAAAGCAGGGTCACATTTCTCAAACTCCACCATATGCTCTTGCCCTGAAGACTATGGCAAACAGCCGAGTGTCAACTGGGGAGGGGAAGGAGCGAGGAATGACAGGGTAACAGAGATCCACATTTCTGGTGCAATGTGGAAAGAGCCAGAACATTCTAGAAGAACTGGTTCATTTCAGAACGCCAAAGCATTCTGGAATAGCCTGAAGGATCGGGATATTTCTGAGTCAGTAAGAGCGGGGAAGATTTAAACACCAGCCACAGCATTATACTTTGAAGGCAACAGTGACTGATGGCTTCTCCATCACAGTTGCACAGTTTACATTATTTGCATTTACTGCACCTTTTTTGTTTTACTCCCCTTCAGTTCACTCAGGTAGCTAGAGCAGCTCAGGCTAAGCCTTCCTTCCACAGATACCGAGCTTTGCTTGTTACCATCCCAGAATTCTTGCTCCAGTTTCAAACATTCCAAATCATTCTGGCTCCTGGTGCCTTGGGAATTGGAGATGTACCTTCATATTTGGTTCCCGGCAGAAATCTGGCTGTTTGTGGGCTTGTCTCTGCTTCCATACACATTAAGCCATTCTTCTGATACTCACCAAACATTGTATCCTGCTGTACACAAGTACATTTAGATGAATTGCACCATTTCTTACAGGATTACAGAGGTCACCAGTCAGTCTATTTCAGACTGAGGGTCCATGCCACACACTTTCCACCAACTTGTGCTCTCGAGGTCAGCAGGATGAGACACTTATAAAGTGTTCCTTGTTACTCTACCTGCCTTCACTTTTCCTCCCTCCGTTGCCACTTGAGATCTTTGAGTTTGTTACAGATCTTATTTGACTGAAAGGGGAAAGAGTGGGTTAGCATTGGAGTCCCTGGCCTGAAATCCAGTGAAATCGTGACAAAAGGAGGGCTGTTCTCTCTACTGAGCCCCACATTGTTGAATCAAATTATATTTGTTCTACGAGTGCTGCTCATTTTTCCTTGCTTGGTGAAAGGTAAAAGACCTGCTTATTCATCCAGCAATGACCCATCAAACCTGTGTCTCTCCAGGCCTATTTTATTGGCTATTTGTCTTTAGCATCGTGACTCCTCTGGTTAGCTGCTGTGCTTTATAAATCTATTTGATTCATTCATTCATTCAAAACGCAGAAAAGGAATCCTCAATCCACTTGCTAGCACAGAATATTATCTAATACTGGGGTATAATCCTGCCAAGAAAATGCAACATAGGATGTTGTCACGAGAGAGTACTTGATAGTCGCTTATGCAGCCAGAATTAGTTTTTGTACATTAACAATAAGTGACAATATAAACATGGTATCTATATCATTGCTAAAATATATAAAAACAGAGAAAACCCGCCTCGCAGGCCGATAGTTTTGGGATTAGGTTCAATGTTGCAACCCCTTGGTACATTTATGTATTTTTTTCTAAATTAATGTTTTTTCCCTTTAACTCAATGATTTGTTAAGGACAGTTTAATGCTGAGCAAAATCATTTGGTAGGTCTTACCACTGAATCTTTAAAAACAAATATACCTCACGAAAAAGACTTATCTATTATAAAAAAAAATCATATATATATATATATATATATATATATATGTTAGTCTAGAGCAACACCAGTACAAACTCCAACTGATTTCATTGTATTGTTAATACGCATTGTCTTGACTTAAAACAGCTTTCAATTCGAAGGACGGACTTTCTGTCAAGCCAATGAAATATCAAAGGGAGCATGCTTTGTTCATAATTTATCAATGTTATATGTGCAAATGTTTGAAATGCAAACTCTCCTTACAGGTGTAAATCCATATGTATACCACATATATCTATGGAGATGCTGCATAGAGAATAATTTCAAATATTTCCGTTTCATTCCTTGACACTTGTGCATACAACGGAAAACTGGACACAGAACACTACCGAAAATAAACAGAATGCAACACATTCAAAGGCACTGAAGGATGGCCTTCTATCTGGCCAGTTCCTTCATATTTGGACGAACCACAAGTAAAAACAAGCATTTGCAATGCAACGGGTCTCGCATTTCTCTGAGATAGAGCTACTAGCATTGTAAGCTCCCAACCGGACTTTTCTTGCTCCATTAAATCGAAAAAAAGAGTGCGATCGTGCTGCTACAGTTCACGCATAGTGAAACCTATCGGCAAAAGTGCAATTATCTACATAACCGTCAAAAGTGCAATTAACTATGTAACAGGGTCGATGTCCTGGAAAGTGCTCGACTTCTGCCAAGGGAGATCGCGCTGCGAAAAAAGATAAAAAATAGTCCACAAACCGCATGGAAAACAGTGAGCCTTGCATGTTTTCAGTACTTGCTCGCTGCGCTCGAGAAGGGCTAACCACCAGAAAAGGCATGACGTATGCATGCCTTCCACAAATGAAAGCAAGCAGATTTTAACAGGCAAGCCCACAAACCCATGAAAGACACTGACATGACATGGATGGGGCTCCAAGCCCTTTTCTAACTACTAAAGCATCTCGCAAGCGAAACGCATGTGCAAGGGCATGCGATGCAGGCTCGACCCTAAAAATGAGTGGCATTTGCAACCACTGGTTTAAATCAAGTCACAGTAGTTTGTGACTGCAACTGCAGCTGCAAATTGTTTATTACTGACCCCCAAGTTTGACTGGTAACCGATTTTCAAAGGAAGTGATGTCCGCATAAAGGGGAAGCTGTCCCCATGAGACAGCTTACTGTTTGGAATTGTCTTGAGCACCCTTGGATGGAGTAAACAGTGATCTAAGGGATATCTGCATGCACTACTTGATCTCTCCCAAGCATGTCAATTATTTTTGTTTTAAGCAGTAACTGTTGCTTTGAGGGACACTGACTACTTTTTTTTTTTTTTTAAATCTTGACATGCTGGGAATTGGAACAACTGGATGAGGTCTTCTGTAGCTCCCAGGCCTCCATCTGTGCATTCTCAGTCATTTGCACATTGTCACAAATTGTGACTTGCCTCATTAATATTCATGAAGCAAGAGATTGTGAGGCAACTGATTAGTACATCAACCACATTGCAAAATGCAGGGCAGGTCGCAAAATCTAGTGCTCAATTTGACCCACGATCTGTGACCTGCCCGATAATACATCAGGCTCCAGGATCTTGGAAATTTTTTATTTATTTTCAGTACACGAGCACCAGAGTACTATTGTAAGTAAGCAAGTAGGAATACTGTCGATATTTGCAACTGCTGTATGTACGCTGAATATAAACTTTTATCTATCAATGCAGTGCAATTTCTGCATTAGGTGAGGTGTTTTGTTAATCTGGCACCATGATATTCGAAGCATTCTCATACACTGTGGTGCCAATTTACATTTAAAAGCAATCAAAACATTTTTAAAGAGTTTCAAGTCTCACACTTTGAAATGTACTCGCAATCACATCATTTCCAAATTATCCATAATCTTCTACAGACTTTTGAAGTGGTTCCGTTCTGCTTCGCGAGTCCTAACATGCTGTAATGTTGTTGCCTGAACTGGCCAGCACCACTACGATGGAGGCAGAAGTGGTGGGTGAGAGAAACCCCCATTGCCGGACGTGCGAGATGGGTCACACCAGGATGACGGAGGGAAGGACATTAGTAAGGGTGGAAAGGCGGGAAGAGTTTAGTATGGGACGAGTTAGGTAAATAAAGGAGCTGTTAACATTATGCCGGCTCTGGGTGTTTATTACAGATTGCGCGCCTGCTGACCGACATCACAATTGGCGATGAGAGTGGGCCTACCGTAAATGGTAGTGGCACCACCCACCGCACACCGAGAGACAGCCCAGGGCCCGCCCGACACACGCCCTGACACAGCGAAGCCGAATCCAGGCGACGGCCTACCTCAGAAAAGTCCGACCGGTTTGCCTTCCAAAGCCGCCAAGGACTGATCGACTGCTGCCCAAGCCGACAACCTGCACCGCCGCAAGCTGTACACAGCGGCCTCACCAGGAAGGGTTGCGCGCGCGACGAGATGCCCACGCTAACCCTCAGCTGCTGCTCCCGATTGACGCTGCGGCTCCTGCGGCACAAATACAGCCGGCTCCAGATGCGCCCTGGACTTCCACTGCAAGAGCGCACCCAGCCCCGAGCGTGCGCACGTGTGCGGCGTGCAAGCTCCAGCCCTGCACTCCACGGAAAATCTGCTCCAGCACCCAGAACCTGCATAAGGAAAAAAATAAAATAACAACTAAAGTAAGCCTTTTCTCTTTGAAACAAGCACTTACACATACTGTTTAAAAGGAACTCTCATAAAGCACAAGCCCTGTCTTTTTGCAAGTCCTCCTTCCCCTTTTTCTCAAACAACGCAAGTAAGGAAAGGAGAAAACAGTAGCAAAAAAAATAATAATAATAATTAAACAAAAGTGAGAACATTAAATAAAATACTTACTGTACCTTCAAGAATACACTCGTCACCTCACCGCAACCAGGTGCCCCTCACAATGGCTGGCACACCACCACTGGAACCCTTCACCATCACAGGTGCACCCCCCACCCAAGCCGCGAGATGGAAAGTCTGGGTGGTGGCCTCGAAACATACTTTGAAGCCCTAGATGTCAAACCAGAGAGGCGCAGACCCCTCCTTCTCCACGTTGGTGAAGCAGACATCCACAAAGTGTTCAAGTCCATAACAGAAGCGCGGCCACGGACTTATGAAACTCTAAAAGGGGCAATTACTGTGCATTTTGAGCCCTATGCAAACCCGGATTACGAGAGGTTCCTATTACGCCAAGCCCGCCAAATAACTGATGAGTCCGTCAACGTCTTTTATGCCAGGCTAAAAGAATTAGCCAGCACCTGCACACTGCCCGACGAAGAGGACGAAATCAGGGCACAATTCATCCAAGGGTGCTCGTCATCAAAACTCCGAGAACTCATACTACAGCAACCAAACATGCCAATGAAAGAGATCCTCACACTCGGACGATCTCAAGAGCTGTCGCGGGCTTGAGCGGCCCACATGGAACAGGCACCAACAGCCCAAGTAAAAGCAGAAGCAGCCAATGCAGTGACGGCAAACACACCGCGACAAAAAGGAGACACTACAAAGGAAAGCAAAGAGGCAGACCATGCAAGTGGTGCGGCGGCCCAGCACCACATCCGACCACCTGCCAAGCGTGGGGCAAAATATGCAGCGAATGCGGGAAACACAACCATTTTGCGGAAGTCTGCAGATCCACAGCAAAACAACCGACCAAAACCACAAGGAAGACTATCAAAATGGTTGAAGCCACGCTAGACCCAGACTCAGACAGTGACATGGACAATGACCAACACACAGTCCACGTAATACACGCCGTTGGGGGACGACGCCTACCCACATGCCAAGTTAAGGTCCAAGGCTCTCCAATTCCAGCACTTGTGGACACGGGTGCATCCATAAACCTGATGGCCATGGACATATACAACAAACTACCCAAACCATTGCCAACACTCCGACCCACAAACATACAGGTTTTTGCGTTTGGAAACAGCCAACCCTTAGAGATAGCAGGGGCGTTCACGACGGAAATCTCCCATGATACCACTGGAACAGCCACGAAAGTTTACGTCTCCAAAGACGGCGCAGGATTTCTACTCAGCAGCCAAACGACCCAAGACCTCAACCTGGTACACTTTGCATTTAGCGTACATGTGAATACACTCAATGACCTAACGCAAGAATTCAAGACACTGTTTGAGGGAATTGGATGCCTGAAAGGGCCCCCACTACGCCTCCACATCGATGAGTCAGTCACCCCCACAGCGCTCAGACATCGCCGGGTAGCATTCCACCTGCACCCCAAAGTTGAACGGCAACTCAAAATCCTAGAACAGGCAGGGATCATTGAGAAAGTCTCAGGCCCAACACGGTGGATATCCCCCATCCTGGCCGCAAGGAAACCCAAGCAACCTGATGCCGTCAGGATCTGCGTCGACATGCACATGCCAAATCTGGCAATCAAAAGGGAGAGACACCTGACCCCAACGATAGATGATATCCTCAGTGAGCTAACAGGATCATATTGGTTCTCCAAAATAGACCTCCGATCAGGATACCACCAGATCATGCTGCACCCGAATCATGGCCCATAACCACCTTCTCCACCCACAATGGTCTGTGGAGATACAAGAGACTCAATTTTGGCATCTCTAGCGCAGCGGAAGTCTTCCAACACGTTATCAAAGAAGTCCTGCAAGGAGTCCCGGGAGTCCTCAACGTGAGCGATGATATCCTGGTCCACGCCCCCACCGTCGAAACGCACATGAAGAGGTTGCGAGCCGTGTTTGCCAGACTACAGAAAAGAGGACTAACGCTCCACCGGGATAAATGTGAGTTCTTGAGGCAAGAAATCTGTTTCTTCGGGTATCGGGTCTCCAAAAATGGAGTCGGACCGGACCCCCTAAAAGTCAAAGACATCCAGGAAGGTCCAGCACCCACATCGGTGTCAGGAGTCCGGAGTTTCTTGGGCATGGTCACGTACTGCGGCTGTTTCATGAAAAACCTTGCAGACATCACAGGGCCCCTACGACAGCTCACACAAGCAAACCACCAATGGGAATGGGGTAAGAAGCAAGAGGATGCCTTCCAAGCCACTAAAAGAGCACTTTCCACCAACACCACACTGGCATTTTTTGATCCCCAACACCACTCACAGCTAGTAGTCGACGCCAGCCCCACGGGCCTAGGAGCAGTGTTGGCACAGAAGCAAGACTGCAGAGAGTGGGCCCCCATTACTTTTGCCAGCCATACACTCACGCCAACGGAGCAGCGGTACTCGCAGATCGAACGGGAAACCATTGCCATCCATTGGGGGTGCCACCACTTCCATCTCTACCTATATGGCAAGCCATTCTCGGTGGTGACCGACCACAAGCCCCTATTACCCCTTTTCAAAGGCTCGTTCTCAAAGCCACCGCCGAGGAGTGAGAAATGGATCCTACAGCTCCAAGAATATGACTTCACACTTGAATATCAACCAGGCACGAAGAACCCTGCAGACTTCCTGTCCCGACACGCTCGCCTAGCCACACCCCAAGAAGTGGAAGAAGCCCATGAAACAGAAGAATATGTGAGGCTGGTGGTAGAGCGAGCCCGACCCCTGCCCATACCGCTCAGTGAAGTAATAACAGCAACCACCCTGGACAAATGTCTACAGATTGCCATAGCAGCCACCCGGACTGGGGACTGGAGGCCCCTCCAATGCCCAGACTCCTTCCGCACACAAGAAGCCCAAGCCTGTCTACATGCACTATTCAACATACGCCATGAACTCTCGGTGAGCGAAGAGGGCTGCCTGCTGAGGGGGTTCCGCCTGGTGATTCCATCCAGCCTGATGGCCAGAACTGTATCCCTCGCGCACGGAGCACACCAAGGCATCGTCAAGTCAAAGTCCCGCCTCAGGAACTAGATGTGGTTCCCAGGCTTGGACAAGCTTGTGGAAGACACAGTCAAAAGGTGCCTCGTCTGCCAAGCCAGTAGCAACCCAGACCCCCCCGCACCGGTTCTCACAGAGCAAGGACCCTCAGCACCATGGCAAAGAGTAAGTGCAGATTTTGGGAGTCTCCCCGACGGCTCATACATGATTATAGTAGTGGACGACTACTCGCGCTATCCAGAAGTCGAGGTGGTGCACTCAACATCCGCACACACAGTCATCCCCAAGTTCGAAAAGCTGATGGCCACCCACGGGTTCTTCGGAGAGGTGTGCACAGATAATGGCCCTCCTTTCAACAGCCATGAGTGGGCGGACTTCCTAGCATCAACAAACACCGGAGCATCACACCCCGGTGGCCACAAGCAAATGGAGAAGTGGAAAGGTTTGTTAAAACCCTGAACAAAGTTATCCACATCGCCGTGGCAGAAGCTAAGAACCCAGAAAGAGCGATATACGCCTTCCTAAGGGAGTACAGGGTCACGCCTCATGCCACCACCGGAGCCACCACCAGTGACGGATGCCATCCTGCATCACCCATCGTGGGCAAATCAACCACCGCCACCTGACAAGTCAACAGCAAGGAGACATGTGCACATGTGTCTAAGAAGCGGAGAGCCTGAGAGGTAACTGTGCAAATAGGGGATGCCGTCCTGGTAAAAAACCGCCACCCAGGAGGGAAGTTCCTTTTGAGACACGGCCATGGACTGTGACCGCCGTGAAAGGCACCATGGTAACAGCCCGGCGAGGGCCAGAGACAGTAACCAGCAACGCTGCACTCTTCAAACGTTTGCCCCAAACAACACTCAGCGAAAATGACAAGAGCAACACAGACGGAAGAGCAGTCTCGGATGTGGAACCTGCATGCCTAGAATCCACAAGCGGAGGACCGGGACATGCCTCAGAACACCACACAGTTCACCCAATGGTAGAACAACTGCAGAATCCAACCCGCAGGAGCGACGGCACCCAACCAGAGTACAGAAAGGATCCAGGTGTCAGACCGGTCGAGAGAAGGGAGATACATGTTGAGGCGTAACACAGGCCCCTTTCGACGGTATGCAGACTATGCGTGTGACTGACCTTAGTAGGAGAACATCCAAAAGAATAAGAAACATTTGTTTCCATCCACAAGCCACAAAGATAATGGCAGCATCTCACTCTTTATGTTTATCTCATGTTCTTGTTTGTTCCTCTCTTCCCCGTTGGGGAGGGATGTAATGTTGTTGCCGGAACTGGCCAGCACCACTACGATGGAGGCAGAAGTGGTGGGTGAGAGAAACCCCCCTTGCCGGAGGTGCGAGATGGGTCGCACCAGGATTACGGAGGGAAGGACATTAATAGGGGTGGAAAGGCGGGAAGAGTTTAGTATGAGACGAGTTAGGTAAATAAAGGAGCTGTTAACATTATGCCGCCTACGGGCGTTTATTACAGATTGCGCGCCTGCTGCACGACATCACACATGCCTTTGTGTTTCTGAGGTACGTGACCAAACAAATAAATAAATAAACACATTTTGGCACTTGGATGGCGATATCCCCTCCTTTAGAGAGATACATGTTTGTTCCATTGGCGTGGGGGTTGGTGGGTGCTTTGCAGGACCAATGCACATTTACGTCTTGCGAGTTTGAGACCAATGGAGGGAGAATTTAATTTTTACTGACTCTGTGTACCGAGACATTATCCCGAAAAGCCTCTACCCATTCTCTCCTAACACCCCCCCACCTGTGTAGACAAACCACTGTGGCACAAAACAGCCAGTTTATTTCATTAGCCCACGGGAGGGGAGTCCAGCGTCCCGGTCCCAAACAGCACAAGTCTTGCGTCACGTAGGGAAGGCAGACGCCTCACCAGCCCAGCTTGTAACACCACTGTTAAAACTCGAATTAAAGTTTATCTCACTTTCTCGTTGCATCGGTTCCCAGCTCGACTTTCAGAACAAAGAAATGTAGTCATAGCACCATTAACCACACATTGCAACATTTTTCCAACCGAAATTGCACTTCTGTGATTTACTCTATTTGTGAGCGTTCATTCGAATTACATGTATGCTCCTAGTATGACTTTGTTGTTCTTTGTGAACTATTTGCCACTAAAAGACAGCATTTTCCCACTTTCTTTTCCTATTTTTAAATATTGGTTCTCTTTTGCCTTTATTTACGCCACACAATTTTTGGTCTGGATTCGATCCCTCTTTTTGAAATTTGTTCTGTCTTATTTACACAGTCCTGATAAGCCTGTGGTCCACTCACACCTAGCAGCAGATAATGGGCATCATTATGACCCTGGCGGTAAATGCCACCACGCTGACGGCCGCCAACATACCGCCACAGTGGCGAATATCCGTTTGCCATATTATGGCACACACACACCAGTTTGACAGAATACTGCCACATAGAAAAATCCGCCAGTCCAAAGGTCAGTGATAAAGTGGCGGTCCCAACACCCATACCGTTACGCCAACAGAACAACGCCCACCACATTATGACCCACGAATCACCAGAGTGGACATTCAACAGCTGTAAATCATTGGTGGTACATACCTCCGTGCTCAGAATGGACACCCATATACAAAACAACACCACATTGGCCAATACGAAAAACACACACCTGACATCCATATACACACCACACCACACCCCACACCACTACAAAACACACACCCACATTACCCACAACCCTTTACGATTATAAATCATTGCCACCAGACTGACACCAAGACCACTGAGACAACTAGACATACACCATGCACACCCATACATCCCTCACGCACCCCACATTACACACCTCACCACATTACCCAACACACTCTCACCAACGCACACCACACAACACCCATGTTCCCACAAAGGCACCCCTGTTTCACTGAGGAGGATTTAAGGGTCATGGTGCAGGAAATTGTCAGGGTAGAGCCACAGCTGTTTGGAGCACAGGTACAGCAAATATCCATTGCAAGGAAGATGGAGCTATGATGGAGAATCGTGGACAGGGTGAACACTGTGGGACAGCACCCAAGAACAAGGGACGGTATCAGGAAGGGATGAAACGAACTACGGGGAAGGTACTGTCCATAGCAGCAAGGCACCAGCTCACCATACAGAGGACTGGCAGTGGACCCCCACCTTCTCCCCTACAGCTCACAGCATGGGAGGAGCAAGTATTGGCAATACTGCATCCTGAGGGACTCGCTAGAGTAGCCGGAGGACTGGACACTGGTAAGTCAACATTTAACACTTATCACCCCCCACACCCATCACTCCACTCCTTCCCACACGCTGCACCAACACAGATGACTAACCCCAATGCCGAACCCTGCATGCCATACCAATGCATGGACAGCCCTCCAACAACTGCATGGACACCCATCACAAAAGCATGCACAGCATAGGGGAACTAACAATCCCACAATACATCACCATACACAAGCAAAGGTGGCAATGACAGAGGGGAAGCCATGGATGTAAACTTTGTTATACACATGAAGCATAATACCTTACTTACATCCCCACAGGTACCCCAGCCAATGTCAGTGGAGAGGAGGTGCCACAACTATCCAGTCCCCCAACAGAAGATGCCCCCAGTGATGACAGTAACTCTGGACTTCAGGATCTGGATGACCTACCTGGCCCATCAGGGACCACTGGACAGCCGGTCACCCAAACCCATTCACAGACCACCACACAGCCTCCCCCTTCAGTATCCAACACCACAGCACCCACACTGCGTACCTACACCTCTGTCCCTAGGACAGGTCAATCAGCAGTGTGCCCACCTGAACAGGGACCTCAGGCCACACCTCGCCCCCAAGACAATCAGGGATCTGTGGTCAGTGGCAGTGGGCACACCGTTCAGGGGACAGGGGCACAGGCCAACAGGGACACTGGGAGGACTGCTGTGCACCAGGGGGAGGACAAGCTCAAGGAACCGACTCTCCAGGAGGCACTCTCCGAGATCCTGGGAGCCTACAAACATTCCCAGGACACGATGGGCCAGATCCTTGACAATGTGCAGGAGAACAGGCGGCTGCAGGAGGGACAGTATCAGGGGATCAGGGAGGACTTGCAGGCCATTAACACCACCCTGATCTTCATAACGGGGTGCTGGCAGACATTGCCAACATCATGAGGGAGGTAACAGCACACGAGCTGGCCCCTACCACTAGCCAGTCCATTGACCAGCCCTCCACCACCTCTAGTGGGCAGAAGGCCTTGCCACAGGTTCGACAGGCCACCAACACCCCTCCCCCTGCAGAAGGTGAACCACCCTGCAAACGTTCCCTGTGACCCAGACAGAAGCCAGAGACACTTGCCAAGACCACCGCCAGTAAATGAGACTCTTCTGATTGTCCCCCTTGTGTCCCACTCAGTCACCTTGTCCACCTTGAACTGCTGTTGATCCCCTTTCTATAGCCCCTTGGACACTGAACCTGTGCTACAAACAGACTGGAACAATACCCTGGACATTCCTCCATCATCACTTCCCCTAAATTTCTTAGCACTACAATAAACACCCTTGAACACAACTTGACTACTTGTATGTCATGTGTTGAAAATGTGTATTTATGGAAACAGTTACATCCATTGCAAATGAACTGTACATTGTGAGAGCATAGAAATAATGACGTGTAGCTGGCTGCAGTCAGCACAACAGTACACAGCTGTTACAGCACCAACATCTGTAAAATGACAAACCATAGGTGACAGTATTTAGAGGTAAAAGGAAGTTACTGCCATCATGCCACAGCCACACAGAATACACCAATAGTCATAGAAATGTGAAGTTGCACCGTCTCACCTGTGTGTCATTCGAAGTACTGACGGATAACTGATGTTCAGTTGTCCTCATCTTCATCCTCAGCCTCTTCATCCTCACTGTCATCAGGGTCTACTGCTGCCACAGGGGCGTCTCCTGTCTCCTCCTACAGAAAGGGTACATGGTGTCTGAGGGCCAGGTTGTGCAACATACAGCATGCCACTACCATCTGGCAGACATTCTCAGGTGAGTAGCACAGGAATCCACCTGTCAGATGGAGGCACCTGAACCAGGCGTTCATGGGGCCGAAGAGCCTCTCGATGATCCATCTGGTTCGCCCATGTGCCTCATTATAACGTTCTTAAGTCCTTGTCCTAGCTTTCCTCACAGGGGTCAGCAGCCACAATAGGTTTGGGTAGCCAGAGTCACCTGGAGGTATTGAGGGACAACATCACATAATCCTATGGGGTCACACCAGAGTCATACACTAGCATACAGTGGGTGGGGACCAAGGCTCACCTATTAGCCACACCCTGTGCCTCTGTAGTTGTGCCATCACATTTGGGATGCTGCTATTCCTCAGGACAAAGGCATCATGCACCGACCCAGGATACTTAGCATTGACGTGGGAGATGTACTGGTCTGCTAGGCACACCACCTGCACATTCAGTGAGTGGAAACTCTAACAATTCCTGTGCACCTCTTCATTCTGGCAGGGGGACAAACGCAATATGTGTCCCGTCAATTGCCCCAATAATATTGGGGATATGTCCCATTGCATAGAATCCAGCCTTCACAGTGGCCACATTTTCCACCTGGGGGAAAGCAATGTGGCTGCACATGTGTTTTATCAGGGCAGATAAGACTGTTGCCAGCACGATTGAGAACATTGGCTGTGAAATTCCTGCCAAGGCCACTGTCACTTGGAAAGAACCAGTTGCCAGTAAATGGAGCACTGTTAGCACTTGCAAAAGAGGGGATATCCCAGTCAGATGACAGATTGATGAGATCAGGTCAGGCTCCAACTGGGCACACAGCTCTGTGATTGTGGCCCTGTCCAGTCTGTAGGTGAGTATAATTGCCCGTCCTCCAGTGTAGCTAAATCCACCAGGGGTCTGTACACAGGGGTATGTCTCCACCTCCTATTCATCTGCAGCGGTAGGTAGCTAAGTGACACAAGAGTGAGAAGGCTATCACAATTGGAACAACAAAACCACAACTGCAGTCCACATGGTACACTTATGTATTGGGACAGTGTTAATGGTGAAGTATGTGCCAATCTAATCTGTGACGCAGTAACTGTCGATATGCCTGTCCCTCCCATCAACTGGCGACCACCTGGCCTGTACGTAGGGACAGGTGGAAGAGAGGTAACTCCGCTGACGTTGGGTGCCGTGGTGGAAGGCGGTCTTTCACCGCTGTGCAATTCCTCATTGGATAATATGGGGCTCTATGGAGTACAGTGGCCAATGGGGATCTATGCCAGTGGTGATGGTGTACAGGCAGCGGACGTGACCGCCATCTTCTATCTGATTTCTCACTTGGTTCCTGACCTTCAACAGCAGAACACCTACACTGCGTGTGCTGCTGTGACCTGTGTCTGGAACCTAACATGGCCCGTGTGACTGAGAAAAGGGCCCCAGCCTTCACTTCCAAGGAGTTGGAGCGACTGGTGGATAGGGTCCTACCCAAGTATGGACAGCTGTATCGGCCTCCAGACCAAGAGGTGAGTTCACTTTGGGCACGATGCATGTGGGAAGGATGCATGGAGATGTTGTGCAAGCATCGTGTCATTGGGGTGGGAAATGTCTTAAAGCACTGCACATGTTGTGCGCTGGGCTATGTATGTGCCAATTGGGATGGAAACGGGTATGGTGGGCCACTTGTGTGACAGGCTGGAGTGTTTATTTAATGGTGTTCTCCTGTTTGTATTGCCTCTGCAGGTCAGTGCCCATCAAAAGAAGGGAATATGGCGTGCCATCTCCAAGGACGTGCGGAACCTGGGGGTCTATGGCAGGCGGAGCACCCACTGCTGGAAACAGTGGGAGGACCTGAGATGCTGGGCATGGAAGACCGTGGAGGCCCAGCTGGGGATGGCCTCCCAACGAGGAAGCGGTGCCTGTCAGACCCTGACCCCCCTGATTGCCCGCATTCTGGCGATAGCCTACCCTGAGCTGGATGGGACCCTGAGGGCATCACAGCAGCCACAAGGGTGTGAGTACAGTGGGTATCAATACATATCTTGGCTGGTGGGGTGGTATCCGGGTGGTGGATGTGTGTTAGTGAGTGCCCCTAAGGCCAGGCCAGACATTGCAGCGGTGGTCATCTGAAGGGTAATGGGTGTATGGCAAATACAGGTAACCTAGCTTGTTAGCAGTCCTTTTCAGCCAGGGCATCGTGGGTCTCAGAAGTGCTGTAGTTGGTGGTGTGTGCTCCTTATCTTGCCTTAGTGACTAGCCATATCACTGGTAGTGCAATGCATAGTGTTTAAGCCTGTTCCCTGTGTGTGACGGTGGTGTGTATGCCAATAATGGTGTTGGTGCAGTCATTGACCCAGTGTATCCTTTGTCTCTCTCCCCTCCTTTCTTGTTTTGTCATCCTATCCTTGTGTGCATTAGCATCATCTGGCGGAGGATCAGGGCCACCGGCGACAGAGGGAGCTGCATCCCACAGGACCCAGGAGGCTGAGTCCACGATGCCGAGGGAACCAGTGGGACGGAGGGCGAGGGGAGCACCACGGCGGAGACTAAAGGAGACAACACAGACACAGAAACCTCCTCCGATGGGAACTCCTTCGTGGTGGCGGACACCTCTGTGACCGCCCCAGCTGCAGGTACAGCAGCCACCCCCGTACCAGCACCACCCTGCCAGCAGTCCCTCAGTGAGTTACCTGTGCCCGCTCACCCAGAACAGTGGGTATCTCCTTCGCCCCAGGCACCTCAGGCCCTGCCCCAATGAGCCCTGCTGCCCTGAGTGAGGAAGCTATTGACCTCCTGGGATCCATCTCTGTACGGCAGTCAACCACTGTGAATGCCATCCAGGGGCTGGCATCCCAGATGCAGTAATGCAATGCATTCCTGGAGGGCATTCACAGTGGATTGGTGGCTCAACAGAGATCGATTCAGGCTCTGGCTACCTCTCTGATGGCAGCCATAGTCTCTGTTTCTACCGTCCCCCTCCAACTTCCACTTCCCAGTCCCATTCTCCTCAACCCTAACCCATCCCAGGCACACATACAGACGAGTATGCACACAAGACAACACCCAAGAGTGTCACAGGCAAACACAAGCACTACACTTCATCCCACAAGCACTCACGCAAACACCATACCTGCTGCAGACACAACAACATCCACTGCCTCCACGGTCTCCCCCTCCTCCTCCACCTCTCTCCCAGTCACGTCCACACTCACACCTACATGCACTACATCAACATCCACTACCAGCATCACCACACCAAGCAGAACACACACCTCACTGGCAGACACCTCCACAACAGCCATGCACGCGTCTCCTCTCTCCAATCCCACCCTGTCTGTCCCCCCTCCTAAAGGACACAAATGCAAGCACTCACACACCCAACAGCCATCCACCTCACATCAGCATACAGCCCATACACTTGCACCCAAATCCAGCAGACATACACCTCCTACAACCACTCACTAAACCTCCACTCCCATTACTCCTCTGTCCTCCCACCCCAACGTCCCTAAAAAGCATTTCCTTTCCCAAGTTTACCTCTTCTCTCCCCCCCCATCCTGCCCATCAGAGCCCATCCTGCCCCAAAGAACCAGCCCAGCACCTTTGCCACACAGTCAGGAAGGGTAAGAAATCCACACCCCATGTAATGGAGGAGACTAAACCCTCTACTCCAGCAGAGGCTGTCAGGGTGACACCTACACCACCACTAGCTGTCATGGGCCCCCACTGCCAGCTGATGAGTTGCAGCCATCAGCAACTGCAGAGGCTGCCCAGGAGACTCCTCCATCCACCACAACACTAAAGCCATCAGCAACTGCCGAGGCTGCCCAGGAGGCTCCTCCATCCACCACCACACTGCAGCCGTCAGCAACTGCAGAGGCTGCCCAGGAGGCACCTCCATCCGCCAACACACTGCAGCCATCACCGCCAGCAGACCCCATGTAAGCCACCCTCCAGGGGCTGCTGTACGAGTTGCCCCTCCAGAACCATTGGGAAAGTCACCCACTCCAGAGACTGTGGCCTTGCACTGAGGTTCCCTCCCTGCCCCTGAGGTTTTCGTCAGTGTTGGTGTTCCAGGTGGAGCAAAACATAGAAGATCATCGAAAAAACTTGCAGTTCGGGTTCCATGGCGGCGTTGTTCTTCCCTGTGTCTCGATGGTCAGTCCTTTCTCTTCTGTGATGCATTTCTGCAACGCTTTTGATGGTGTTGGTACCGCCCAGGGAAAGGTGGTGGATTGATGTGTCAAATATGGTGGGGGGTACTTTGTCTTCTGCATGGCTATTGGCGGCTACGGCCTTGGTGAGTGTTGTGTCCACCCTGGTGGTTGGTGTGGTACATTGGCTGTCTATGGGAGTTATCACAACCATGGTCATAATTTAGCGGTAGTTACTGCCAGCCTGTTGACGGTATTACCACCACTTTATCACTCACCACTAGGGTCATACTGAGGGCCTATGTGTGCCAAAATGGTGGCTGTGCTTTTTCACCCCTACAAAACTACTCCCACCCAGGACTGAACCTGTTGTCTATGATGTGGTAAGCATTTTTTCCCTTTGCCTTTCTCTTTTTAGATCGGGCCATACAATTTATTTTTCTAATTGATATTTATTTTTTACTAAGAAATCATTTTCATTCATTTTACTGTGCCAGGATAAACTGGACCTATTGTGTTTCAATCTTCTCCATAAGTGAGTTTTTCCATGAAGAGGTCTCCATTTTCTTTTGACCTCTCCATGTGGCTGTACAAAATGCCCTTTTTGGATTGCCACCCCTTTTTGCTCTAGATGCTGTTCTTTATGACTCTACAAATTCACTGGAGCCTGCTAACCATTCTCCAGTGCCAGTGATATCTCCCTAAATTGGTAACTGTGAATTAGTATCCCTAATTGGGAAGCTGGTTAACCCCCACCTATAAGACCCTAGTATATGGTATCAGTGGTACCCAGAGCATGGGTGTTAAAGGGGTCACCAGGGCCTGAAGCACTATTTGTGCCACCCTGAGCGACGCAAGAAAACTACTGATGGAAGGCCTGCCATTGCAAACTGCAGGAGCAGTGCATATTGCTCGAACTCAAATGTGACCACACCATGTGTGGCACAAAACCCCAGCACTGCCTTTAATATATGTCAGTCACCCATAAGATGGGCCTCCTGAGCCCAGAAGGCAGGGACCATTATATTAGAGGTGTGGACATATAAGTGAAAGCTTAAATGTCCCTATAATGGCCTTTACCATGAAAGGCCACTACAAGTGAATGACGGTCCATAGTTTAACGTGGTCTGCCACCTGGGCAAACCCAAAGTTGCCAGCTCCATTATGGAACGCCGAAGTGGCGTTCCATAATGGAGCTGGCACATGCCTTCTCACACCTGACACGAATCTCATGTCGAGGGCGATGTAGCATAGACCCAGAAAGCAACCATAGAAGTTGCCTACAGAGTTACCAGCCATTTTCCTGTGCTCTTGCTGCCAGCCTGCAGTGGTTGCCACCAATACATGATTCTGACCCCCCTGGAACACTCACAGGAGTCAGGACAAGGACCTGGATGGGAAGGAGGTCACATCTCCCTCCCTCCCAAGAAGAATAGTGTAATGGCACATCAAGACAGTGTGCTTTGAAGAGCACACCTCCTCTGATATGTAAGTAGCTGTCCCCCAACACGCAGAGCAGGAAACATAGTTAATCAGGAGGCATACACCCCAGAAGGCTAGCCACACCTCTAGGGAGGGCAGCCTGGTCTGTGCAGCTGAGTAATACTTCTGCCATCTTGGAAAGAGGATTCTGGGTAGAAAAGGAGCCACAACCCACCGGATGTGGTCACCTCAGGGACGAGTCGGTCGCTAGGGCCAGTAGACCATTGGCTACTTGCCCCACACCATTAAAGCCCCTACATATAGGATTTAAAGGGCTCCCCTGGCACTACAATCTCAGATTTGCAACTTGTGACAAGAGGACAAGAGAAGACCCACATCAATGACAACAGGAACCTACACTAACAAAAGGCCAGATACCTTGAACCTGTGGCAACCTCCTGGAACTGCTTGACTGTGGCTTGTCCTGGACCAAAGATTGCTTCCCCAAGCAAGAGGGAACCCTTTGTGAACCAAAGGCAAGACCAGACTCCCTTGGACTATTAGCACTAGTCCCCTGCCCAGCACAAGTAACAAGTACTTGAAGAAGCGCTGGCCATCAGGCCCTCCAAGAGATTGCCCAAAGATGGGTGATTCAGTGCAATGTGGGCAGCTGGTAACCATTTTCCTCTGGACTTCCAGAAGGGGAGATAGGTGCTCCTCCACCTTACCACTGCCAAGGCTTGTTGGTGGTCAGTCCGGTCATCCTCTCAACTCACCCTGCAAGTGACCGAGTGCCACTAGTGACTTTTCCCATTGACCTCAATGGTGAGATTTGACAGCTTGTAAATGCACTGATTTTATTTCTGGTTTAAAATCCATTATGCTGGTTATATGTAACTGATTTGCTTTGTTTTGGTATCTAAAATTATATAGAAAATCTGCTCTATTTTCATAAATTGGTGTCAGATTTCTGAGTCATGCCAATTACTTATCGTCCATGTTGGTACTTTGAAATGCTTAGGACTTTCCTCAGTAAAGCCTGACTGCTCTTTACCACAATACCAGGACTGAACATGGGGCCATATGTATCATGCATTTTTGCTGTGGCATATGGCCCAGTCAGGCAGTTTTGCGACCGCGAACATGCATTTTGGTATGTATGAATTCCAATATGCGATTCAATAACATGTTACTGAATCACAATTTAGAATTGCACATACATACCAATTCTGCATTAGGAAGGGGCATGTCAAAGGCGTCCCGTCCTAATACCGAATCACAGCAGTATATAGGAATGTTTTGTGACTGAAATGTGGTGGCAAAAAATTCACATTTTACCCCTACTTCCCCTTTGTGAATGGTAACACAAATGTTTTTAAGAGCAGTCAGTGGTCCCACGGACCACTGCCTAATCTTGAAAAATGAAAAGAAAACTTATCATTTTTCTTTTTTAAATGCTTTATATAAATGCAATCACAGGCATGGTGGTCTGCCCGAGACGGCCGGCCAAACATACATGTGCACTGAGGGGAGTGCTGTGCACTTCCAATCTGTCCCTGTCATGCCCTATGGTCCCACCCCATTTACGTTAAAATGATAATAAACTATATTTATTACTGTTTTATTGTAAAAAAAATCGCAGCTGCTACTGCTGGCGCGGGGCAACACTCCTTTGCCATAGCGGAGGGGCTGCCACTCAATTTGGAATGATATACATCAGCGCTTTGCCATGGCAGTTGCTGCACTAATCATTAGAAAGTTATGAGTCCTTCAAGGAGGTGGTAACAAATGTAAAAAGGGGAAACTGTCCCTGTTGAATAGTTTTCCCTTTGGGCGTCATAATGAGAGAACTCTTTGTGGGGCATAGAACTGTGACTTGCGGCCCCTGTTGTATTCCCAAACTGATTTTTGTAAGAATACCATTTCCTATAGTTGCTTTAAAAAAAATCAGATGTGGGAATTCAAACACAGTCATGGTGGTCTGCTGTACCTTACTTTCCACAATGTCTGCATGTGTAGGCAATCAAAAGGAGTAAAAATAGCGACCTGCGTAATTAATACTTGTTAGCCTGGCCTTTTTCTGTTCGCCTGGAGACTGTTTTTTTTTTATGTGAACTATTATTACATTGTACATCAGAAAGTTAAAGACTGGATACCAAGGTGTTTGACCACTTTTTCCTACCACACTTTTGGGATATGTGGTGAACGGCTCTAATATTTAATTGCATAAATAAATTTTTAGAATTATTTTCGTGGGTTCAGTGAGCTGTGGATATAATAGCAATATGCAAATAATACTTTGAACCTGCAGACCCAAAGTCTGCAATTTCCTAACTGTGGGAATTATTCTACATCTAACCTATAAACCTGATGGCTCCTATAGGTACCTTGACCACTGACAGCTAACAATATGCTACAGTTCAGACGTTTTGTTGACACAGGTCCCCTCCAAATAATTTGAAGTGCTCCTTATCAAAGAGTGAATACGCTGCTTCCTAAAGCAGGGTTCGAACCATAGGTCATCAGTTCAATATGTCAGTCTCAATTTTATGCTTTTTCATCCGTCCAACAATCCATCCATCCGTATTGTTACTTATCTATGTTTAAAAACATACTAATGCACCCACTCATCTTTCCAGAAACCATCATAGCAGACGAAGGGGGGGGGAGTCGCCAAATATGTCACACCATCCTGCCATAAAACTTCAGAGATGGATACTAAAAATCTTGAGGTGTTGGGGTGCATGTTTCAACAATCCAAACAATGATACAGTTAAAAGAATAATAATTCAAAGTTAACAAACAGAAGTAGCTGTTTTCATTACAACCGAAGGCACCAACTACCAAATTAGAGGGATATAAAAAACAAATGTGCACAAATGTTATAGTATGTATTTTTCTGAAAAGGGATGAGGACAAAAAGCAGGCTGACCTGCAGGTGTATGCCATCAGAGAGTGCTTGAGGGATTGCTCAAGAGGAAATATAGATCATTAGTCTTTCAATGTTTTCATGAATCTTAATACCTTCCAAGAACAGCAGCATTCCAACTTGGTTCAACAGACCCACTATGAAGAGAGATCTACTGAACATAGATGGAAAACAATTAAAAGCATCTCTAAGAGAGTGACGACTGGAAGAGAGTTTTCTACATGTGGTACGTGAATTCCCCCAGTCTGTTCTTTTTCTGCAGATCCCCTGGAACACAAATCCCTCGAGTAGGTTGTGATACTAAACTCAAGCTTGACAGGGCTTCGTGGCACTGTTGGGAGTTTTCCATGAAGATAATTTTAGGAGATCAGATTGCTCCAAGCAGGAAAATGGGGAACATCACTGTCAGAAAAATGATGCTGTAGTTCAGATCATTCTAGTGCTTAATCGCAGTCAGTTTTACAGAACTAATGAAAAACTAGTTCAGCTGTAAAGGAGTCCCCAGTATTAGAACCTGTTCTAATGGGTTGCCTTAGAACAAAGCCCACACACAGCAATTGATCAATAAGCATAAAAGCCTCTCATGAGTTCTATAGTAGGCTAGCAGAAATTGTCATCAGGGAAGGCCCATGCTTCAAAGAGCCAAATCAACTGTTCATATGGTCTGGCTCATTCTGCGGTAATGGGCTACACAGCTATCAGCATTTCAGCCCTCTAAGCATTTGGGATTCGCAGTGCCTGTGAGTAAACTAGGAAGCTGCTCTTTTTCCCAGTAGCCAGTGATCTAATATGTGGGCAGTGCATGGCAGGGGCATGAGTTATACTTACCTTAAGGCATGAGTTATAGTTTCTTGAGATAAGTATAGCTATAACTGTTGAATTTCTATGGGAGATGTCAAAGCTCCTGCCAAGTGACAGCAAACATCTATGTCCCGAGGGTAGGCGCCTCGGGACATACGGAGGTGGCCATGGGCCATTAATGGCTCCAGGAAGAGGGCCCCCCTCCTTTGTTCTTGCAAGGCCTGCCGCAGGGCCATAAATGACCCTGAAGGGGGGGGGGGGCCATAAATGTTGGCCCAAGGGAGGTGGTGGTCAACCGGGCACTAATGGACTTGGTGTGGTCCGTGCAGCTCCCCCTCATATATCAGCCTAACCCCAGGAGGTGGCAGTACCCAGGGCCAAGATCAGCCATTGAGAGGGGGCCACATGCGCCCCCCCTCTCCAACATAAATATTAAGTTTTGCCCCCGGGACCTGGCCCACCCAGGGGCCGAGATTTCAACAAGCTTTTGAGACTGTGCTTGTTTTTAAAAAAAAAATCTTTGCTGGTATTCACAAATCCTCCCCAATTTTCACAGCCAAAATGTTTTAAAAAGTGCTTGTTGGCCCAGGCCCAGGAGGTCAGGGTATTACTAACCTCTCCCCTTTCTTTTTATTTACTTTTCTTTTGGGACTCGGCAGAGTACAAGTCCCAAAATGGCTGCCAGGACTTCCTGGTTGACATGTTGGCAGTCAATCAGATATCTACATAAGACTGTTGGATCTGGGGAGATCCATGTCCCAAGATATCTATGTTTTTTCCTTTAAATATCTCAAAAACTACTGAACGGACTTACACCACATAACAAAAGTAGATCTTTCTGGATCAAGATCTACCTTTCTGCTAAATTTGGTGTATTTCCGTCCACCAGTTCAGGCTGTAGTCATGTTCAAAATCCCTATGGGAATTTGCTAGGAGAAATCACGTTTTTTGTCCCCCCCTCGTTTTTATCGGCCCGCGCTTGATGGATTACCCTGAAACTTTCAAGACAGCACCTGTCCTAAGGTAACTATAACTTGGACCCCCCCATGCACAGTTTATTCTTCAATCATTTGACTGCGAATGTTTCATTGCTATTTTTATTAACGTTACAAAAGTTGTCATGAGTGCTATAATATCTGAGGTAATCAGCAGTCCATGGCAATGGCGTGGGTATAGTTACCTTAGGGGGTGAGTTATAGTTATTTGAAAACTACTCGTTTTATGTGAGTAAATTCAGAACCTAACTATAACTTTGCTGTAACCTTTGTTTTTTTTAAGTGAATTTCTATAGTTTTTTAAAATTCTATTTCCTAACTATAACGCCCCTCTAACCATTATTTTTTCAGTGAATTTCTACGTTTAACGTACAGTAATTTTAATTGTACGTTAATCCAACCACTGCTGTGCCTTTGGCCGTGTGCGGCGGGGTTGGCCATATGACCTGTCTGTCTGGGTTTGAGAATAGGTGTGAGAGAGTGTCCCTGGATGTGAGAGTGGGTGTGAGAGGGTCTATGTGGGTGTGAGAGTGTCTGTCTGGGCATGAGTGTGATTTTCTGGGTGTAAGAGGGGATGCAAGAGTGTCTCTGCGAGTGGGTGTATGAATGACTGTGTGGGTCTGTGAGTGGGTATGTGAGATTCTTGAGTGGGTCTTTTGAGTGGGGGTGTGAATGTCTGAGTGGGTCTGTGAGTGAGTACATGAGTCTCTGAGTCGGTCTGTGAGTGAGTGTGTGAGTCTCTGAGTGGGTGTGTGAGTGGGTGCATGAGCCTTTGAGTGCGTATGTGAGTGGGTGTGTGAGTCTTTGTGTGGGTTTGTGAGTGGGTGTGTGAACGTGTAAGTGGGTCCATGAGTGTGTGAGTGAGTGTCTGAGTAGGTTTGTGAGTGGGTATGAGTCTTGCAGTGCATCTGTGAGTCAGTGTATGAGTTTCTGAGTGGATCTGTGGGTGAGGGCATGAGTCTCTGAGTGCATCTGTGAGTGCATTCGTTTCTGAGTGGGTCTGAAAGTGAGTGCATGAGCCTTTGAGTGGGTCTGTGAGTAAGTGCGTGAGCCTGAGTGGGTCTGTGAGTGCCTATGTTGGTGTGTCAGTAGCTGCATGAGTCACTTGGCCACAAAGAAACCGCAGCTGCCTGTTTATCTAACAAGATACTACCTCATTTGTTAAATGTCCAGTGTGCATTCTACACTACAGCTGCGTAATGGACCTCAAAGAAAAGTTTCCAGGTGAACTTGTGCGTCTTTCTCCACAATTCTGTTATGACATGAATCCTGTTATAGAGAGGTCAACAAGTCTACAAAGATGTAAATCTACACCACACCAGGGTCCTTCCTTCTATCTATTTGTTGTTAGTGGGTTTTTTTTTGTAGAGAAGCCCTCATATTCCTTGGAATCAAGAACGCACCACCAAAATCGGCAGGAAACGCACTGGAGAGCCCTTTCGTAAGCTGTTCATCGTCCTGGCAAAAGGCAGGAAGAACTTTGCATACTACTAAGGTGGACACTGTGCTGCCAAACAGGTACAGCTTTCAGGTGATTTCACATTTGTATATTTGTAGCAATTTAAAGGGAGGCCCATGGTCTCTAGGAGAGGGGGGACGCACGACCCCCCCCCCCCATGGCTGATTTTAGGGCCCAGGGACACCATTCCTCAGCCTTCATGTAATAGGGGAGGGGGGCCATGTGGTCCCCCTCCCTGGAGCGATTTCGGCCCAGGGGACCCCATCCCACAGGGCCTGGCCATAAGTAAATGGAAGGAGAGGGGCTGTGTGACCCCCCCTCCCTGAGCCAATCTCAGCCCCAGAGGCCCCATCTCCCAGGGGCCAGCTTTCACTAATTAGAGGAGAGTGGGTGCATGTGGGCACCTCAGGAGATAGTATGAGCCATCCCTGGAATGTGGCAGTCACCAGGGCCATTGTTGGCTCACTGAAGGGGGCCCTGTGGCCCCCCCAACATTTAACTTAGCCCTTTGGGAAGTGGCAGTCCCTGGGGCTGTGGGAGGGGCATGCGGCCTCCTTAATTGGAACAAATTGTCCCAGGGAGGTGGCAGTCGCCGGGGCTGTTTGGGGAGGGTCACGTGGGACCCCAGCATTTATTTCATATTTAGCCCCAGTGAGGTGGCTGTCCCGTGCCTGTAGGTGAGGCTTTATAAGCTACCCCTATTTCAAGTTACCATTTTGTCATTAGGTGGTGGCAGTCCCTGGGGCCTTGGGGGAAGGCCCTACAGGCCTCTCCCATTATAAATTAGTGTTTTGTCCCGGGGAGGCGGAGGTACCCGGGGTGCAAGGGGCCACGCTCTCCTGCATATTTTTTCAGGGGTAAGCTCTGTCCTGATTGGCGGGCTGTTATCCCAATCACCACCCCTGCTGTGACTTCTAGCTGTACTCTCCGTGGTGGGGGGGGTGCAGAACTCTGGAAGTTGGGGCTGGGGAGGGAGAGACTCACCCAGGACACCGGTTCAATCCAAGGGTGCAGATCTTGGGTTGAGAGGCCAGTTGCCGGGTAGTGACCTTGAGCTCATGGGAGAATTGTGTCTGACATCTGTTCCCAGCACACTGACAGATCTGGATTCTGGTGGCAACACTCCTAGGAGAAGGTGGCGGGATACTAGAAAGAGGGCTAGGGGGATCAGAGCATCCCACTAGCCCCTGTGCAGCATATGGGTGCATACCCGAGGCTGGTGCACCAGTGGAAGGGTAGAACCCCTGAACTGGTGAGGAGTGGAGAGAGGTTGCTATGCACCGGGGCTACCTCCCCCCACTTAGAGAGGTTTCAGAGACCAGAGGCCCCTGGATGGCCTGGGGCCTGGGTCTGGCCACTGGCAGCTAGGGAGCCCCCATGGGTTAGCTTAGGCTGTCTGGGAAGCATAGAAAGAGGAATCTAACTGGGTTCAGACTGGCGTAGAACTGGAAAGTACCCCTGCAGTTGCGGGCCAGGGACCATGTTCTAACACCCCAACTGGGGCACATGTGTTATGTGTGTTATGCAATCGCTCTACACATTGCCTCTGGGATAAACCTGACTGCTTGTGCCAAGCTACCAACTGGGTGAGCAGGGATTATCTTGGGTGTGTAACTCCCTAGCCCGTCCCAGAGTGGGTGGGTCCTGCCTGGTTTAGGTACATACCCTAGCAAACCAGAAATGCCATTGCTAACATACCTTTCACAAAAAAAAACAATGGTTACCAGGACAGTATAGTTAGGAAATAGATTTAATAAAAAGATAGAAATTCAATTAAAAAAACAAAAGTTACAGGGATGTTATAGTTAGGCTCACATTACAACGTACAAAATCATAGAAATTCAGCTATTATAGTTAGAGTTATTTCAAGTATATTCGTGACCAATGTAACTATAACTCATGCCCCCGCCATACACAGTTATGCAGTTAATAATTTTACTGCAGATGTTACAGTGACATTATCAATGATGTTATCAAAGATGTCATGAGTGCTGTAATTTGGGGGGTATTTGGGAGTGCATGGCGAGGGTGCAAGTTACAGTTACCTTAGGGCGCAAATTATAGTTACTTGAAAGAACTCGAACTATAACTGCTGAATTTCTATGCTTATGCATGAGTAAATTCAGAACCTAACTATAACGTCCCTGTAACCTGTGACACCCTGACCCCTTAGCTCTGGTGGTGGGGTCCCAGAAGGAACTCCCAGAGCAAAAGAGCAGTTTTAAAAAAACTTTTTGGCAGAAGCTGTGACAGATCTGCGGATCCACTGTAAAAAAAAAAAAAAAAGCAAGGACTCCTGTGCTTGTTTCACTGGAGCCCCTGGGTGGACCAGGTCCTGGGGGCATTCATATTTTCAATGCAGGGGGGCCCTCGGCCCACCCGCAGCCCCAGGCACCATCACCTCCCCTAGCCTTCAAAAAATGTAATGCTGGGGAGCTGCCCATCCCACTGTAGCACGGGGTACTGCTACCTCCCCGGGGCTTCAAACAAATCAAATGCGGGAGGCCACTTGGCCCCCCACAGGCTTGGGGACCACCACCTTCCTGGGGCTTCAAATAAATCAAGCATGGGGGTGCCAGCTGGGCCCCCCACATTCCCAGAGACTGCCATTTCCTGAGGCTAATTTAAAAAGACATAGGGGATCACTCTGGATCCCCAGGCCCTAGGGTCCACCACCTCCCCGGGGCTAATTTTGGAGTGGGGCCATGCCAGTGATGTCCCTGGGGACCACCAACACCCAGGGCTGGCTCCTGCCATGTCCCGGTGTGCCCACCCCCAGGACATAGTTGTTTGCTGTCACTTGGTGGTCACTTGGTGGGAGCTTTGCAGTTCATTACATACTGTATACACAAGTTCCTGGCCTCTTCCCCTATTGAGCAATAAGTAATGTATTCTAAGAGTTTGATAGGTATGAGTCTGAGACCATCCTGCAAACTAACATAAAAAACTGGTGTGTTGCACAATTAGGTGGACAAAGCACCGTGCACTTTTACTCTTCAGGCTCTTATTGGTATGCTGGACGTACATATATAGACTGTTAAGTAAGGCTTTCGATAAGAAGGGAAATCGATGTTTTAAATTTCAAATGAAAGAACTACTTTTTGTATGTTTTGTATTGTGACTGTTTCTTTTTATCTATGTAATGATTTTAAGTAATCATGCAATAAATGTAAACAATCAATCAACGTGCTGGAAAAGGGCATCATCTGCGTGAAGCTGCTCATCCCTTGCAGGGAGCCCAGTACCTGCACCCTGGAGTCCGTCATGCAGCAGTTCATCGATAGCCTGGTGGAAGGGCAGACAAGGGCATGCGAGTGGGGGGAACAGTCCCACTACACTGCCCTCTGATTGCACCTTAAACTGCTGCTGGAGGGAATAGATAGCCCAGTACATGGGTAAATGTACACTGGCATAGCAGCCCCCCTACTTCTTTTCTGTGGCAGCCTATTAAATGGGCAAGGTGGCGAATGGAGGATGAGGGCAACAGAGGGAACTGTCACAGGTCAGAAGGGCAGACAAGAAATCATTGGAAGCCAAAGGTCAGGGGTGTAACTACTATTGATGAAGCAAGTGCAGTGGAACCTGAGCCCATAGCCCTGATGCGCCAAAATAACCCTGAGAATACTGTCGTTTTGTTCCGCAATAGCAGTCTAAGGGTCTATTTTTCTTGCTTGCACCAAGGTCAGTGGCATCCTTGCCATGCTAATGCCAACAGTATAGAGCCCTGCTGTTGCAGCCCAGGGAAAGAGAAGCAAACAGTATCTCAGAAAGTGAACTTCGTCACTATCTATCACTGTTCTTGGGTGAACCTCCCAACTAGAAGTGGAGAGGTGCGGGGTGGTGGATCGTGGCAGCAGCAGTCCCCAGCTTGTCGATGGTGCTGGAGAGAAGCATCTGACAGCCCTATGGTTCACACTTCATGTACATCTTGCATGCAGCCTTTTGATGACCATGTTAGAATTTGGGCCTCAGATGTAAAGCAGACCCTACAGCGCAGTGTTGCCCATCTCTAGGGGTTTCTGCTAGACTGTGGCCTGTAATGAGCACTGTCTGCATTACTGTTGGACCTGGCCCCTTCTGTAGGGTCATCACCAAATGTTTTGTCTGCTTCCTCCTACTTTTTGCTGTGTTTGTTTTTGTTGGCCTTAAGACTCTGTGCACTTTACTAATGCTAACCAATGCTAAGGGGTCTGTGCGCTCTCCTTAAAACATGTTACATTGGCTCAGATCCATTTAGGATTTCCAGTCCACATCTCATTTACCAGAGGACCTTATAATGGCTAATGGGCTCCTTACTTTGATGTAGAGTATTTTATATGATGGTGGATCAAAGTGAAGCAGGATCTTTAATAATCTCTGTATGTAATCCCAAGGTTTTCCCTTTCATGTGTGTAGATGTAGGGGTAATTAAAAGCTGGATTGACTCCCGGGATTAGTTAGTATCCCTGCATCAATTCATTCATCTCCAGGCACTCGATACCTATTAGTACGGTACTGCAAAACAACATATGCTGGATTTATGGCCCTCATTACAACCCTGGCGGTCGGTGGTAAAGCGGCGGTAAACAAACAAACAGCATGGCGGTCACCGCCAACAGACAGGCGGAAGACAATGTACCGCCCACACCATTATGAGAGGCCAATCCGCCACCTTTCCGGGGCGGATTCAACGCAAACAAAAACACGGCGGAAACTGGACTTGGAAGGGAAAACGCTCACCTCTACACACCCCACGAGGAACCAGGACGCCATGGAGCCGGAACTCAAAATTCTACCTGCCATTCTCTTCCTGCTCCTCTACCAGGAGCACAACCGACAGCGGCGACCACCACGGTGAGTACTGCACCTACGACACAGGGGAGGAGAGAGGGAAAAGAGAGTGACACACACACGCAACATGCAACACCCCCACCCCCACACTCACACACAACAACATACACACAAATACATGCAGCTACATTACATTTACATCCCTCTTCCCCCTCTGGAAGAACGGACAAAAGTAAATGATTTGAACAATTGTAATCAGGAAAAATCCATTAGTCAAAAATATATATACACTATTAACAAATATGTACACCAAGATTTCAAGTCCATGTACTGCACCTACATAGTCAGTGGACCACTGGGCCCAAAATGCATGGGCGAGGCCCACACTCAATACCCGATCCAAACGGAGAGAACACTGCAGGGGCATCAGATCGAAATAAAACAGGCACCTCAGGTGGATAGGAAGGGGGGCACCTCAGCCGGATGAGTACACGACGCCAGCTTCACGAGGGGGCTCCATGCCCATTGATGTATCCTGGGGAGTGCAAATCCACAGCCTCTCAAGTCTCTCCAGTGGGTGGTTTGCCCACTGCTTTATCCTAGGGAGTGCAAAGCCGCAGTCTTTCAAGTCTCTCCAGTGGGTGGGTTTCCCACTGCTTTATCCTGGGGAGTGCAAAGCCACAATCTCTCAAGTGGATAACAGTCTCCACTGGTTTTGGAGGGAGCATTGTGCCCAGAGTGCTTCATCCTGCCAAGGACTGAGGTAGTGGATGTGATACTCCACTGGTTCTGGAGGGGGTTGTGTGCCCAGAGGGCTTCATCCTGCCAAGGACTTAGGTAGTGGATGCCTTTCTCCACTGGTTCTGGAGGGGGCTTTGTGCCCAGAGTGCTTCATCCTGCCAAGGACTGAGGTAGTGGATGCCTTTCTCCACTGGTTCTGGAGGGGGCTTTGTGCCCAGAGTGTTTCATCCTGCCAAGGACTGAGGTAGTGGATGCCTTTCTCCACTGGTTCTGGAGGGGGCTTTGTGCCCAGAGTGCTTCATCCTGCCAAGGACTGAGGTAGTGGATGTGATACTCCACTGATGGTGGGCCGACATGGAAGCTGTCCAGGCCCCTGGAACTTACCACCAGCCATGTACGACTGACCACTGGGGATGGCAGCCATGTCTGCGGTAGTGCCACTGGCACAGGATGTGGCGTGGCCGCTGGCGGTGCTGGTGGCGGCCTCAGTAGCGGCGGTGCTTGCGGCGCTCATTGGGCAGCGGTGCTGGTGGGTGGCTCAGTGAGCGTGCTGCTGGCGGCGGTGTCCTGGGCAGCGGTGCTGGTGGGTGGCTCAGTGAGCGTGCTGCTGTCGGCGGTGTCCTGGGCAGCAGTGCTGGTGGGTGGCTCAGTGAGCGTGCTGCTGGCGGCGGTGTCCTGGGCAGCGGTGCCCGTGGCGGCGGTGCATGTGGCGGTCTTGTCCGCCGTGCAGGTTGGCGGCGACTTCCCTTTCTTCCTCTGGCCCTTCCCCACCTTGGATGGTGGCGCAGCTGTCTTGCCACTCACAACTATAGTCCTGGGAGAGCCCTTGGTGACAGGTGTTTTGGCCTTCTCCCTCCGGGCTGTGGACAACTTCTTTAGTTTTTGAGGTGGGGGAATGTCCTTGGGCTGGCTCCTTGGCACACTGGCTGCCCTGCTGCTTGAGCACTCCAGAAGCCGGTTACTGCTGGCACCACTGTTCCCGGTGATGTGGTGGCTGAGGTGCTGGGTTGGGACCTGGAAGTTGGGGCCCTAGGGGACGGAAGGGGTGGGGGAGGTGTAGGGAAGAGGTCAAGGTTTGACAGGAAAAGTTTTTTAGACACACTGGGACGGGTAGATGGAGGGGGTTTGGGAGTGGAGGAAGAAGTAGTGGTTGTAGGAGGTGTTCGTTTGCTGACATTGGGTGAAGGTGCATGGTCTGGAGGCTGTCATGAGGTGGATGGCTGTTGGGTGGGTGTGTGACTGCGTTTGTGTAGTTTGGGAGGTGGGCTCACAGACACACTGGGAGAGGACACAGGGGATGTGTGAATGGTAGTGGGGGTGGTGAGTGCACATGAGTGGTGTGTGGTGATGGGCATGCTGGTGATGGACGTAGTGGCTGAAGATGTAGTGCATGCAGGTGTGAGTGGAGACGTGACAGGGAGGAAGGAGGGAGACGTGGAGGAGGGGGACACAGTGGAGACAGTGGTTGTTGGTATGTCTGCATGGGTATGATGCTTGTGTGAGTGCCTGTGGGATGTGTGATGCTTATGTTTGCTAGAGCTACCCTTGTGTGTTGAGGTGTGTGCATGCTGGTCTGATGGTGTGCTTGGGATAGGCTGAGGTACTGGAGATTGGGTCTGGGTGGAGGAAGTTGGAGGGGGGGAGGCTGGACACAGGGACAATGGCTGCCATCAGTGCTGAGGCCAGAGTCTGAAAAGCTTGCTGTTGGGCTGCCTGACCAGAATGAATGCCCTCCAGGTATGCATTTGTCTGTTGCAACTGCCTCTCTAAACCCTGGATGGCATTCAGAATGGTAGACTGCCCAACAGTGAGGGATCTGAGGAGGTCAATGGCCTCCTCACTGAGGGCAGCAGGGCTGACAGGGGCAGGGGCTGAGGTGCCTGGGGCAAAGGAGATGCCCACCCTCCTGGGTGAGCGGCCACAGGACACACGCTGAGGGGCTGCTGGGAGGGCGGTGCTGGTAGTGGGAGTGGTGGCTGTACCTGTAGATGTGGCCACAGAGGTGCCCGCCACCGCAAGGGAGCTCCCATCAGAGGAGGACTCGGTGTCGCTGGTCTCAGCTCCTGTCCCTACCGTGGAGCTCCCCTCGCCCTCCGTCCCACTGGTGAATTCGGAGCCCGTAGTCTCGCCCTCCAGGGCCATGTTGGATGCAGCTCCCTCCTGCTCTGGTGGCACTGCTCCTCCGCCTGATGATGCTAATGCACACAAGAACAGGGAGACCTGTATGATGCACATACACTCACCGTTGTTTCATGCACGCCTCGTTCCCCCCTTATCCCCCATCCACACCACTCCAAACAGGCATTGCCCATACAGCATGCTCACAGTGTACTCACCTGTTTGTCTGGAGGACCGTAGAGTAGCGTGTACTGGGGAGGACCCCATCCACAAGTTTGTCCAACTCCTCCGATGTGAAGGCAGGGGCCCTTTCCCCAGACACTGTAGCCATTGTCGCTTCCAGACTGAGGTCACAGCAGCACTTGCATTGTAGATCCTCTCCTGTCGAAGATCAGGTATCAAGTGAGTGAACAGACAGAAAATGGCGGTCACGTCCGCAGCGGTGCGTACCGTCACCGCCGGTGTACATCGTCATTGGCTCCTGGGACCCATAGGGTCCAATGTTAACCAATGCAGGATTGCGCTGCAGTCTTCGACTTCCTACCGCGACGGTGGACAACGCCAGCGCAGTTACCTCATATCCTATTATCCCACCTTACAGATCAGGCAGCCGCCATTTCAGGGGGCCACATGGCATTATTTTTAAATGTGTCACACATATCTAGGCCTTGCATACACACTAAGACAGGCACATAGCGGATTGACAAATGTGTGCAATAAAGTCGTATTTTCGTACCTCAGTGTTGGCTGACCCTCTGCTCGCTGTTCTCATCCATTGAGCACGTCCGCTGGGGCAGGGGAGGAGATGGCAGCATCCTCCGGTGTACAGACCGCTGGTGGACCTGTCGACAATGGAAGAGCGACATGTAATTGTGACCTGCAGACTTGATCGTGCCACAATCCAGGAACTGTGTGCCCAGTTGGAGCCAGACCTGAAGTCAGCTATCCGCCATCCCACAGGTATCCCCCCTCTAGTGTAGGTCCTGTCAGTACTCCATTTCCTGGCAAGTGGGTCTTTTCAAAGTACAGTGGCCATTGCATCAGGGATGTCCCAGCCTATGTTTTCAAACGTGTTGTCCAGAGTGTTGTCTACACTGCTGAAACACATGCACAGCTACATCGTGTTCCCTCAGGTGGAGGATTTGCCTACAATGAAAGGTGACTTCTATGCTCTGGGACATATCCCCAACATCATAGGTGCCATTGATGGGACACATGTGGCCTTGGTCCCCCCGCAGGAGTGAACAGTTGTACAGAAACCGGAAGAGTTACCATTCTATGAATGTGCAGATACTGTGTTTGGCCGACCAGTACATCTCCCATGTGAATGCCATGTTTCCTGGCTCAGTGCATGACGCTTACATTCTGAGAAATAGCAGCATCCCTTATGTGATGGGGCTACTCCAGAGGCACTGTGTGTGGCTATTAGGTGAGGACATGGACCCTATACAGTGTGAATAGTTGTCTGGGTCTGGGGTTGTCCCTAAGGGTTAGTGTGTGTCTAACAGTTATTCCTTGACATTTGCAGGTGACTCTGGCTACCCCAACCTGTCATGGCTACTGACCCCAGTGAGGAATCCCAGGACAAGGGCAGAGGAAAGCTACAATGAGGCACATGGGTGAACTAGGAGGGTTATAGAGAGGACTTTCGGCCTCCTGAAGGCCAGGTTCAGGTGCCTCCATATGACAGGTGGTTCCCTCTACTACTCACCAAAGAAGGTGTGCCAGATCATCGTGGCCTGCTGTATGCTGCACAACTTGGCTTTGCGACGACAGGTGCCTTTTCTGCAGGAGGATGGTCCTGAAGGAGGTGTTGTGGCAGCTGTGGAGCCTGTGGACAGTGAAGAAGAGGAGGCAGAAAAAGAGGACATAGACAACATAAACACTGTGATCCATCAATACTTCCAGTGAGACACAGGTAAGAAGACATCACTGCCTCCTACATCTGATACACTTGTTCTACCTCTCATCTGTCTGTCACTTTCACCCAGTGTATGGACCCTGATTTGTCACTTTCCCTTTCGATTTCACTGATGTGGGTCCCACTGTGTTACCTCTGCTATGTTTCCTCATGGACTAGAGCTGTGTGACATAGGTATGTTGACAATACAATTGACATTGCTATTTCCCTCATTTATTGCAAATACACATTATTGAAAGCACAGACTGACTTCAGATTGTTTTGTGATGTAAGGGTCTTTATTTAAGTGCTAAATAGTGGAGGGTGTTGTAAAATGGTCAGGGGTGATGGTGGAGGAATGTCCATGGCAGAGTCCAGTCTATTAGTCTCACAGGTGCATTGTCCAAAGGGGCATAGGAAGTGGAGCTGGGCCATTTTAAGTATGGACAGGGTGACAAAGTGGGACAGAAGGATGACAATCACGGTGGTCTCATTTCTTGGAGGTGGTCTTGGCATTGTTCTCTGTCTTTGTCCTGGATCTCAGGGACCGCTTGTAGGGTGGTTCTCCATCTGCAGGGGGTGGGGTGCTGGTGTCGTGGTCCTGTGGCAGTGCCTCCTGTCCAATAGCGCCGGCAGAGGTGGTGGGCAGTTCATCGTCCAGGCTAGTGCCAGGGGCCCCTTGTTGTGCCACAGTGTCCCTGCTGGTGTTCACGAGTTCCTTCATCACCCCTACAATGGTGCCCAGGGTGGTATTGATAGATTTGAGTTCCTCCCTGAACCCCAAATACTGTTCCTCCTGCAGCGGCTGGGTCTCCTGAAACTTGGCCAGTACCGTTGCCATTGTCTCCTGGGAATGATGGTAGGCTCCCATGATGTTGGAGAGGGCCTCGTGGAGAGTGGGTTCCCTGGGCCTGTCCTCCCCCTGTCGCACAGCAGCCCTCCCAGTTCCCCTGTTTTCCTGGGCCTCTGTCCCCTGAACTGTGTGCCCACTACCACTGCCCCAGGTCCCTGCTGTTCTTGGGGTGGTGGGTTAGCCTGGGTTCCCTGTAGTGGTGGAGGACACACTGCTGCTTGATGTGTCCTGGGGACAGCGTTATGGGCCCGCTGGGTGGGTGCTGTGCTGGTGTTTCCTGAGGGGGGAGGCTCTGTGGTGGCCTGTGCCAGTGTGAGGGGAACCGGCTGTCCTGAGGTCCCAGATGGGCCGGGCTGGTCATCTAGATCCAGTTGGACAGAGCTGCTGTCATCACTGTGGGCCTCTTCTGTGGGTGGAGTGGACATGTCTGGAACCTCCTGTCTGGTGACGTTGGGTAGGGGTCCTGCAGGGGTGTAAAGGCATGATTATTGCATCTGTGTGTGCCATGGTGTGCAATGGGTGGGTGACCCTGTACACCAGTGCTTACATTCCTGTGTAGGACCTTGTGTGCTAATTGTTTAGGGGTCTGTGTGGGTATGTGTAGTGGCCATGCATTGGTGATGGGTGTCCATGCTTTGTTGTTGCATGCATGGCCTGGTGTTGGGATGTGTGGTTTGTGATAGTGGGACATCTGTGAGGAGTTGGAGTGATGGGGTGAGGGCGAGGGTGGGGGTATGTGATAGCATGCAGTTACGGTGGGGGATGTAATAGTTAAGATTTGACTTACCAGAGTCCATTCCTCCTGCTACTCCTGCGAGGCCCTCAGAATGCAGTATAGCCAAGACCTGCTCCTCCCATGATGTTAGTTGTGGGGGAGGAGGTGGGGTCCGCCGCCAGTCCTCTGAACCGCGATGTGGTGTCTTGAGACCACGGAACGCACCTTCCCCCGTAGGTCGTTCCACCTCTTCCTGATGTCATCCCGTGTTCTTGGGTGCTGCCCCACTGCGTTGACCCTGTCCACGAATCTGCGCCATAGCTCCATCTTCCTAGCTATGGTGGTGTGCTGCACCTGTGATCCGAATAGCTGTGGCTCTACCCGGATGATTTCCTCCACCATGACCCTGAGCTCCTCCTCAGAAAACCTGGGGTGTCTTTGCGGTGCTATGGGGTGATGTGGGTGATGTGTGAGGTGGCGTGTGTTGTGATGTGTGGGGTGATGTTTAGGGGTGTGTGGTGTTTTGTGCGTGGATGTGGATGTGTGATGGTGTTGTGTGCCTCTGTATGCTAGTGTTGTCTTTGCTGTGCTATCTCTCTGGCCTTCATCAGAATTTTTGGTAGTAAGGGTTTGTGGGTAATGTGGGTGTGTGTTTTATATTGTATTGGGTGTGTGGGAGTGGTGTGTGTATGTGTATCAGGTGTGTGAATTTGGAATTGTCCAATGTGGTTGTGTTTTGAAGATGTGTGTGTATTTTGAGCTCGGCGGTGTGTACCATCAATGGAATACCGCAGTTGAAAGACCGTGGATTCGTGGGTCATGATAGTTCGGGCGTATTCCTGTTAGCGTGACGGTGGAGGTTTTGGTATCGCCAGTTTATCACTGACCTTTGGTGTGGCGGACTTGTGTGGGTGTCTAGATTTTGGCGGATTCCGAACTGTGGGTCGTAATACCTATGGCGTAATTCCGCGGTTGCGGCGGTGTGTTGGCGGTCTTCTGCACGGCGGTAAGCGGCATTTATCACCAATTCTGTAATGAGGGCCTATGTGTCTAATGGGTGCTGAAAATTAAACAGCATATGACATGGAAAATCAAAATTAAAACCACATGGCTGGAAATGTAGACAGAACAGACATATATAAAAATAAAAATTATTTGTGTCTTGTGATAAACAGTTATTGATGCCCACGGTAAATTACTAGTATGAGTGCAGTATGAGTGCAGTTATGCATGGCTTAGGCAACTTTCACAGGTATGCAGTGATCTGCTGTGTGCACCAATACATGTGAACTTACAAGTACAAATAGATTATCACAAAACACAAAAGATTTCATGTCTATTAATTGGATTTTTGTCTTTTGTGGTCTTGTTTTCTTATTAAATTAAGCTCTTTTTTAATAATATGGTGTGAGATTATTTTTGTGTGGTGTTTTCACTGCTTTACTCTTTGAAGTGTTGCACAAACATTTTACACATTGCGTTTAATTTAAACCTCAATACTCTGTGCCAAGCTACCAGGGAGTTGAGCACAGGTTATTTTCGGGTTTGCTTTTACCTTACCCTGGCTAGAATTGTGGCTGATGCTTGACCAGGGTGTACACTCCAGTCAACCCGTAACCCACTTTCTAAGATTGGTGATCAGCTGTGAGGCTAGGACTCATGTTTGTGCGGAGCTGTACAGTGATTTGGTCAACTCTACCATCTCATATCTAAGACCAATTTGAGTTTTAAATACTCCCTGATTGGCCTGTTTGCTTTTTCTAAATTCATTCTCACGCTACCTAACTGTGTCTACAGCCTCACCTACAAGAATGGAGTCAGAGCTTGCCAACTTGGAGGGCTACAATGTGGCTGAGCTCAAGGAATTTTGAAAGGAGAGAGGGTTGTGCGCCAAGAGGGGTACCAGGAAGGTGAAGTTCCATAAAGGCCCTGAGGGTATGGGCAGAGACTCACCAGTCGCCAGTCTCATTAGATGACCAGGAGGAAACAGAGGATTAGGAAGAATCAGAACAGGGCCTAAAGGATGGTCCTGGAATGCAACCTGTTGAGGAGGGGGGGTAACCTACTCCCACGATTGAAAATCCCCTTCTGTGTAAGGAGCAGTCTGTCCTTTCACAACCTGTTCCCAGAGGAGCTGGCAGAAAAGAAGGTGGAGAGGGAATACAGACTGGAGATGGCCAAGGTCAAGATGGAAGAAAAGAGACTAGAGACTGGCCAGGGAGGCAGATGGTGGCAGCATTTCTACAGTGCCCTCTGGAGACCCGGGGGCAGATTCTAAAGGTCTGGTGCCTGACCGTTTTGGTGGAGACGATATTGACAAGTGGTTTGAGGCTTATAGGATTGCCTTACAGATGCAAAAAGCCCTAAGGAGCATTGGGGGTCTAGTTTGTGGAAGCATATCCCTAGCGAAGGGAGGGTCACCCTACTAACCCTAGAGAAGGGAAACATGATGAGGTATTCCCCCATGAAGAAATCAATTGTCAGGAAGTATAGTCTAAGCCCCAGAGAAGTACAGACAGAAGTTTACCGACAGTCAAAAACTGGCGCAACAGACCCGGATGGATTGATTGAAATCCCTTTGCAAAGACACTAGATGGTTGGGTGAAGGGCAGTGAAGTAAAAGATAGTCAGGGGCAACAGGATTTGATTGCAAGAGAGCACATGTTCAGTCTTTGGTTTCCAGATCTACACCAACACTTGATTGATAGTAAGCTACCAAGCTAATCAAATGAGGGCCAATAAAAAAGGGGGGTTCCAACACATAAAATCTCCAAAAACTGCTGAGCGGAATTACACCAAATTCGTCAGAAAACTAGATCTTTGTCCACAAACTGTACTTTTTATGATTTTGTATAAATCGGTTCTCTAGGCTTTGAGAAATTAAGGTTAAAAAATAATTTTATATTTTGGCGGTTGGGTTCGCAAATCTCAGGAACCTCCTGCGAGATTTCAAAATCAAAAATGGACCCCTGTGATTGGTTGAGAGGCCCATTTTTCAGAATGAGCTTTTGCGCTCTTGCAGGAGTGAGAAATTCCCGCAAGTGCCTGGAAGCGTTCTGATTGGCTGGCTATTGGAATGTTTACTGTGAAAAATTGGAGGTGTTTAGGAAATAAATGAAAACATTATATAAGGGGGCAGCACAAGGGCATGCTGTTCCCCTAGATTTAGAGAGCAAGTGCCTAAGGGATAACTACTGTGAAGTTTATAAATGTATATTGATTTTAACTAATTTGTACAATCTTGCGGGACTCTTGCGGATTTGTAAACAGTAAAAATAAGAAGAAAAGTTTATAATACATTCTAATGGTTGGAATGTGCGTAAGAGATAAGTACTGTGATGAGTAGATAACTAATTCTTACTTTTAAAAGACTTTATGATCTTGTGAAACACATGCGAGATCCGCATAGAAAATAACAGGGCCTACTACGAGGTGTGTATGATCCTGCGAGCTTCTTGCGAAACCCACATGGAAAAATACTGGGTCTGCCATGAGATGTTTATGACCCCGCAAGAGTCTCAGAATAATGTAGGTGGGGAAGATTAAAAAACGGGTGGCCACAGCTCATCTAATAGTTACCATTCTTATTACATGGTTAAAGAAATGCTGTGATGTGATTGGTTGCAGAACCAGACTTAGCTCACTTTGTCATTGGTGCTTTGTAAGAGAAGGAAGTCTGTTTGCAGAAGTGAATTTATGTGCAGCTGAAAGACACTGGTGTCACCATCTGCATTTAAGAAAGAACTTCAGAAGTTCAGGTACTCAATAATATATGTTATAAACTTTGTTGTGAAGTGTCAGTAAATGTACTAATGTTGGTAAACCTATTCTACACTATGTAAACAGAGTGAAAAGCCTTTTATGGAGGTATACATCTGTTTATATAGTTTTTCAGAGGTACACATTATAATGTAGAGAGCTGTAAACAAGGTTTGCAATTTGTTTTAAAAAAAACTTTTTTAAACTGCATGTATTTGTAGGTAAAGAAAATACTGTTTCTAAAATTATAAAACAAAGCATGTAATAATATAAGCTCTACTGTTCTTATGAACCTCATTGTATATACATTTAGCACTATGAGATGTTTGAGTGTGATACTGCTATTTCTAAAGTGATTGTTAGCAATCGGGTATCATGATGATTGTGATACTTTAGAAACTTTTGTGGAAGCACAGTTCATGGCATGTTATAATTTAATGCAAAAATATGAAAAAAACAGTTTGAGGGTGTGGTATATTTCAGGAGAAAGGAAGAACAAGTTCCTGGTGCACCAGATATAAATATGTGATTGTGGATGAAAAATGTTGTAAAGCTGAGACAATATAGTGATGTATCACTGTTATGAATTATTGATCAGTATGTAATTGTTATCTTTTTGGGTTTTTTGTCTTTTTTTGGGAGGCAAATGGAAACTTGTGTCTGAAGAATTACTAATCTGTTCACATAAGCAGCCTTGTTAATGCAAGCAGAATTATTGTGTTTTTGAGGAATAACTGTGTCTTCAACCACAGTGTTTTGAGGTTGGAATGATGTTGCAGTGACTGCACAGTTGTACAGTTCAGCAGAATAAGCTAACCCTGCCCAAATCAGGCTTTGTGAACTGTAACTTAGCCAGCTAGCCTGCTAATATATCCCAGGAGACTGAACACTCTTTGGCAGGCTAAAGTAGCTAAAAGACTGCAAAAGAAGTGCTACTTTAATCAAAATCCAGTAGGCAAATAAAGCAAACAGGTGGGAGACATTCATGCCTGCTGATGAGTGTCCACATTTTTTAAAAGTTATATAGTTGTTTGTTTTGTTTAATAGTAGTTGATATAGCCTGTTGATATATTTGTAGTTGTGTGTTGTTAAATTGTTTTGTAACAAAAACGCTTAATACTTATTATAAATGTAAAGTTCATTATATTATTGCAATATTCACCAAAACTGTCAGTTCCTTCTTAGGAGACTAAATATGCTGCAGCATGTATATGTTTCTCATTGGTAGTATGCATCTATTTTATTCTAGAGACACTTGGTAATGAAGAAGCCAATTACTTTGTTATGCTACTATGGTGACTTGTCATGCAACAGTGAGGTGTGAGTAAAGAGATCAGTCCATGTCCATGCTGTAGTATAGAGACCTCCTATACAAAAGAGAGATATTGGCACAGAGAGTAATTAATCTTTTTACTATAATACACGCTCCTGTCACCTACTGTGTACACAATATTATGCATGACTCTCGCCATTGGGAGATGCCTGAAAGTGAGCTATGCTCCCACAATCAACTATAGGGACCGGTTCTGTAAGGCACAGTTTTGAACAGAGAAGTTACTCCATCTTTTACTTATCTATGGGCATTTATCACGATGAAGAAAGGTGTGTGCAGAGAGAACAGTCTCTTCCCACAGTTTACTTTCTACATATGTTACTCTGGGGAGATGCCTCAGCTGATAGGGTAGTATGTTTCTGTACCATAGTCTCAATAGTTGTTATGCCAGACAGACCTCTCAGCATATATGGTAATTTAATCTCTGCAATTTACTTGTACATCTGTCATCCTGGAGAGAGCTGTGACCAGAGTGGTAAGCTCATTTTCACAGTCTAATTTGGACACCCATTGCCAAGAGACAGTTCTCAGGAGAGTGGCCAGTCTCTCCCCACACTATACCAGAAAGCAGGGCAGTTCTTCGACACAGCCTACTATTTATACCTGTCAGTATAGATATGGTTATTTCATTGGTGAGAGGTCTCAGTGGAGAGGCAAGTACTTGTTATACTTGCTATGGAATAGTGAGGTTTTGCATGTGAGATGAGTACCTTCCCCATCCTACTATACATACTAGTGAGCCTGGGAAAAGGTCGGAATGGAGAGGCAGTATCTCTTTACACCCTACCCCACACACTAGTTACCTTCATGAAAGGTGTCAGTGGAGAGGCCAGTTTCTCACAATACTCTCCTATACAAAATTGTCAGACTGTGGAGATGTGTCAGTGAGATTGCAGTGTCTCTTTACACCCAACTATGCACTATTGTCATACTGTGTAAAAGTCTCAATGGAGAGTCTACTTTCTCCCCACACCTTAATAATGGGGACTAGAAAGCATAAGTGCTGTAATAAAGGACAGTGTAAATTCGTCCTCTAAAAAAACATTTCTGATCTTGTGAGACTCTTGCAGATCGTAAAAAGAGTAGTATGGTACACAATGGGGGTCATTCCGACCCTGGCGGTCATGGACCGCCAGGGCCGGGGACGGAGGAAGCACCGCCAACAGGCTGGCGGTGCTTCTGGGGCAATTCTGACCGCAGCGGTAAAGCCGCGGTCAGAAAAGGGGAACCGGCGGTTTCCCGCCGGTTTTCCCCTGCCCCAGGGAATCCTCCATGGCGGCGCTGCAAGCAGCGTCGCCATGGGGATTCCGACCCCCTTCCCGCCAGCCTGTTCCTGGCAGTTTACACCGCCAGGAAGAGGCTTGCGGGAATGGGTGTTGTGGAGCCCCTGGGGGCCCCTGCAGTACCCATGCCACTGGCATGGGCACTGCAGGGGCCCCCTAACAGGGCCCCTTTCAGATTTTCAGTGTCTGCAAAGCAGACACTGAAAATCGCGACAGGTGCCACTGCACCCGTCGCACACCAGCAACTCCGCCGGCTCCATTCGGAGCCGGCTTCATCGTTGCTGGGGCTTTCCCGCTGGGCGGGCGGGCGGCCTTTTGGCGGTCGCCCGCCCGCCCAGCGGGAAAGTCAGAATGACCACCGCGGTCTTTTGACCGCGGTGCGGTCTTCTGGCGGTCTCCGGAATGACCCCCAATATCTTGATGCAAGGTTTTACTGGAGAGACGGTCTCTCCCCACATCCTACTATGCATTTTTGTAGCCCTGAGTAGAGGTGTTAGGGAAGAACTCAGTGTCTCTTCACATCCTACTATGCACTTCTGTCATACTGTGAAAAGAACTCATTTGAGAAGCCACTTCCTCCCCACACACTAGTAGTGGGTACAATTAGGTAAAATATTGTAAGGAAGGAAAGTGTAAATTCTTCACCAATTATAGCAAATGTTTCTCACTAGAAAAGTTTTTAGTACAGAGGCTTGTGTGTTTGTACAGTCTAACACACACCCTACGATACAGAGCTATTATGCATTAAATATAGTTTGAATGTTTGAGCTTGTAGGACTCTTGTGAGAGCTGTATACTCCCGCTCTCGCGAGACTCTTGTGGGTGTCAGTATAAAAAAAATATTTACGCCATGAAATAATCACATAATGGTGCAATAGGGTGGCTTTGGCAAGATAAATTATAAATGTAATTGGCAGGTTTTTGGAAATTACAAAAGTTAGGTTGTGACCAACTGCTGTGTGTATGGTGCACAGTTATTTGATAAACAATATGTGCTTTTCAATTGGCTGACTATAAATTTAGGTATGACCTCACGAGAGAATGCGGTCGCAAAATAATCGTTGTTAAAACCAACGTCAAATTGGTGTTAAACCATTCACAAATGGGAAGGGGGCTCCATGGGACCCTTTCCCCTTTGTGAATGCATGTGAAAATATATTTTTCAAAAGCCTGGCAGAAACAGACCACAGAAGTGAAAGGACTCACTATTGGAGGCACATTGGAGACACAGTGAACACCCACGCCACCATGGAACCAGAACTGCATGTATTTCCGATGATATTCTATGTTCTGCTCCACCATGAACACCAACGCCGGCGAAGACGAGAATGGTGAATACAGCCGCCTAGCACACAAGGGAGGGGGGAGGAAAACGAGAGTGACACACACATGCACTACACACACACCATACACACACCCCATACACACAACCAGATGCACAGGAAAGCAAGTTACTCCCCCTAAATCGACTGAATAATGCAAGGACAAAAAGAATTCACTAAAGTGAGTGTAATAATATAAACACAGTATAAATATAACTTAGCCAACGTTACAGATATATACAAATGTATAGAAAAAGGGACACTGCCCAGTCCTCAGATGGCGTGGGCCACATGGCCACAGGGCAAAGCCAAAGGCCCCACTTGCCACCTGCATCAATACAGAGGGAACACTGCAGGGGCATCAGTTGGCAAATAGGCAGGCACTTAAGGGGGATGGGGAGCACCTCAGCCGGGAGCGGAAACAAGACCACTGGTTCTGGAAGGGGCAACAAGCCCTGTGCTTGGTCCTGGAGAGTGCAAGGCCGCAGTCTCTCGAGTGGGTGTCTCCCTCACTGGTTCTGGAGGGGGCAACATGCCCTGTGCTTGGTCCTGGAGAGTGCAAGGCCACAGTCTCTTGAGTGGGTCTCTCCCACCCTGGTTCTGGAGGAGGCAGCCCGCACTGCAGCCCATAGAGGCAGGATCACATTGCATCCGCCGGCAGTGATGGCTGCACTGTGGTGGTGCTGGTGGTGGGAGGCTCCTGCACATCCCCTGCACCCTCGGATGGATACACTGTGGTGGTGCTGGTGGTGGTGGCGGGAGGCTCCTACACATCCCCTGCACCATGCTTGGTGGTGGGGGCTCCGTGACAGCTGCTGGTGCATGTTCCTGGTCCTTCTTGCCTGCTGGTGCAGGCTCCTTGCCCTTCTTGCCTGATGGTGTAGGCTCTTTGCCCTTCTTGCCTGCCAGTGCAGGCTCCTTACCCTTCAGTATATGTGGCCTGGAATCCTTTCCACCATGAATAGGTGCATATGGAACTGGGGCCTTGGACTGTGTGGCTAAGGTGCTTGGCTGGGTTCGTGATAGCCTGGCCATACGTGCAGGACGGGGGGAGGGGTAGGGAAGAGGTCAATGGTGTATAGGAAAAGATTCTTAGGGACATTGGGGCGGGAAGAGGGAGAAGTAATGGGAGTGGAGGATGAGGAACTGGTTATGGGAGGTGTCTGCTGGATTTGGGTGCAGGTGCATGGGCTGTATGCTGTTGTGAGGTGGATGGTTGTTGGGTGCCAGAGTGCTTGCGTTTGTGTACTTTAGGAGGGGGGACAGGCACAGTGGGAGAGGACACAGGGGACGTGGGCATGGATGTTGTGGAGGTGTCTGTCAGTGAGGTGTGTGTTCTGCTTGGTGTGGTGAAGATGCTGGTAGTGGATGATGATGTAGTGCATGCAGGTGTGAGTGTGGATGTGACTGGGAGGGGGGGTGGTGAAGGGGGTGGATGGGGAGGCAGTGGAGGCATTGGATGTTGTAGTGTCTGCGACTGTATGTTGTTTGCGTGAGTGCTTGTGGGATGAAGTGTGGTGCTTGTGTTTGCCTGTGACACTCTTGGATGTTGTCCTGTGTGCTTTGGATGAGTTGGGGTAGAAGATAATGGGACTGTGACTAGAAAGTTGGACAGGGGACGGTAGAACCAGGGGCAACGGCTGTCATCAGAGAGGAGGCCAGAGCCTGGATCGCTCTCTGTTGGGCCGCCAATCCAGTGTGAATGTCTTCCAGGAATGCATTCGATTGTTGCATCTGGGCTGCCAGCCCCTGGATGCCATTCACAATGGTTGACTGCCCAACAGAGATGGATCTCAGGAGGTCAATAGCCTCCTCACTCAGGGAAGCAGGGCTCACTTGGGCAGGGCCTGAGGTGCCTGGGGCAAAGGAGATGCCTACCCTCCTGGGTGAGCGGACACGGGCAACTCAATGAGGGGCTGCTGGAAGGGCAGTGCTGGTACGGGGGTGGCGGCTGTACATGTAGCTGGGGTGCTCACAGAAGTGTCTGCCACCACCAGGGAGCTTCCATCGGAGGAGGTATCTGAGTCTGAATTGTCTTTTCCAGTCTCAGACGTGGTGCTCCCCTCACCCTCTGTCCCACTGGTGCCCTCAGCGTTGGAGAACTCTGCCTCCTGGGTCCTGTGGGATGCAGCTCCCTCTGTCACAGGTGACTCTGCTCCTCCGCTAGATGATACTAATGCACATAAGGACAGGATGACAAAACAAGAAAGGGGGGGAGAGACAAAGGATACACTCGGTCAATGGCTGCACAAACACCACCGTTGGTGTACACAGCACCCTCACACACAGGGAACAGGCCTACGCACTATGCATTGCACCACCACTGATATTGCTAGACACCAAGGCATGAGGAGGGGCACACACCGCCAAATGCAGCACAACTGGGACGGATGCAGCCCTGACCAGTAGTGGATGCTTACAAACTAGGCAGGATTTTCCCCTCAGAACACTAGCCACCAGAGGACCTACGCTGCTATGCCAGGCCTGGCCTAGGGGCACCCCCTGACACACATCCACCACCCCGATACCACCCCACCAGCCGTAAGTTGTAATGATAGCCACTGTACTCACCCCGTTGTGGCTGCTGTGATGCCCTCAAGCGCCCATCCAGCTCTGGATGGGCCACTGCCAGTATGCGGGCCATCAGGGTGGTCAGGGTTCAACGGGCACCCCTTCCTCACTGGGAGGCCATCCCCAGCTGGGCCTCCGCCATCTTCTGTGCCCAGGGTCTCAGGTCCTCCAACTGTTTCCAACATCGGGTGCTCTGACTGCCATAGGCCCCCAGGGTCCACACCTCCTTGGCGATGGCTCGCCATATACCCTTCTTTTGATGGGCGCTGACCTGCAAAGGCAGTACAGACAGGAGAACACCATTAGACAAACAGTCCAGCCATTAACACAAATGGCCCACCATACCTGTTTTCATCACCATTGGCACACACATAGCCCAGCACACAATGTGTACACCGCCAAGAGGACATCCACTCAACCCCCTTACATGATGCCTTCACACACACAACTCCATGCATTCATGCCACATGCATTGTGCCCACAGTGTACTTACCCGTTGGTCTGGAGACCCATACAGCAGTCCGTACTGGGGTAGGACCCCATCCACCAGTCTCTCCAACTCCTCCAAAGTGAAGGCTGGGGTCCTTTCCCCGGTCACACGGGCCATGGTAGATTCCAGACACAGGTCACAGCAGGACATGCAGTGTAGGTCCTCTCCTATGGAAGGTCAGGTAGCAAGTGAGGAATATGATAGAAAATGGTGGTCAAGTCCACGGCGGTGCCCGTCACCGCCGGCGTAGATCACCGTTGGCCACTATATGCCATAGGGGCCAATATTAACCAATGAGGAGTTGCACGGCGGTTCCCGACTGCCTCTTGCCAGTGAGCACAATGTCAGCGGAATTACCTCACTTCCACCTGTCCCTCCACACAGGACAGGCGGACGCCATTTCAGGGGGGGGGCAGCCCTATGAATTCATGCTGCGTCACAGGAGAAATAGGCACATACTAGACAATTCACACTGACCCATTACAAGTTTAAAGATTAAAAACTACTGTTGTGGCTCCAATGTTCAGTTTGTGACAGCCTCCTCACTCTTGTGTCCCTTAGATACCTACCACAACAGATGAATAGGAGATGTTCAGACCACTGGTGGACTTGGAAGCACTGGAAGACAGGCACATTATCCTCATCTACAGACTGGACAGGGCCACAATCACAGAGATGTGTGCCCAATTGGAGCCTGACCTGATATCTGCTATCCGACACCCCACTGGGATCCCCCCTTTTGAGCAAGTGCTATCTGTACTCCATTTCTTGGCAACTGGTTATTTCCAAGTGACAGTGGGCTTGGTAGCAGGAATGTCACAGCCAATGTTCTCTTTGGTGCTGACAAGAGTGTTGTCTGCCCTGATAAAACACATGTGCAGCCACATTGTTGTCCCCCAGGTTGAGGATTTGGCCACAGTGAAGGCCGGGTTTTATGCAATGGGACATATCCCCAACATAATTGGGGCGATTGATGGTACACATATTGCATTTGTCCCCTCCTAGGAGAATCAACATGTGTTCAGGAATCACAAGAGTTTCCACTCCATGAATGTTCAGATGGTGTGCTTGGCGGACCAGTACATCTCCCACGTGAGTGCTAAGTATCCTGGGTCGGTGCATGATGCCTTTGTCCTAAGAAATAGCAGCATTCCATATGTGATGGGCCAACTACAGAGGCACAGGGTGTGGCTAATAGGTGAGCCCTTGTTCCCACCCTGTAGATGTTGGTGAATGGGTATGGTGTGGGCCATATAGGATAGTGTGTGGCTAAATGCTGTACCTCAATATTTGCAGGTGACTCTGGTTACCCAAGCCTACCATGTCTGCTGACCCCTGTGAGGAATGCCAGGACAAGGGAAGAAGAACGTTATAATGAGGCCCATGGGCAAACCAGAAGGATCACTGAAAGGACCTTTGGCCTCCTGAAGGCCAGGTTCTGGTGCCTCCATCTAACAGGTGGATCCCTGTGCTACTCACCCAAGAAGGTCTGCCAGACATTAGTGGCATGCTGCATGTTGCACAACCCGGCCCTAAGACGACATGTCCCTTTTCTGCAGGAGGGGGAGACTGGAGATACCGCTGTGGCAGCAGTAGACCCTGTGAACAGTGAGAATGAGGATGAGGACAACAGAGCATCAGTTATACGACTAAACTTCCAATGAACCAAAGGTAGGACAGTGAAACTTTACATTTCAATGACTTTGGTTGTAATCTATGTGGCAATGGCATGCTGATATTTCCCACCTCTATGCTTACTTACTGTTCCCTCTGGCAATTCATTTTGCAGATATTGGTGACTTGACATATACTCCTGGTGTGATCACAACAGGTAGCTACAGGTCATTAATCTATGCTCATTCTATGTACAGTTAATTTGCAATGTTTGTACCTGTTTCAAATAATACATATTTGATATACATGACATACTTGAAATCGTTTTGTGTCAAAGGGTGTTTATTGAAGTGATAACATATAGGGAGAAAGTGCAATGGGATGGGGTGATGATGGAGGAAAGTCCAGGGTATTGTTCCAGTCTGTTTGTAGCACAGGTGCATTGTCCAAGGGGACATAGGAAGGGGAGCAATGGCAGTTGAAGGTGGACAGGGTGACTGAGTGGGACACAAGTGTGACAATCAGGAGAGTCTCATTTCCTGGCGGGGTCTTGGCAAGTATCTCTGGCTTCTGTCTGGATCACAGGGACGTTTGTGGGGTGGCTCACTTTCTGCAGGGGGAGAGGTGCGGTGGGCCTGTGTGCCCGGTGGCGGGGCCTCCTAGCCACTAGCAGCAGCGGAAGTGGAAGGCTGTTCAGATGTCTGGCTAGTGGCAGGGGCCCACTGGTGTGAGACTGCCTCCATCATAATGTTGGCCATGTCAGCCAGCACCCCTGCTATGGAGATCCGGGTATTGTTAATGGCCTGCAAGTCCTCCCTGATTCCCTTGTACTCTCCCTCCTGAAGCCGCCTTTTCTCCTGCACATTGTCCAGGATCTGGCCCATCGTGACCTGGGAATGTTGATAGGCTCGCAGGATCTCGGAGAGTGCCTCCTGGAGAGTCGGTTCCCTGGGCCTGTCCTCCTCCTGACACACAGCACTCCTCCCAGTTTCCCTGTTGGCCTGTGCCTCTGTCCCCTGAACTGTGTGCCCACTGTCCCCAGGTCCCTGATTGTCTTGTGTGCGAGTTGTGGCCTGGGGACCCTGTAGAGGTGGGCACACTGCTGATTGATGTGTCATGGTGATAGAGGTGTGGGTACCCTGGGTGGGTGCTGTGGTGTTGGATCCTGATGGGTGAGGCTCTGTGGTGGTCTGTGACTGGGCTTGGGTAACCGGCTGTCCAGTAGTCCCTGATGGGCCAGGTAGGTAATCCAGACCCTGAAGACCAGAGTTACTGTCATCACTGTGGGCCTCTTCTGTTGGGGGACTGGATATTGATGGCACCTCCTCTCCAGTGACATTGGCTGGGGTACCTGTGGGGATGTAAATGATGTGTTATGGTTACTGTGTCTGACATATTGTACATCCATGGCTTCCCCACTGTGGTTGGATTTTGCCCTGCCAGCTTTCACTTGTGTATGTTAGTGTATGGTGGGATTGTTAGTTCTCTATGGTGTGCATGCTTTAGTGATGAGTGTCCATGCAGGGCTGTGAGGGGTGTCCAGGCATTGGTACAGCATGCAGGGCTTGGCATTGGGATGAGTGAGATGTGAGGGTAGAGTGTGTGGGATGTAGTGGAGTGATGGGGTGAGGGTGAGGGGATGAGATGGCATGCAGGTATGGGGGTGATAATAGTAGTGAGTTGACTTACGAGAGTCCAGTCCTCCTCCGACTCCGGCCAGGTCCTCAGAATGCAGTATTGCCAAGACTTGCTCCTTCCATGCTGTGAGTTGGGGGGGAGGAGGTGGCGGTCCACCACCAGTCCTCTGGATAGCGAGCTGGTGTCTTGTTGCTATGGAAGGTACCTTCCCCCGTAGGTAGTTCCACCTCTTCCTGATGTCATCCCTAGTTCTTGGGTGCTGTCCTACGGCATGGAACCTGTCCACGATTCTCCGCCATAGCTCCATCTTCCTGGTCTTGATGTCTCTCTGTTGGCAATGAATTGTATTCATAAAGGGTTGTGGGTAATGTGGGTGTGTGTTTTATAGTGGTGTGGGGATGGTGTGTGTAAGGGTGTCAGGTGTGTGTTGCTTAAATTGTCCAATGTGGTGTTGTTTTGTATGTGGGTGTCCATTGTGAGCGAAGCGGTATGTACTGACAATGGTTTACCGCAGTTGAATGTCATAATGTGGTGGGTGTTGTTCTGTTGGTGTAAGGGTTTGGGTTTTAATACAGCCAGTTTATCACTGACCTTTGGTCTGCCGGATTTGTGTGTGTGGTTGAATTCTGTTGGATTGGTGTGTGTATCATAATATGGTGAACGGACATCCGCAGCCGTGGTGGTAAGTTGGCAGCCGTCAGCGTGGTAGTAAGTGGGATTTACCGCCAATGTCCTAATGAGGGCCTTAATCTCCCCTTGCAACCAAAAATTAATGTGTTCTTGTGCAATGTAACTGGTGCTCAAGTAAAGTGCTGTAATACCTTTGTATCGAGTTCACGCTAACAACTCTATTTGAAGAGGCCCTGTTGACCGCCAGACTCGTAATGAGGCCCTATATAGAGTCAAACCAAAAAGTTGTGTCTACGTTTGTTTCTAATGCAAAATGTGTCCGACTAAAATAACTTTCTATAAAACTAACAATAGCACAATTGAATTCTCATTTTATTTCATGCCTCATGGAAGCCACAAATACACATTTGGACCCTAAAGCCATATTTCACTCTATCATGTGGTGCCACCAACTTTCGGATCTATAGTTTCATGTGCTGTAAATTGTGTAGAATAGTCATTCCTGTCGGAGGGATTTGTCTTGCCTTTGGAGCTCACTGCTCTGGGTTGCACTGAGAAAAAATAAAATAACGCAAGGCACACAAAAAGAATAACAGAAATAACAGAGAAAGAGTGTTATGTCTCAACATTAGTCCTTGGGTGAGAGTTTCTCTACCACCAGTCTCTATGATGGAGCTGCGTGTTTACTGGGGTGAATGTGGATATAGAAGAAACATAGAGGTTGGTCATTTTCAACAGTTGTGTGTACGGAAAAAGCGAAACAAGATGCAGATAGAAACTGAGAAGTAGTGTGAGCAGTATATTGTAGGAGTATAATCAGCTAAAGATTATATACAGAACCTAAACATGTGCTCATTTTTAGTAAATCTCGAGCTGTCAAGCCTATCAAACTACGCATTAAAATATATTACCTTCTAACAAACGTGCATCAGTACAGCATGTACTGCAGACATACTGCAGTAATGGTGTCTTATTGGCAGTAAAATCCTAAAGCATAAAGTTTCATATTTATATAATTTTTAAATTACTTTGGTCTATTCAGGAAAGTCTACCAAGGAATTGAGCACGCCCTATATTTTCAAAAGAGTCCATCAAACATTGGAAGATTACTACACTGGTTTGGCACTGACATAGAACATGTTTTGCCTGGGGCCATTAACCTGAGAAAACCCCACACAACATCGGTGCGGCTAGACATCCACCACTCAATTATGGCTGATGGGTGTAGTTGATCATTGTGGCACTTTTGGAAAGCAACTCCCAAATTCTATATGTTTTTCTAATTCGTCATAGCATACACGCAAACTTCGATCTGAAGATATTGCAAGACTTGTATTATTTTCAGAGAAAAATGGGGTTTGTCTCTTTTTTATTTAAAATCTAGTCTGAAAAATGCTAACAGGCGTCAGGTAATAAGAAATGTATATACTTCCTCGAGTCTGTTTTGCAGTCAAGGGACTCCATTTCCAAATGTTTCTGGGTAGGTAAGTATAATATCATATATGGCACAATAAGTCACAGTAAATGGCTACCCGGGGATGGATCCAAGGACTAGAAGCATTCTACAGACACCCTCGTGTAACGGTGTGTGTTGTGTCGGCCGGGATTATTACCTCAATTGGTTGTCTAGATTTGTTTGGTAGTACCGCACAGTGATAACTCAATACGTTTCAGTACAAGAGTAGGAAACACCAAAGACAGACAACCATGGAAGCAGCACACTTCATAGTCTGCGAAGACATCGCCATGTATTTTCACATACGAGGTACCAGTAACCTTTCGAGTATAAGTGACTTGCTGAAAGGAATAGGAGGAGATGGGGTGTAAGAGTCAACTGCTGCTGAGCACACATCATATCCTGCCCACATGATTGTTTCATTCAGTATACTCTCCTTCCTGGCGTTCATACAGAAGGACATCCATTCTAACCTCTTCATTAGTGGTGCCTCCACTGCGGAGACTGCTGACAGTCCTGCACGAATGATATATAAAGCGCCCTTCCGCAGCGGTGATACAATACATTTTCCTTCCTTCGCCTGGGACAGGCGATCACTGCATGTAAAGGCAAGCTGGGTGCTACGTTCGACTCCCAAATGGCAAAATGTCACTAGTATAAAAGGTGATGTTTCCCAGTTGCCTATTTGCCTGGTGTCCGAGTGTGATGGACTGAACTCACAGCCAGATGTTGCATCCAAAGAGTAAGGGGCATATTTTTACATTTTTGATGCAGCGCAGCAACTATATATGCTGCATTGCGTTGAGCATCAGCGAAAACACAGCCCAGAGGCATATCTACTGCTGCTGTTTTTGTAGTCATGCCCCGCTCAGGCAAACTGAAAGGATTCTTTGCTTGACCTGTAGCCTCGCAGAGAGAAGTGGCGCTGTTTAGCATTGGGTTTTTACTTCAGAGTATACCACTCCAGGACAAATTCCTATGTCTAGACAAACACAGAAGGATCCCTCGAACTGGACTTGTATTGTGCGTTTCAGCACGCATGCAATTTGTGGCTTTTTTTAATGAGAAATGACAATATTTCTGCTTGTTCGTGCCTGCTTAAGGATGCATTAGTTTTTGAAGCAAAGCGCGGTCTGACTACATATTAGTAGATCAAGAAAACTATGGGTGTTTGATTTGATCAATCAATCAATCAATCAGGTGTTTATTAAGCTCAACTACTCACCCACAAAGGGTCTCAAGGCGCTGCAGGGGACTTGTAGCGTCCATCAGTGAGGTGGTTCTTTGAAAAACCATGTCTTCAGCTCCCTCGTGATGTTGAGGAGGGGGAGGCAGTTCGGCTGAGGTGGAGCAGAAGGGCATTTGAGGCTGTGGCTGTGAGGTGGGAAAAAGAGCGTCCTCCTGTTCTAGTTTTCTTGATGCAGGTTACTTCTGCGAGAGAGATCTGGACTGAGTGTAGGGTCCTGTGGGATACTGGAAGTTGAGTCACCTGTTCACGTAGGCTGGTCCGGTGTTGTGGGGTGCCTTGTGTGCATAGGTGAGGATCTTGAAGGTGATTCCTTTCTCTATGGGAAGCCAGTGTAGTGTGTGCAGGTGTTAAGAGATGTGGCAGTGTCGAGGCAGGTTGAGGACCAGTCTGGCGGCGGCGTTCTGGATGTTCTGTATTTTACAGGTGAGTTTATTTTTGATCCCAGCGTAAAGCACATTGCCGTAGTCCAGTCTGCTGGTAATGAGGGCATGTGTGACGATCTTTCTGTGTTCGAGGGGGATCCATTTGAAGGTCTTTCAGAGGAGGTGGAGGGGGCAGAAGCAGGTGGATGTGACTGAGTTGATTGGGTGGTCCATGCTGAGTTTGGAGTACAGGATGATCCAGAGTTAGCTGGCTTGGTTCATGGAGGTGGGTGGGCTTCCGAGGGTGGATGGCCACCAGAAGTCGTTCCACGCGTCGAGTTGAGGGCCCATGATGAGTACTTCTGTCTTGGTCGTGTTGAGTTGAAGGTAGCTGTTTTTCATCCAGTTGGTGACTACTCCCATACCTTTGTGTAAATTGTGTCTGGCTGTGTTGGGTTCGTTGGATAGGGAGAGGAACAGTTGGGTGTCATCAGCGTAGGAGACAATGTTGATTCTGTGGCTTCTGATGATGGCAACCAGCGTGGCCATGTAGACGTTAAACAGCATGAAGCTGAGGAAGGACCCCTGGGGAACGCTGCAGGTGGTAGGTGTTGGGTCCGAGAAGGAAGGGGGCGAGTCTCACTCATTGAGTTCTGCCTGAGAGGAAGGATTGGATCCAGTCGAGGGCCTTGTCTCGGATGCCAGCTTCGTGAAGTCTGGGCAACAGGATGTGGTGGGAGACTGTGTCGAAGGCCGCCAAGAGGTCTAGCAGGATAAGTGCCGCCATTTCTCCCTTGTCCATCAGGGAGCAGATGCCGTCTGTTGCGGCCAGGAGGGCCATTTCGGTGCTATGGTTTTTTCTGAATCCGGATTGAGAGGCATTGAGGATGTTGTGGTCTTCTATAAAAGTGGCAAGTTGGCTGTTGATTGCTTTCTCAATGACTTTCACTGGAAATGGGAGCAGGGAGATGGGCCTAAAATTCTTGAGTTCGGTGGGGTCTGCCGAGGGATTTTTGAGGAGGGAGTTGATCTTGGATTGCTTCCAGTTGTCTGGGAAGGAGGCATCATCTATGGAGCGGTTGATGGTGAGGCAGAGCTTGGGGGCGATGATGTCAGCGGATCTGTTGAAGATGTGTTGGGGGCATGGGTCCGTAGGGGCCCCAGAGTGTATGGACTTCATTGTCTTCAGTGTATCTTCAGTGGTGAGAGGGTCCAGTTGGTGATTATTGGTTTGTTGGTGTCAGGTTGCGGTGGAGGGGCTTCTGCGCATAGGTTGTCCTTGTTGAAGATGGCATATATGGTCTTGATTTTGTGGTGGAAATAAATGTTGAGTCTGTCGCAGAGGTCCTGTGAGGGTGGGATGTCTGCTGTTTCACTGCTGGGTTGGGCGAACTCCTTAATGATGCTGAAGAGTTCCTTGCTGTTGTGTGCGTGTGAGGAGATTCTGTCTTGTATTGCTTTCTTTATGGTGCTTCTGATGAGTTGGTGGTGTGTGGTGGTGGCGGCTCTGAAGTTGCTTTAGGCTTCTGTGGATTTGGTGTTTCTCCAGATTTTCTCGAGGCGTCGGCAAGTGTGTCTGGATTCTCTGAGTTCTGTGGTGGACCAGCTGGCTTTCTTAGCGTGGGTGCTGTTGTTCTTTTTGAGGGGGGCTATGGTGTTAGCATAGTCGGCGATCTATTTGTGAAAGGTGCGTGCTGCGGTGTTCCCATCCAAGTTAACACCATAGTAATTTACAGGAAATAATTGGGTTATTAATTGAGGTGGACGTCTACCCACCTCAAGGAACAATTGCAATCCTTATCAAGGAGAACCCTTAAAGTCACTAAACCTGAGCTCAATTCACTGGTAGCTATGGCACAGAGCAGTGTATAAAGTATTTATGCAGTACCAAAACAGTAATAAAGTCAAAACATCAAGAAATAAAGATCCCAAATGAAATTACAAATATAAAGTGCATTTTAATAAATAACATGACTCCAAAATAGCACAAATCCAATAAGAAGAACAGGAGGTAAGAATTTAGGAAAGTTTGGAGGTAACAGTTCGACCCTCAGTTTTCAACTGTAAACGTGCACGCTGTCATGACGGACCACCCACTGTATTTAGATGTTAGTGGGTTCATACGTGAAAGACCGCTGACTTCAGCCCCTTTTACTGCCAACCACGATGTGCAGTGCTGCAGAAGCAAATGTGGAGGCTGCACCTCCACACCTGAGTTGGTGGATTGGGAGTGATAAAGGGACAAAACTCACCTTTTTTACACGTTTCCTCTTTCCTGCTGATATGAACCCAAGTGTGACAATGATACCCCTGCTGCTGCTGCTGGAGCAAGACAAAAACTGCCGCCGTCATCACCGGATGGGAGGTAAGTCATTGTATTACTTGTCATCCACAGCTTGGTGCAGTACAACAGCACAGGACTCGATTTCTTTTACCCAAGAGCCCCAGACAACAGCATAATGATGTGCAATGTATATGCCTGCAGTGCTACACTGCTAAAAAAAATTAAAACACACCTAGAGAAGGCTTGAGTACACATCAATCTGGCACTAACTGCCTTTATGGCACTAGACACCCACACCATTGGCGACAGCAATCTCAAATAAAATTGTAACCGTACAGGGGTGTGCAATAATCTCCACATAAATAGACCCAAAGATATATAGTATCCGCTATAGGAATTACTCTACACCATGACACTAGAAATTAAAAAACAAAAACCTACAAGGGAGTGTACACAGAATGTACAACCAATTTCACCTCTAAACTGCAAATATATCAAAGATCTTGGAAGCTCACACGTCCCCTTGGTGTCTGCAACTAATGTCAAACTGTACATTATATTGAACCCCAAGTGTCATGTGCCCTGGGTAATGCATATGTGCATATAATTGACACAGCATGTCAAAATAAGCACACATGCATTCTCCAGTCACAATATCAGAAGGACACATAAGTTTGGTGTACATGTCCAGTAACATGATGAATGATTGCACCACAATTATCACGCCCATCATTAATGTACAACACTTATGTATGAATTTAGAAAAAAGTCAAATATACAACCTGTATTTGAGAAAACATGCATGACTCCACACATTAGCAGCAATATCATCAGAAAACAATCAGTAACAATTATAAAGAAGGGCAGGACAAAGCTAGGTTAAAAAACTTTTTTTTAAATGTATAAATGAGATACAGCTCTCAAAATAGCTAAATAGAGAATGTTCAACTAAAAAGAACTATGGACAAATGTACTAACAGTCCATGTGGGCCACAATGGCTGTCAGGCCACACTTGCCTCCTACAATTAGTACCAGATAGGAACATCCTCTGTAAGGAACATCTATGTGACAGAGAGAGCAGGAACCTCTAAAATGAAGGGGGGATCCTTGGGTTTGGGAGGGGTGGACTTGGGTTTGGGAGGAGTGAGTTTGGTTTTGGTAGGGGTGGGTTTGGATTTGGAAGGGGTGGTGTGAGGTGTGGGATGTGGAAGGGGTAGCTAGGTATTTGGAACAGGTATAAAGATGTTGGGTGGGAGAATGTTTGGGAGGTGATAGGGATCAGGGACAGGACAAAAAATACATCCTCCTTGGGGAAAAGGGCAGGGTGAGTGGGAGGGAGTTTCAGTTGGGAGGTAGAGGGAGTGTCTGTGTCTGTTGTATGTGTGTGTTGAAGGTGTGGGTACCTGAGGGTCTGGTGTATGTGCTGTATGTTTTGATGTGTGTCTCTTCCTAATTGTCTGTTGAGTGTGTGCATTTGGGTTCTGCATGTGTCTGTGTGGATGTGTGTATTATGGTTGTGGTGTGTGATGCTTGGGTGTTTGTGGGTGTGCTGGTGCATGAGTGTGTGGTGTGGGTATGCTGACTGGGTGTGTGCCTGTAGTGTGTGTGGGTGTTTGTGTCATGGTGGGTTCGCTAATTGTGGATGTGTTGCTGGTGTCTGTTGGTGTTGCTGTAGTGGTGGGTTGCAGACTGGGGGTGTGCTGGTGGTGTGTGGGGCTGTGACTGTAGTGGTGGGTGTTATGTCTATGTGTATGCTGGGGTGGTGATGGTGGGGTGTGTGGTGCCTGCATGTGTGTCTGTGTTTTGCTATGTCAGTGTGAGGGTGTGCTGCTTTTGGCTGTTGTAGTGGGTGCATCCATAAGTTTTCATATGCTCTGGATAAGGCTGGGTTGAAAGGTTTGGGATGGGGAAGGGGCGGGAGTGTGGGCACGAGGTTGGGATGAGTGGGAGTCTGTGCCCAATGAGGAGGCCACAGCTTGGAATGACTGCTGTAGGCCAGCCAGGGCACTCTGAATGGCATCCAGGTAAGCCAGCATCTGTGTGTTCTGGCCAGCCAACTTCTGGATGGCATTCCGGAGTTGGGTCTGGCCAACAGAAATTATCCATAAAAGGTCTAGAGCCTCCTGACTTATCGCAGCCTGGAACACCGGGCACGGGCAGAGGTGTCTGCAGCAAAGGTTATGTCACCCCATTTAGGTGGGTGGCTACGGCCAACTGTGGGGGGAGCAAGAGGGAAGGTGGAGATTGGAATGGGGTGGATGACAAGACAGGTGGTTGTCACAGTCAATCGAGCGTCCAGCCCCATTAGGGATTGGTCTTCATTGGAGACCTCCGAAGAAGATGTTGAATCACTCGTGGCCTCCTGGCAAGTCCCCTCAACCTTCGTGCCACTGGGACCCTTGGTGCCAGTACTGTCCCCACCCGATCGCCAGTGGCCAGGTTCATCAAAACTGACGTGGCTGATGTCATCTTACCTTGCTCTGTTAATGCTGAAAACACAGATACAACAGTTTTAGGGTATCTGTGAAAATACAATTGGACCTCAATGTATATCACACAATACTTGCGCTAAGTTCAGAAATCCTCCATCCCATCTACCATATAATGCATGCCTTTGTCAATTATACACTTGCTGTCCCTTCCATGACAAAGAGTTCCAGCAGCATGAGAAAAGACATAGGGTTGGATATACCTCTGAACCACCTCAGTATAGAGCAACAATTGATTCACTTTTCCCAAAGAGCAAGGAGTTGGGATGGAACTTGACTGCTCATCATGAAACACCACAACATCTATGTGATGTAACCTTCCACCTGGAAATGTCCCTTTCAGAATCACATTGCTTTCTATCATCAAGTTCTCCTCTGGGTAGAACTAAGGACAACAAAATGTTGTCTGTGGGGTTTACAACTGTCTCATACATTCCTGTCAGTTGCAATCAATTCAGTTTCGCTGGCAAATTCAGGTTGCTAATCACAGACTGGCTTACATGCACATTTGTGAAGGACTAAGGGCTCAAGGCAACCGGCTGCTGTTTACACAAACCTACCAGAAGTTTGCTGGACAAACTGCTTTCAATGTGTCAGATAAGGAATGATGCCACTGTACACAGAATTCCAATACATTTTGTGCAGATGCACGTTCTCATTTTGTCATAGCACCACCTTACCAATGGCAAGTCTGATATATCAGGTGCATTATAATTACACACTTTACCAGTAATGAGGCCTACATTCACTACTCACATTTGTGAAATACCATCTCACCTGACCCAATCATAACAAGGGGCACGTTTTGTAAAACTGTCCCTCATGTCATTGAGAAAATGCTGGAAACCCCTTTGTATGCATGCAGCCATGTGTCTGTCCATATAAGTACTTGCCTTGCGAGGAGGAATCTAGTGGCTACCTCCAACACAAAGCAATATACCACACACTGCACCAGACACTGTCTGATCAACTTACATCTCCAAAAATCCTCATGAACTTTGGGTGTATGTCAACCTTGTTGTTGATGGCATACAAGATAGCTTTAAAGTAAAGAGGTTAAAACACAACAAAATCTACAGACAATGACTTACCCCCTTGTTGCTGCTACTGGGCCCCAACTGCCCATCAAGATCTAGGTAAGCCACCTCAAGAAGGCAGACTATTATGGGGGGGGGGAGGGTCAGGTTGCGGTGCATCTGCCTGGATCAGTGTGAGGACTGCTCGACTTGGCTTGCTGCAGACTTCTGCGTTGCATGACGCATGTCTTCCCACCTCTTCTTACAGTGCAGGCTGCACTGATTGTGGACCCCAAGGTTCTGCACCTTCTTTGCAATGACCTTTCAAATCCCCCACTTTTGATGGGCATTGACCTATATGGATGACATAACAGAACAAGAAAATACATTTGAGTGTTTCTGTTTGGCAGTACTGCTGTGGCATAACATTTTGGATATTCACACGTACATTCACCAAACAGTGACTTCATTTTTTTACCCCAAAAAATAAAGGTAGCTTGATTGATTTACCCCAAAAAATTAAAGGTAGCTAGATTGATTTGCAGTAATCTCATGAGCATCATCAAAACCTGCTATCTCCTCATGTTACCTAATCAGGCCTACAACATCATCTTAGCCAGAGTTATGCAACCAATCCTGTTGTGAGAGCCACCCCGATCACTTACAATCATTGTGAGCTACTAAAGACCTAACCACCTGTATAACCTTTGCACATAACCCCGTGCAGAGCTACATTGGCTTCCTGCTTAAACTCCCAAGAGTCAGAACCCATGGTCTGTATCACATACAGTAAGTAAGGGCAAGATAGAAGGGCTGCTATGTGTCAGTGAGAGCAGGGATTTGTGGGATGTATGAACAAGTGTATGTTGGAATGGGACAGACTGGTATGGATGATTGTGAGCCACTGTCGTCTGATTTTGCTGCACATAAAGTAACTTTACCTATATGTGGCTTCATGACAGGTTGAAACTATACAGAGCAACCTAATGCACATAATGGGCTATAAATCCACTTGACAGTATAGCATCAGACAACTCCAGACCCTCTACATTTTTGCCTCAACATCACTATCATTTCAACTTTGACTGTAAGTTGTCACTCACACTACTGGTACACTGACTACTAGCCACTAGTAGTCAGTGCCTGCAGGTTTGTGTGAAGAAATATGGCTTGTTTGTTATATGGACACACATTACAGCCTCTACGTTCAGGAGACTTAACATTGCTATGGACAGACATTTCAGACAGAGGCAAACAACAATAGGTCCCAGCTACATCATTCAGTTTTCTACAATTATAACACTTCACCCATTAACCAAAAAGGCAAAATCGGCATGTGCATTAAAAATGAAGTAGTTACACAGTCAGATATTCCCCATTCAAACATGTACCTGTTCCTCTGGGCTCCCAAAGAGCTGGCTGTACAGGGACAGGACCTCCCTGGCAAAGAGCTCCATCTCCTCTGTGCTGAAGGCAGTGGTCCTATCACCTGCTTTGCCTGACATCCTGGCTCCCAGAGGATGGAAACAGCAGCAAAACATGAGGAGGTCTGGTTGGCAGCAGTGTTAGGAGGCAAGTGATTTTTTTTGCAGTATACCACGCACAAGTATACAGCGGATGCGATCCGTGATAAAGACGAACACAGCCATTGGCTTCCGTGTTTAGACATCACACACGTTAGCCTATGGTAGGTACTGTCGTGGAGGTTCCCATCTACTACATGGTCAACATCCACCAATGCCCGTCGGGCAGCCAATGTTGTGACAGCAAGGTTAGAGATCTGCCCTTTTAGGGTGTGAAGCAGGCAATTTTTAAGTTGTTAGTGCATCCTCAGAATTAAAAATTGAGGCTAATGTATTTCTAAATGCCTGATATGAACGACACGGTTCATGTAAAAAATGGCATAATAAAATGTAAACTCTGACTGTGTGTGACATCAATTGTTCTGTGGAGAATATAATACCTCCATTGATGGTATATTAAAAAAAAATATGTGCAAATAATATATTTCAAATGTATTATCTGCTCATAATGAAAAAAATATATATAAAAAATAAAAATGCTTTTTTGAACTTCCAAAAATTGGATAACAACATGTGTACATGTATTACACAATGACAGTCCTAATGTCACCAAGACTGAAAATGTGTGTCAATGTTAAAACCATGGTGTGACCATTTCAGCAGATATTTTCTTTTCCATACATACACGTCTGAACATAGCCATGGGTAGGAGGTGACATCCTCAGATCTTCTGGCCCATTCCAGACCGTGCCACCATGGACGAAAAGGACGTCATCAAGAAATTTTGGCTGAATACGCAAACTAGCCTGGATGTCTGTCATCAGTTGTGGCCTGATCTGCTACCTCACAATATGAATCCAACAGCAATAACACCAATAGTGAAGCTCACAGCAGTACTGCATTTTGTGGCCACTGATACTATTAAATACACTGTGGCAGTATCTGGGGGCATGTCCCAACCAACTTTCAGTGGTGCGCTATAGGAAGCCCTTGTTTCCTTGATAAGACACATCAACAGCTACATCCAATTCGATTTGGCCACTGTGGAGGGAGAATTTTATGCTTTGGGTGGACTGCTACATGTGGTTGGAGCAATAGATGGTATGCATATTGCCTTGGTGCCACCACACATAAGGAAACAGGTCTAATGCAATCTTCCATTCCATCAATGTGCAAATTGTCTGCTTACCAGATGTATATATCTCAAGTGTGTGTACCCTCTTCCCAGGGTCAACACATGATTAATTCGTACTACAGAACAGCACTATACCCATGCAGATGTCACAACTTGGACCAGAGTGAGCCTGGCTAGTTGGTATGTACAATATAACTTTTGCCTGAATCCTAGTTTAGGAAGGGACAATGGCTGGATATGTAAGTTTTCTGTTGATGTGTTGCTTCCATGTAGGAGACGCAGGGCCAGATTTAAGAAAAGAGCGCCCCTTAGTGCCCCCCTAACGCCACCATGTGTGCGCCGTTTGGTGATAGTTAGAGAACTATTGTCAAAATTTAGTTTGGAGCTTTGCAGGATTGGTGTAAAAAATGTTGGTGCTAACCCTGCAAATCCCATTGAGGCCCATCATGAATAATGGTGTACCTCTTAGATTTCTGTGTGACATTTTTCTGAGCCCACTAAGGCATATGTGGCGCAAGGGGTTTCAAAGTGGTGCACTGCATGCATTGCGCCAGTTTGTAACTTTGGCCAGCAAATTTGGCCTCGTTTGGTCACATTAGCAAAAAAAACATGATGCTAATGTGGCGCAAGGAGGTGCTAGGCCCTCTTAAATTAGGGCCTCAGTGTTTCCTAACCGCCTGTGGTTATTGGCACCCCTGAGGAATTCCACAATGCCAGGGGAGGGAGACCATTAAAATCCCCTAGATGAGGATTTTGAAATGCAAAATGAAGATGACAGTGGAGAAGAAAAAGGATTTTACTTGCATCAAGATGTGATTGACCACTTCTTCAAATGAGTGTAAGTTTACCTCTACAAATTGTAACCTCCAATGTCAGAACTGTCAGGGAGACCAGATCCTCGGGGCCTGCGCACGTTCCCAGCATGTCCACCACAAGACAGCTCTAAACTCTGATAGGAAAATCACAGAGCCTAAAAGAGGATTAGGTAGGGAACAGCTGGGAAGGAGACCTGTAGGAAACAAAAAGGTTAAACAATACAATATCAGAATATAATCACATTGACTTTCACTAGACTATGGTTCTAAGCATTGTCTTACTGTAACCATGGATAATCTAAGAAGTGACTTAAACTAGACCTCAAGAACTCTGGGTACCTGGAACAAATCAAGAATGACTAATGAAATGTTTCAAATGAGCTTTTCATAAAATGTCACATAATGTCTAGAAATACATGAACCTTCTAGAATACTGTTTCAGAACAAACACTGCTTTTTTAACATGAGGACAAAAGACAATCTGAAATATTCCATGGAAAACAATTGGAATTGTATTAGGGACTTAATATGCACAAAGAACGTCACATTTTGAATTTAGCATCTTCACAGGAAATCCATAGGCTCAGGATAAATGTGTGCACTTCAACAAACAATACACATCAAAGTTTTTAGTTGCCATGAAATGATCGCGCACACCTTTGCCGATCTTAACACCAAGTTTACATGCTGGAAATGAATCATGCACACTGTTGATTCTAACATGAAAATGTGAATGCCATGAAATGATCGTGCAAGCCTTTGCCGATCTGAACACCTAGTTTTACATGCAGTAAGTGAATTGCGCACACTGCCGATTCTAACAAGAATATGTAAATGCCATGAAATGATTGCGCAAGCCTTTGCCGATCTGAACACCAAGTTTTACATGCGGTAAATGAATCGCGCACTGCCGATTCTAACAAGAATGTGTAAATGCCATGAAATGATGGTGCAAGCCTTTGCCGATCTGCACACCAAGTTTTACATGCGGGAAATGAGTCGCGCACACTGTTGATTCTGACAAGAATATGCAAATGCCGTGAAATGATCACAGAAGCGTTTGCCGATTTGAACACCAAGATTTATTTGCGGTAAATGAATCGCGCACTCTGCCGATTCGAACAAGAATATGCAAATGCCATGATATGATCGCGCAAGCCTTTGCCGATCTGAACACCAAGATTTACATGCGGTAAATGAATCGCGCACACTGCCGATTCTAACAAGAATATGCAAATGCCATGAAATGATCGCGCAAGCCTTTGCCGATCTGAACACTGAATCCCATTTGCTTCTGAGGAGAAGTTCTAAGTAGAAGAAACATGTATCTTCAGCTCAGCAGGAACGTCCCTTGGGATGATTGGCTTGACAAATTGGTCCAGATCCTCCAGAGGGCTTCAAGCCTAAAACATTTCTAGGATCCAGAATTTCAGGGTTGGTATGAGAAGTCCAGCAAGACACAGCCAAGGGCTGCAAGACCTCAGGAGCAGCACTTGTGGGTCATGACTTACTACAGTAGAGGCCACCAACAGGGCCCAGGTCAAGTCTGGATGGTAGTGGTCAGCCGGGAGTTGCATGAAAATGCCTCTTGTAGCTTTTGATAGTCCTGTAGCTAACCAGGAGGATAGCCAATAGACCATTGAAGCCAGGTCTTTGTCCTGGGTTCAAGAGGGAGCAGGCCCAATCCTCCATGGTTCCTCTCAGGTCACATACAGCAGGTCCAGTCTTTTCCTGTACTTTCTCAGGTCTAGCAGTGCTCTGAGGAGGGTGCAAAGAGATGAACCATTCTTGCCTGGCACTAGATAATAGGTGGGGGTGTTTTGTGGTCCATAAAAAATAGTGGTCACAAAAATTTGGCATGCAATTTACAACTGCTTTTTGCAACCACTTTCATATACATCTGTTCCATCATGCCTTGCTATGTTTTCTATATACCACACACCCACAGTAAGCCCATTTGTCTGTTACGTTGTGTGACATTGCTCAGCACTTTGTTTTTTTCTGTAATGATGTACCATTTTGTAAATCTTTACTTTATGTAACTATATTTTGTAATAGTTGGAAATTTGAACCCTCTGTAACATCCATACAGCATATATCTATTATAAAGCGATCCAGCACCTTTGGGTAATGCCTACACTATATAAAAATGCATTCATAAATAAATATATATACTGTTTTGTTTTTGTTATCAATTTGCTCAGTTATTTTCTCTGACAAGAGACAATCTGTTTTTATCTCTTCTATAATCATTGGTTTGACACTACTCAAGTTCTAATTAATGAATTGTGTTCTTGTGAGTTATGCTTGAATCACATCATAAATCAACTGTGTTCTCATGATTTATTTTTTTACTCATTATGTGGCACCAGCTTTTTTGTTTAATTAATTTAAATAATCCTCTTTGTCATATTTCTGTGGCTGCTTAGTAATTTGCATGTCTTAGGTCAAGCTGTATGAAGCATTTTTGCGGCCACAAATGGCCCAATTTGCAAAATCAAGCCATTTGTGATCACAAAAATTCCTTTTGTTATTTACAAACCACAAATGGCGATTCAGTTTTTGCAAGGAGCATGTTTAGGGCATACTTTCCAAGTACTGAATCCCAGTGGTATGTATTCATGTGTTATGACCAAATCACAGTTGCAAAATATTAATCTTTTACCACCTTAAACGAGGTGGCAAGCCAATCACAAACGGAAAGAGAACCCCAAGGAAAAACTAGCAAAAACATTCTTTAAGACTAGATACTCTTTAAAAAAAAATTAAATGCATCCCGCTTTCCCATAAGCAAAACGGGTTACATTTTAAACAAGCATTTGCAGTGCAATGGGTCTCGTGTTTGCTTGAGTTAGAGCTGATAACGTTGTAAATTCCTATCTGGACCTTTCTTGACACTTAAATTGAAAATGAAAAGTAAAACAGTGGACATAAGCAAGCTGATTCAAAGTGCCAGGACTACCATGACCACCATGAGCATGAGCGCAAGGGACAAACACAAAAGTAACAAGAACTTTGCTCACAGTCAAACGTATTGGCAAACATTCTATTATGCATGTAACAGGGTCGATGTCCAAGGCAGTAACCAAGCCGCCCCAAGGAGGGGACAAATGTAAAGCATTTACCAATATCATCAAAGGATTTTTGAAAAGCAAGCCCGCGAACGAGTGAAAGTGATGGGCATGAGGTGGGCATGGTTAAATGTCCACATAGATACCAACGCGCTGCTTTGCTCAACCTAAAAAGTGCTTTATTTAAATGCAGCCACAAAACATGGTGGTCTGCTGACATCAGTAGGCCACCATCCCTTAGATGGTTGAGATTCCTAGTGGGTTGCATATTTTGAAATACCTCATTCATATTTATGAGGTAGGTTGCATTGCGACACAGAAATCAGTAATGTGCGTACCAACCTTATCAGTACTTTAGTCGGTTCCGAAATTACCAAATGGTCGCAAAAAAAGGGTCAAAAAATGAGATTAGTCATTACACTGCAGTTTTTTCCCCCATGGACCAAAACATCAACAGCCAAAATAGTCCCTGGCTTAACCCCTTTGTGTGTCAGACAGCAAGGAGCCATCCAACGACATGGTGGGCATATGCGCAGGATGGCTCCTGGCGGTCCTGGCACTCAACCATGGGGGAAACACTTTTCCTTTCCCAGTGGGCCACCCCTCAGAACCTTCCCACCAGCCAACCCTGACCCCGCTCCTCATGGTGTCAAGTAGGCTCTCATAATTCTTGTGAGACTACTGGATTTGAGCAGCAGAATCGCCTGCGGTATGGAAGACTGAGTCTTAACCCACTACAGCTGACACCTGTCGTCCCAATCAGGGTTTTGCTCCGGCTAACTAGCAGTGCCTCACCTCCACCCAAAAGCAGGGATGATTGGGCAGCTGAGCGCATGACACAATTGACTCATCAGGGAAATCGTGGTCACTCAGATCTCATCGGTTTCTCTCAGTTACATTAGTCTCACATATACAAGGACAAACAGAGGAAGTATATGTTTCAATAAGGTTTTAATGAAGCAACTGCATCTTAGACAATAAAGCGTGTACTGCAATAACCAGGACGATAAAGCACTACACACTAGGGATTTGTTTTTTTATTGTAGATTTTGGTGTTTGGGGAGCTTCCCCTTGAGGAAGGGACACTCGTCTTTTGGGGGCAAATGTTGTGGCCGTTTATGCCCCACTTGGGGGATGATCAGCCTTATATTATTAGGCTTATCTTCCCACAAAGGGGACAGATGCCACTAGACATCAGCAATTATATTTTGTGGGACATGTTGTTGTGGGGTCGGCCCCTTTGGGGGGGAAATGTTGTGGCTGTTTCTGCCCCCTTGGTGGCAGATCGGCATTATGTTATTAGGCCCATATGCTCCCAAAGGGGGCAGAAGCCATTTGACACATATGGATTATATTTTAGAGCAACCTTGTTGTTTTGGGGAGTGGCCCCTAGGGCAAGGGTAGCTCCTATTTTGGGGGTAAATGTTATGACTATTTCTGCTCCCAAATGGAGGAAGATCAGCCTTATATTATTAGGCCCATCTATCCCACAAGGGGGCAGAAGAAATTAGACACCAGGGATTATATTTTGTGGGACATAATGTTGTTGTGGGTAGAGGGCCCTTGGACAAGTGTCGCTTCCATTTTGGGGGGTAAATGGGGTGACCATTTCTTCCCCCTTTGGGGGGCAATCAGCTGTATATTATTAGGCCCATCTGCCTCCAAGGGGGAAGAATCCATTAGACTCCAGGGATTATATTTTTCACAATACTGTTGTGGAGAGCGCCCCCTTGGACAAGGGTCTCTCCCCTTTTGGGGGTGACTGTAATGGACATCACTGCTCCCCTTGGGGGCAGATTGGCCCTATATTATTAGGTCCGTCTGCCCCCAAAGGGGGGCAGAAGCCACTAGACACAACGGATTTTATTTTTGTAATATTGTTGTTGTGGGAAGTGGCCCTTTGCGCAAGGGCTGCTCAACTTTTGGGGGTGATTGTTACAGCCATTTTAGCCCCCCTTAGGGCAGATCAGAAATGTTTTATTAGGCTCATCTGCCCTAAGGGATTTTATTTTTTTTAATTTTCTTATTTAGGCCCTTCTGCACCCCAAGGAAAATTTCTGTGTGTGTGAACTGGAGTTCGTCTGACAGTCTGTGTGTACTGACATTTGACTGGCTGTGTGTGTCCTGTCATTTGGCTGGCGGTGTGTGAACTTGTGCTTGGCTGGTGGCGTGTGTGGATTGGTGCATTATTTGCATTTGTGAATGTAATGTTTTAATTCTCCGTTCTATTCTAGTGCAAAGCATTTGCTGTGACTCCTGCTTGCGGTTTTTGCACTGGTAGATCTGTAGTTTGCGTAGTTGCCTGTGTTTGGTAAGAAAAACCTTTTTGTACTGTTTATGACAAAAAAGTATCTGTTAGGCTTGTACCTTTCTGCAGGAGTGAAATGGACACAACGTACTTCCACTCTTCCTTATGAATCAAACGTACACCAGAAGAAGTCACACCTGACCCAACAGATTGAAGGCACGAAACTTGACCGAACCAGATTTCCACCGTGCAGTCAGGTGTCTTTACAGTTTCCTGTAAAACATAAGAACAACCTTAGAACCTACAATACTAAATTTAACTTCTTCCCAATTTTATGTTACCCATGTTTGATTTGCATAATGTTCCTTCTCCCTTTCTTTAGGTGCTGGTTCCTGTAGGCTGAAATGATTATGCAATCCCTTTGAGTAAATATGCTTTATACACCTTCATAGTAAAACATCAGTCCTTTACAATGAATCAAGGTTCAAATAATGATTCCTAGGCGTAATAGGCTTTCATTTCCTTAATGTGAGTCCTTGATTTATATGTAACAAACACTGCTGAAAAACAATAATACATGTCTTTTCTTTCATTTGGCAGAAACAGCAACAAAAAAATAATGGTTGACTTCAATAGTCTTTTTTTCAACAGGATTCCATCAGATAAGTATCCTTTCTTGTTTTTATACAAATTGTAAATGTTACCACTATGTAGAGGTTTCCACTTGAATAATGTCTTTTGATTGTCTTTTTCAGGTTTGGCAGTGAAGTGGGCATGGAAGCAGGGAAACCGGTGACGCGACAAAGAGCAGAGAAACTGCTGGGTAAGGACACCAAGCACTTGGCAAGGACATGATGGAAGAAGGATGGCACCTCCACACAGGTGAGCATGGGGGACGATGAGAGGTCCTCATGGTGCAGCACACAGGCTTAAAAGCTACACGCTCCCCCTTAAAGGGGCTGCTGCATTATGCGTGTGGCTCCTGACAGTATCATTGCCATGCATAAATTAGTTTATTTTGTAAATTGTGTAATAGTAGCAGCATATTTAGCTACTGTTTGATTGTGTGTGAAATTCTCCTTGGATTTGTTCATGATGTGTATTGTTTTGTCTTGTATGCAATTTTATTTTGTTTTTCTTTCTAGTAGGATATAATCTCTGCTTGCTGTGCCTGTACAGAGTTGGTGCAGGTGCTCCTGAGTCTAGCTGTCTCTGACAAGAGAGTGGTATTGTATTTGACTATATAGGTTTTTGTGTGATTTGTTTTCAGTGAAATTTCTTTCTAGGTTTCTATATGGCAGTATATTTACTTTCTGTTTTATATAGCCACACTTTATTACTTATTTTACACAGTGTTGGGTATTGTTGACTTATTTGTCAAGTTACTTACTACCAAGTTAATTTCAAGTTAGTTTTATCAGTAAGGATTATGGCTAGCCGCAGGATTACCACTCAACAGGTTGTTAGTATGCTTTTCAAATCATCCTCTGACCATGATTATGTGACTGACTCTGATGCAGAGGAGGAAGTGCAAGATTCTGGCACTGAATTTTCTGTCCAGGAGGAATAATCTGATGATAAAGCCACTCAGTGCAGAGGAAGTGCCTCTTTTAGAGGATGACACTGATGTGCCAATAGTGCAGCAAGAGACCTCTGGACTGCAGCCTGTGGCTGAAAGGCTTCCCATTGGAAGAGATTAACTCTGGGTTGCCCCAAAAATGATGAAGGCAGTGTTCCTGTCTTTAGTGGTGTTGCAGGATGTAGAGTGAATACGGAAAACGTTTTGCCTGTAAACTTCTTTCAGTTGTGTACAGACAATGTATTTTTGGATGAGGTTTTGACCAGACTGATTTTATACTGAACAGTATTTGATGGAAAACAGTGCAAGACTTAAGTCCATCTCTAGAGCAATGCAGTGGACTCCACAAATCTGGATGAGCTGAAGAAGCTCTTGTGTTTAACTTTGCTGATGGACTTGATAAGGAACTTGTCATTGTCTTCATATTCGTCTACCAGTCCCTTGATGGCAATGGCCATATTTCCTGCAATCATGAGTCGTGATCAGTATTTACTTCTGCTTTGTATGCTGTATTTTGTTCATAATGCTTCAGCGTTGCCGTGAGATCACCCTGATTGTGACCATCGTTTTAGTATTCATCCTGCCCTTGAACACTTTGTAGATCATTTTCAGGGATCTATGTTACAAGTAATAAAATATCTATGGATAAGTCAAAGGTCACCATTTATACATAGATAACTTCTTCAATAGTGTGCAGTTGTCCAGTGAATTGTTTAAAGTAGACACTGTCCCTTGTGGCACAGTCCACTCCATCCGTAAATGTCATCCAAATGAGCTTGTTTATAAAAAAAATAAAGAGGGGTCAGTGGGGAAACAACCTGAACAACTACGTTTGAATTACTACTTGCCTTAACAACAAATCTTGAAGAACTACTGGGTCTTAACAACGAAGTTTTGAACAACTACTGGTTTAACAATGATTTTACTTTAACAACTAATGCCAGAACAACGAATTTTAAGGTAAGTGAATTATTTTTTGATGAATTTTAAGGTGAGTTTTGTGTTTTGTTTTTTATTTGTTTAGGGTTTAATTATTATGGGGGTTATTCCAACTTTGGAGGATGTGGTAATCCGTCCCAAAAGTGACGGTAAAGTGACGGATATACCACCAGCCGTATTACGAGTCCATTATATCCTATGGAACTCGTAATACGGCTGGTGGTAAATCCGTCACATTTGGGATGGATTACCACCTCCTCCAAAGTTGGAATAACCCCCTATATGTTTAATTTTTTAAAGGATATTGTGTGGATTAAGTAATGGAATGTGTGGGTTGTGGTGTTATGGGTGGGGAAGTGTATTAATACTCAGGTATTATTTTAAGTACTTGTGTTTTTTTATATGTTGTCATTTATGTTGTGGGTTTAGGTGCGGGATATATGGGATGTAGGGGTTATGGGTGGGGAAGTGTATTAATACTCAGGTATTAATTTAAGTAATTGTATTTTTTAAATATTGTAGTTTATGTTGTGGGTTTAGGTGCGGGATATATGGGATGTAGGGGTTATGGGTGGGGAAGTGTATTAGTAATTGGGTATTAATTTATATACTTGGGTATTTTTATTTTATTTTGTGAAATCGATGTGGGGTAGTGTATTAATATTTGAGTATTTTGTTAGGACTTTGAGTATTTTTGTATATTTTATTAAGGATATATTGTGGATTAATTTTTTGAATGTATGGGTTGTGGTTGTTATGGGAGCGGAAGTGTATTAATACTTGGGTATTCATTTAAGTACTTGTATGTTATTAAATTTTGTAATTTATGTTGTGGGTTTAGTGGCGGGATATATGGGATGTAGGGGTTATGGGTGGGGAAGCGTATTAATACTCAGGTATTAATTTAAGTACTTGTGTGTTATTAAACTTTGTAATTTATGTTGTGGGTTTAGTGGCGGGATATATGGGATGTAAGGGTTATGGGTGGGGAAGCGTATTAATACTCAGGTATTATTTTAAGTACATGTGTTTTTTTATATGTTGTAATTTATGTTGTGGGTTTAGGGGCGGGATATATGGGATGTAGGGGTTATGGGTGGGAGACTGTATTAATACTCAGGTATTATTTTAAGTACTTGTGTTTTTTTATATGTTGTAATTTATGTTGTGGGTTTAGGGGCGGGATATATGGGATGTAGGGGTTATGGGTGGGGAAGTGTATTAATACTCAGGAATTAATTTAAGTAACTGTATTTTTTAAATATTGTAGTTTATGTTGTGGGTTTAGGTGCTGTATATATGGGATGTAGGGGTTATGGGTGGGGAAGTGTATTAGTAATTGGGTATTAATTTATATACTTGGGTATTTTGATTTTATTTTGTGAAATCGGTGTGGGGTAGTGTATTAATATTTGAGTATTTTGTTAGGACTTTGAGTATTTTTTTATATTTTATTAAGGATATATTGTGGATTAATTTTTTGAATGTATGGGTTGTGGTTGTTATGGGTGGGGAAGCGTATTAATACTTGGGTATTAATTTAAGTGCTTGTATGTTATTACACTTTGTAATTTATGTTGTGGGTTTAGTGGCGGGATATATGGGATGTAGGGGTTATGGGTGGGTAAGCGTATTAATACTCAGGTATTATTTTAAGTACTTGTGTTTTTTTATATGTTGTAATTTATGTTGTGGGTTTAGGGGCGGGATATATGGGATGTAGGGGTTATGGGTGGGGAAGTGTATTAATACTCAGGTATTATTTTAAGTACTTGTGTTTTTTTATATGTTGTAATTTATGTTGTGGGTTTAGGGGCGGGATATATGGGCTGTAGGGGTTATGGGTGGGGAAGTGTATTAATACTCAGGTATTAATTTAAGTATTCCTATTTTTTAAATGTTGTAGTTTATGTTGTGGGTTTAGGGGCGGGATATATGGAATGTAGGGGTTATGGGTGGGGAAGTTTATTAGTAATTGGGTATTAATTTATATACTTGGGTATTTTTAGTTTATTTTGTGAAATCAGTGTTGGGTAGTATATTAATATTTGAGTATTTTATTAGGAATTTGAGTATTTTATTTATATTTTATTAAGGATATGTTTTGGATTAATTTTTGGAATGTATGGGTTGTGGGTGTTATGGGTAGGGAAGTGTATTAAAATTAGGTATTAAATTGAGTAATTGTATTTTTTTTAATTATGTAATTTCTGTTGTGGGTTTAGGGGTGGGATATATGGGATGTAGTGGTTATGGGTGGGGAAGTGTTTTAGTAATTGGGCATTAATTTATATAATTGGGTATTTTTTAAAATTTTGTGAAATGTGGGTGGGGAAGTGTATTGATAGTTTGGTATTTAATTAGGAGTTTGATTATATGTTTTTTATATTTTTTAAAGGATATTCTGTGGATTAAGTAATGGAATATATGGGTTGTGGGTGTTATGGGTGGGGAAGTGTATTAATACTGAGGTATTAATTTAAGTATTTTTATTTTTTTAAATGTTGTAATTTATGTTGTGGGTTTAGGGGCGGGATATATGGGATGTAGGTGTTATGGGTGGGGAAGTGTATTAGTAATTGGGTATTAATTTATATACTTGTGTTGTTTTTTTAGTGAAATTTGGGTGGGGTAGTGTATTAATATGTGGCTATTTAATTGGAATTTGAGTATATTTTTTCATTGTTTTTAAGGATATGATGTGGATTAAGGGATGGAATGTACGGGTTGTGGGTGTTATGGGTGTGGACGTGTATTAATACTGAGGTATTAATTTAAGTTCTTGTATTTTTTTAAATGTTGTAATTTATGTTGTGGGTTTAGGGGTGGGATGTGTGGGATGTAGTGGTTATGGGTGGGTAAGTTTATTAGTAATTGGGTATTAATTTTATACAGTTGGGTATTTTAATTTTATTTTGGGAAATTTGGGTGGGGTATTGTATTGATATTTGGGTTTTTTATTAGGAGTTTGAGTATTTTTGTACTTTTTTTAACGGTATGTTGTGTATTAATTTATGGAATATATGGGTTGTGGTTGTTATGGGTGGGCAACTGTATTAATACTCAAGTATTAATTTAAATATTTGATTTTTTTTATATTTTGTAATTTATGTTGTGGGTTTAGGGGTGGTATCTATGGGATGTAGGGGTTATGGGTGGGGAAGTGTATTAGTAATTTGGGTATTAGTTGGTATGTTTGAGTAATATTTTATGTATTTTTTCAAAAATGAGGTGTGGGATTATAGATGGGATATATGGGATGTAGGTGTTATGGGTTGTAAGTATGTTAATACTTGGTTATTTTTTTATATACTTGGCTAATTTAACAAAGGTTAATAAAAATAATTTGTGGTTTAATGATTGGGATAGATTGAATGGAGGGGTAATGGGTGGTGAAGTGTTTTAGTATTTGGGTTTTAATTTGTATTTTATAAAATGTAGTTTGGTTGTGTAATGGTTGGAATGTATTGGGATCTAGGGGTTATGGGTGGGAAGTATATTAGTAGTCTGGTATTAATTATTGTATTTGGGTAATTGTTTATTTTTTTTATTAAAAATATATTTAGATTTAGGAGTGGGATATAGGGGATGTAGGGTTTATGGTTGGGGCAGTGTTTTTATGATTAGTTTTTTTTTCTATGTTTGAGTATTTGTTATATTTATGTGAATTATATTTTTTGGGATGCAATTTTGTTTATTGGTGGATAATGATTTGGAAATGTATTGATAGTTTATCATTTTTTATTATGGGTGAATTATTATATTTTGTTATTTTTTTAGGTTTTGTATTTTTTTATTTGTTGTTATTAAAGGTGTAAATATAATTTTGTTTGAAAATAGTTATTTTAAAAATGTATATTTGAATGTTTAATAGTATAGTAGTTGGTACAGTAGAAATTGGATTATAATAATGTTACATTTTATTGTTTTAATCATTTTTATATTTATTAGATTGTAAATTGTTTTTGTGATTTTTAAAATTTGTTAAAATATTTTTTTATTTATTTTGATTATTTTTGTTTGATCTGATGCAATTAATATTATTTTTGTTTTTAAATAATTTTTTGGGATGTATAATTTTATATATATATTAAATTCTTTTAATATTATTTCTAAAAATGTATTAATTAATTAATTATTTGTAGATAATACATAGAATATATTATTATTTTTATTAGGTGTTAGAAATTTTTTCATTTGCAATAATCATTTTTTTTATGCAAATTTAATTAAAAAAAAATAAAAACACCATTAATTTTGTTTTAAAATATTTTTTATTTTGAACAGAATCAAGTTTCAAAAAATGCAATTTTTTTTTTAATTATTATTTAATATTTACAGAATTTTCGAAAAAAAATTATAATTTTTTTATATTTATTTATCTATTTTTTGTGGTATTTTCTTATTTTCCCTATTATAGTCTATGAGTCAAATAGTCAGTTTTCTATTTGTAGTGCTGTACCATGTTACGTTGTTTGACGTCTTCTGTTTTCAGTCGGAGGAGCGTCACGGTCAAGATAGGACGGAAGCGGAGACCTCGTTCAGGTAAGTGGGATTATAACATTTTTTACAGTATGTAGTAGGGTTTTTTTATTACAGAAATAGTTGTCGGAGGTAGTTATAAGGTAGGTAGTAGATTTTCGGTGTTTGCTATGTTTTTTATGTTTAATTATTTGTTTTCGTATATTTTTGTATACGATAGTGGTATCGTAAAAGCAAACAAATTTGTTTAGCAGTGTTTTATCTTTCAAATTATTATACTGCTTTTGTAGTAGTTGAAAAGAATTGTATATTCTTGTGATGAATTTGTTTTAGGGATTTTTGAGGGAGTCAGTTGTTCGGTTTATGAAAATAATATTTGGTTCATTGTAATAGGTTTCGTAATACATTTTTTCTTTTGTGTTAGTAGTATACTTTATTTCGTTTTCTTGTCTTTTTTTTTGATAGTTAATGTTTTAATTAATGATGTGGCTTTGGTAAGTATGTGATTAATTTCTTTACTTTTTTGGTTTTTTTTCTCGAATTTCTGGTTTGGTAAAGTATTATATTTTATTTTTTTAATTGTTTTTATAGTATATAGAGTTGTTTTTTTTTATCATCCATTTAATTTGACTATTTTGTAATTGTTTTTGGATGATTAATTTTTTTTTTTTTTTAAGTATGAGATGCTTCTTCTATATTAATGAAGAAGATTTCTTCAGCAACACGTGTTTGGATAAAGACATGAAAACTTGAAAGGTAGGACCAATTTTTGTTGTCTAAATTTAGTGTAATTTTTTTTTGAAAAATGCCAATTTAATTGATGGTGTTTTTCTTTTTTAAACTGGCAAGTAATTTTTTAGTAGGTTAGTGGTTGTTCGTAATGTAGAATATATGCTAGACTGTTGAGGTAGTCTGATGCTGTTATTGTATCAAATTGTTGTATTTTTCCCAAAATTCTTTCGGTCATTTCTTTGCTTTTTTTACTTGTGCGTGGGCTCAGGCTACCTGAGAGTGATTGAGCTAGTCTCATTTCTTGGAAACTTTGTTCCTTTTTCAAAATTTCCATGAATGATACAGGTTTGGGTGGGGTATACCTATAACTTTATTGAAGGCGTTGTGCCATCCTTCTATGGCATTATTAGTCTTTGCACCACCTTCTAAACAGGTTTGGTAGCAGTTCCACCATTCTATTGGAAATCTTGGCTTTCGTCTGCGACCAGATCTGTTTAGGTGTCCAATCCAGGTTTCTTCAAAGTAATTTAGTAAGGGTGCTAATTTGTCTTCATTTTGTGTATAATAGTTAAAGTCTGTTATTGTGGTGTAATACTCATCTACTTTTGTAGGTGGTACAAAGCATAATGCTGTAAGTTTTTTTAATTCAAATTGTAGTATGCAGTAGAAATATTCTCTACTTAGGGATGATTTTTGTATTCTACGCCAATATGCTTGTGAAAAGTGGAAAAAGCATCCTTGAATTTGGGTTTGTGGAGATATTTTTAGTATTGTGTTTATCATTGATAATTCGAAATCTAGTATTACTTTTCTAGGTGTTTTATTTAATGTTTTGTTTTTGATTGTTGATAAAAATTCACTGTAAGTAGAGGAATGTTTATCAGGCAGTAATGCATACACTAGGGGGATTGTAGTGTTATTTTTTGTGGCATGTATGGTGTAACTTTGAGTGAATGGATGGGGTGTAGATTTCAAGGTTCCATCCTTCATCCAAATTTCACTATTTTGTAGGATTAGTAAGTTGCATGTTGTGCTGAATATTAAAATTCTTTTTTGAGGGTTTTCGTTGTCGTGAATGAGGAAAGTTTCTTTGGAGAAGGTAATTGTTAGTTCTGGGGGGATGTTAATGTCTTCATAGGTTTGTGGTGTTATATGTTGGGGATTACTTGCCAGTCTTTCTCGTTGAAATATTCTCCTAAGGTTTGGTACAGAAGGCATGCTACCGGAAATCTGTACTGGAATATTTTGTACTACCTCCCTTATAACCTGTCCGCAGGAGTCATTGGAGGTGTGTGCAATATTTTTTATTTTTTGTATGTTTTCTCTTATCTCAATTTCTATTGCAGAGGCAGAGTGGTTGTGATCTGTTGTCTTAACAACGGTGTTTTCTAGAGTTACAGCTCTGCCTCTGCAATGTGAAGAGTAGAATTGTACACACCTCCAATGGCTCCTGAGGTTGACAACCTTGTCTCTGCAATAAAGATAACCTTCATACTTTAGTAGCTGGTTTCCGGTTCTTGAGGTTATGTAACTTGCTTCTCCTTGCGATGCCATTTGTGAAATATCTGTAAATAATATAAAAGAAATATGTTAAAAGAAGTTTGCAGTTTTTATTATTAAATCTGTGGTGGATTTAGTTTACCAAATAGTAAGTTAATTAATGTATATTGTGTCCTATTTGTTAGTGTTTGGTGTAGGTGGTTTGTTAACTTTTAAATTTGGTGATTGTGTGTTATTTATTGAGGTAAGTAATTTTTGCTTTTAGATTTGTATATGTGGGTCTATTGTGTTCCTAGTGTTTGTTATGAGGTAAGTACTTAGTGGAGTTGTAATAGTATATTATTTGATAGTTACTCTCCAGCACCTATGTTAATGTAAGTATGTAGTGAAGTTGGTTTGGTTATTTTGTAATGTCTTGAGTATTTGTAATGTGACATGATGTAAGTAGTTGGTGGAGTTGGAATAGTCATTTTAGTGCTATTTACTGTGTAGCAGCTGCTGTGACGTAAGTATGTGGTGGAGTTGTAATAGTAAATTTGATTTTGGTTACTGTGTAGCAGATATTGTAATGTAAGTATGTGGGGTATTTGCAATAATTTATTTGTAGTGTAGTTAATGTGTGTAATGTCTTTTGAGGTAAGTAGTTTGTGGAGTTAGAATAATAATGTAAGTTCTATATAGTGTGCAGCAACTGCTTTGAGTTTAGTATTTGGTGGAGTTGTAATAGTAAATTTATTTACAGTAATTGTGCTGCACATACTATGATGTGATGATGTGGGTGTTTTGCTATGGTTATTTTGCAATGTGCTGATTTACTATTTCTGATTTGGTCTGAGGTAAGTAGTTGGTGTATTTATTATAGTTATTTTGGTTGTATTTGGTGTGAAGGATGTGTTGTGAGGTAAGTATTTGGTGGATGCGCAATGGTAAATTTAATTCTGTTTATTGTCCAGCAGCTATTTAGAGGTAAGTGTTTGGTGGAGTTGTAATAGTTACTTTTTTTATATATTGAGTATGGTGTATGATGTTTCAAAATAGTATGTGGGAAATTTGTAGTGGTTTTTTTGTAATGTTAATAATATTTGCTATCTGCTGTGAGGTAAGTAGTTGGTGGAATTGGTATAATTTTTATAATTGTATTTACTGTTTAGTAGTTGAATTGATATATGTATTTGGTGGAGTTGTTATACTTAATTAATTTTTTAAGTTAGTATTTTGTATGTATGTTTATTTAAGTCTGTTGGGAATTTGCAATGGTTCCATTCGATTTTGATAGTAATTTTGGTTCTATTTAGAGAGAAATATTTGTGATTATAATAGAATTTTGGTATTATATGTACTGTGTTTGGGAAGTGTTTTTCATTTTACTGAGTTTATGTGTGTTTTTGTGTCAAGTTAAGGGGTATTTGAAGACGAATGTTTAGTTTTATTTAATTAGAAAATCTGGTTGTATGTTATAATGAAAATATTATACTTACTTTGAGTTTTTGTCTTTTTTGAGATGTTATTTTTTTTAAATTGATTTATTTCACTTTTTTATGTCTTCTGGTGTTTTTTTTGGTTCCTTGGAGTCTGTAAGAAATAAGAAAGAGTGTATTATTTAGTTTATTATTTTGTTTTATTAATTATTTAGTTTTTTTAATTTAGAAGTAATTTTTTTAGAAGGTTTGAAATTTGAGGTGAATAATATTTGGTTGTTGATTAAACGTATTAGGTGATTTTTAAAAAAAAACTAATTTGTAGTTCTAATATTTTATATATATATTTTAATTATATTATAATTAATTTTTCTAGTATTATGGTATTCGTTATTTAACAGTTTTTTTAATGCAATTGTTTATGGTTTAGTGAAATTGTTTTTGAATAATGCTAATGGTTTACCTTTGATGGTGAAGGTGTGGTGTTTATTTTTTGGTCAGTTTCTTGATATTTATGCCTGTAACAATATTGCACAATAGGTACATTAATTATATATTATTTTAGCTGTGGTATAGGTTAGTAAATTTCTTTATGTTTATTTATGGATATTTTACCTTGTTATCTCAGTAGATGGCGGTGTTGGATAAATTATATTTTAATTTCTTTCCGTAGTGATATGCTTGTTTTCTCTGTAAGTTGTTCGGTGTAGTAATGAGTAGAAAATGGAGGTCGTTGGTATTTATATGTGTTTTTGTAAGTATTGTTTTATTTGTAAGTTGAATGTGTTTTGGACGTGTTTTTTTATTGTGAATTTGTTTGTGATATTAGATATATATAATTGTGGAGTGTATTTGTTTTGTAGTTTGTATTTTTTTTCTATGTTCGTTATCATTTGTTTAGTAGAGGAAGTACTTCCTGGGTCATGTAGAAACTGTTGTAGGACTATCGTTTTATGTAGGTTTTTTTTTTAGTGGTGTGTCTTTTTTTATAATTATTTAATTATTATTTATTTTGAATTAAAACGGTGTTTATTTGTTTTTGATTTTTGTGATGTTTTGTTTTTTGTATGTAGGAAAGATATTGTTGTTTTTGATTTCGCTTATTTTTTACGTAGTACTGTAGTGGTTTAAATATTTTATTTATTAATCGTTGTTGTTTAGTTGTGATGTTAATTATTCATATTTTTCATTGTTTAGAGATCGTTTTAAATATATTAGGTGTTTAGGCGTTTTCGGTGTTGGGTAGTATTCGTTTGGGTATTCGTTGTTTGGCTAGTCGTTTGTTTGGGTAGTAGTTATTTTAGGAGTCGTTGTTTAAGTATTCGTTGTTTGGGTAGTAGTTTGTTTGGGGAGTAGTTATTTGGGGAGTCGTTATTTAGGTAATTTTTGTTCGGGTAGTCGTTGTTTAGGTAATAGTTATTTGGGGACTCGTTGTTTAGGTAGTCGTTGTTTACATAGTAGTGGTTTAGTGGAATATTCGTGATTTAGTGGTTCCCGTAGTTGCTAAATAGGTGGTCGTTGTTTAGGAATAATTTAGTTTTTTTTTTTTTCATTGTTTAGACTTCGTTGTAAAAAAAATCGTTTTATAGGTTTTTTCAGTGTTGGGCAGTCGTTGTTTAAGTAGTCGTTTTTTAGGTAGTAGTGGTTTAGTGTCATATTCGGTCAGTGTAGTGCCTTGCATAGTGATGAACTGTTAGCTCTGAATTTTGCAGTCAGGAGGGATGTCTTCATGCGGACTACCATCTATGATGAAAGTACTTCACCTGTGACTGTTTTGGGTCAGGTTGCTTAAGTGCGCCAACCTGTGTGCATTTTAAACTACAATAAGCACATGGGTGGTGTAGGTAGTATTTATCAGATGTTGAGATCTTACACTGCTGTTCGTAAGGCTTACATTTGGTATATGAAGGTGACTATTTTGGGAAGCTGTTCATGTCAAAATTACAGCTCCCTATATAGGACACCTCCTGAAATGCATAGCATGTTGCAAAATGAATATGACATACACCAGAATGAATGTACTTTGTGTCAAAATAAATATGATACTTGGCAGAGTGAATCTGACTTAAACCAAAACAAATATTAAACCAGGCAAAGTGAATATGATACTTAGAGATTATTATGAATAACTCACACCCAGAACTGAAAAAGAGATATACTGAAATATATATCAATCATACTGAAATAAATATGCCCCTCACTGTAAATAATAAAGCAATCACTGAAACACATACAATATTTGTCAAAAAGAATAAGGCATTTTTTTAAATGACTGACATATGCCAAGATGAATATGACACACATTGGAATGAATATGACAGCTTGAAATGAATATAAGGTACTGAAATGAAAATGCATTATTCTGAAAGGAATATAATGTGCAATGAACATTACATTTATAAAAAAAATGAATATGGTTTGCATTGAAAGTAATATGGTATACATTGACATGATTATGATATGTGTTGCAATTGGTATGAGTCATGTTAAAATCAATATCATGCGTTAATGTGAATGAGAAATTAATTCAACATGCCTTAAACTGAATATGACCAATGCTGACATTAAAATGAAACTTGTCAAAATGAATGTTATGCTTTGAAATCAATATGATACACATCAACATGAATATTGCATATATTGAAATGAATTTGACCTATGTTGAAATGGATATGACCCATGTTAAAATTATAATGTCAGGTGTTAAGATGAATATGAAATTCACTGGCACGTATATGCCATTCATTTAAAGCAATATGACACATGTTAAGATTTATATGAACCATTTTCAAATGAATATGACATCTGAGGAAGCTGATATGACCCATATCAAAATTAATATGACATTCATTAAAATAAATATGATACTCATTGAAATGGATATAAAACTATATGAGATAAATATAGCATGCTTTGAAATGAATATAGCACATATTGAAATGAACACAAGCCATGTGTAAATTAAAATGCTCACTGTTTAAATATGGCTTGCCTTTAAAATTAACAATACACATTGAAATTAATATCACATATTCTGAAAGGATATGATATGAACACAAATTAATTAACTAAAATAAATATATGTTTTTTGACTATGTGCTATATTTAGTTTTTGCCGGCTTTCAGACCCTGAGCACATATTCATTTAGCACTGCTGACCAGTGCTAGAGGGCAAGTGCTCTCTGTCTAAATTGACCTGATGATTGGTTTATCCATGATTGGCATAGTTGTTTTACCCGTAAGTCCCTAGTATAGTGCAACATGTATGCCCAGGACCTGTAAATCAAATGCTACTATTGGGCCTGCAGCACTGATTGTGCCACCCACATGAGAAGCCCTGTAAATGTTCCAAACCTGCTACTGCAGTGTCTTTGTGTGCAGTTTTAAACTGCCATTTCGACCTGGCAAGTGGACCCACTTGCCAGGCCCAAACCTTCCCTTTTATTACATATAAGGTACCCCTAAGGTAGGCCCAAGGCAGCCTCATGGGCAGGGTGCAGTGTATTTAAAAGGTAGGACGCATACTGGGGTATTTTACATGTCCTGATAATGAAATACTGCTGTAGGAAAGTACCATCTTCCTTGGCATGTTACCCCCATTTTTATCTGTATGTCAGTGTGTTTTTGCCTGTCTCACTGGGATCCTGCTGGTTAGAATCCCAGTGCTCATAGTTTATGGCTTAATGTGTGTGTCTGTATGGTGCTTGACTGTGTCACTGAGGCTCTGCTAATCAGAACCTCAGTGCTTATGCCCTCTCTGCTTTTACACTTGTCACTGTAGGCTAGTGACTTCATTTACCAATTTCAATTGACACACTGGACCCCTCTTATAAGTCCCTAGTATATGGTACCTAGGTACCCAGGGCATTGGGGTTCCCGGAGATCCACATGGGCTGCAGCATTTCTTTTGCCACCCATAGGGAGCTCAGACAAACCCTTGCACAGGCCTGCCATTGCAGCCTGCGTAAAATAGTGCACACACTATTTCACAGCCATTTTCACTGCACTTAAGTAACTTATAAGTCAGCTATATGTCTAACCTTCACTTGCTGAAGGTCAGGTGCAAAGTTACTAAGGGGGTCATTCTAACCCTGGCGGTCGGCGACCGCCAGGGCTAAAATGACGGAAGCACCGCCAACAGGCTGGCGGTGCTTCCTTGGCCATTCTGACCACGGCGGTAAAGCCGCGGTCAGAAAAGGGCAACCGGCGGTTTCCCGCCGGTTTACCCCTGGCCCAGGGAATCCTCCATGGCGGCGCTGCTTACAGCGCCGCCATGGGGATTCCGACCCCCTTACCGCCATCCTGTTCCTGGCGGTTTTCACCGCCAGGAACAGGATGGCGGTAACGGGTGTCGTGGGGCCCCTGGGGGCCCCTGCAGTGCCCATGCCACTGGCATGGGCACTGCAGGGGCCCCCTAACAGGGCCCCACTAAGATTTTCAGTGTCTGCAAAGCAGACACTGAAAATCGCGACGGGTGCCACTGTACCCGTCGCACCCCTTCGACTCCGCCGGCTCCATTCGGAGCCGGCATCCTCGTAGAAGGGGGTTTCCCGCTGGGCTGGCGGGCGGCCTTCTGGCGGTCGCCCGCCGGCCCAGCGGGAAAGCCAGAATGTGACCCCCTAAGTGTGAGGGCACGCTTGCACTAGCAAAGGTGCCCCCACATAGTTAAGGCCATTTCCTGGGACTTTGTGAGGGCGGGAACGCCATTACATGCGTGCACTACATATAGGTCAATACCTATATGTAGCTTCACAATGGTAACTCCGAATAAGGCCATGTAACATGTCTAAGATCATGGAATTGTCCCCCCCATTCCAAATGTGGTATTGGGGAGCCAGTTCCATGCATACTGGGGGCTCCAGCATGGACCCCCAGTACTGCCAAACCAGCTATCTGAGGCTTGCACTACAACTACAGCTGCTGCCACCTCACAGACAGGGTTCTGCCCTCCTGGGGTCTGAGCAGCTCAGTCCCAGGAAGGCAGAACAAAGCATTTCCTCTGAGAGCAGGGTGTTACACCCTCTCCCTTTGGAAATAGATGTTACAGGCTGGGGAGGGGTAGCTGCCCCAGCTTCTGGAAATGCTTTGAAGGACACAGATGGTGCCCTCCTTGCATAAACCTGTCTACACCGGTTCAGGGACCCCTTGTCCCCTGCTCTGGTGCGAAACTGGACAATGGGAAGGGGAGTGACCACTAAATGTGATTACCTATTTTATCTACTATTTTTTGTTATTGCTGCTTTCGTGGTCAATTGATCAAGTAAAGCTGATGATGATGATGATGATGACCACTCCTCTGTCCATCACCACTCCAGGGGTGATGCCCAGAGCTCCTGCATTGTGTCCCTGGCATTAGCCATCTTGTTTTCCAAGGTGTGGGGACACTCTGGAGATCTCTGAGTGGCCAGTGCCAACAGTTGACGTCAGAGACCCCTCCTGATAGGTGCATAACTGGGTAGTTAGCCAATCCCCCTCTCAGGGCTATTTACGGTCTCTCCTGTCAGTTCCTCTTCAGATTTGGCTTGCAAGTTTCCACCAAGCTTTCTTCAGCAATCCTCTGCAACTGCTACTTCACCCTCTGACCTCAGATCAACCGCAGCCTGCTCCAGGAACCGCTGTAACAGCAACAAAGTATCCACAAGGGATACTTTTCTTCTGCAACTTCATCTCCAGCCAGCAACTGCAACAGTTTCCACGGTGTGCATGCTCTTGGGACTTCCTGTCTTCATCCTACACCAGAAGGACCGAAGAAATCTCCTGTGGGATGACAGAGTCACTCCCCTGCTCACGCAGGCACCTTCCAAGACGACGACCGGCACCCTTGGACTCCTCTCACAGCGACAGGTGTGCTCCTAAGGATACAGAAGGTGGACCCCATCGACATAGGCTGTCCTGAGGTCCTGCTGATGCAATTTGGAGGAGGTAGGGCCTTGCCTTCCCTGAGAGCGACGGTACCCCCGTGTACTGCGTTTTCTTCACCTCCTGAGGCCTCTGTGCACTATTTGCAGAATTCCTTCATGCACAGCCTGGCCCAGGTCCCCAGCACTCCATCCTGTGATGCTCAACTCGCTGAGTTGTTCTCTTTGTAGGTTAGAAACATATGTTTAAAGGAGTGTTTTGTGGTACAGGTACATAGGACCGAAACCTACTCTGAAGTGACATGAGTCTGCATTTGGTAGGCCACATGTCCACACATGCACAGGGAAGATACTTTCTGTGCCCACCATGCCAGCGCTTTCATTGTCACTCAAGTGTAAGGGTGTAGTCTGTACTTTGATAGTTGCGTTTAGGGACTGTATGCATTGAGTCAGTGTTGCGGAGTGTAAATGTGTTTGTCCAGTCAGGCCTAACGAGTTTACCCTGCAGAAACCACACTGCTGTGTGGTGCTTCATTCTGGCTCACGTCACAGTACATGTTGCTGGAGCATCGAATACCTGATGTCATTAGGCTTTCTTAGTCATTGTAGGCCTTGAGCAGGGTAGTAGGTTAGTCTGCAGATGAATCCAAAAGTGTGTAGTAATGTCCCTGTTCTTATTGGCATGTGCTTCACACTTGTGGTGTGTTGACAAATTGGCCATTTTATGCTTGGTGTTTCTGACGTGTGTGACACAACCATTTGAGCAAAAATTTGTGTTTGTAATCGCTTGATTTGTCTCTTGCATCCACATAGGTAAACACCCATCAAAAGAAGGAGATTTGGAGAGCCATCGCCCAGGAGGTGCAAACCCTGGGGGTCCATAGCCGGCAAAGTGCCCACTGTTGCAAGCGGTGGAAGGACCTGAGGTGCTGGGGCCAGAAGATCTCAGAGATTCAGATAGGGCTGTCCTTCCAACGTTGGCGGGCCCACCTTAAAGCATGATCCCCCTAGGGGCCCGCATTCTGGCAATAGCATACCCAGACCTTGATGGGCATTTGCAGGGAGCACAGCAGCCACAATGAGTACAGGACATATTACAGCCAGTCACAAAGCCAAGTTAATGTGTTAGGTTCTGACATCTCCTCCTGATGACTGGGGATGGACCATGTGTGACACACAAGATGAGTAACTGTTTGTGTAGATATGTAATTTGGTGCATATTGATGTGCCTTGCCTAGTAGCCCAGGGACCTAGATCACAACTGAGTACAAACCACAAAACAATTGCTCTAAAAGGACAACACATTGCTTTGTACAGTGATCAATCAAGGAAGATTTGTTGTTGTAGTGGGTCTAAATTGTATGCAACAGACCACTACTCCTCAGTGTTACAGTCCAAAGCAAAAGAAGTGATGGATCACTGTCCTCAGCCATGTGTCTGGTCAAGTGAGTAAATTGGCATATACTCCCAAGAGGCCACTTGTTTTCAGTGTGTGATGAGTGCTGGTGCCTCACTACTGTCTGACATGTGAAGGTGGCATCGCACATGTGACAGAGCATACATTGTTCTTTGCGTGCAGTTACAGATCAAAACCTTCCCTTGGTAAGTGGGGAATGTCCATTGACATGATTTATGGCCAATCACTGTTGCCAAAATTCCTTGTGCTGACATGTTAGCATGTGTCCCATTCTCTTTTAACAAAATGTGTACGTTGCTGTTTTATGCTTCGTCTACCTGTGTTCACAGGAAGATTTCTGTATTCCCTCACATATAGTTGCATGCCAACCTGTCTTTGGAATTGGACATATGCAATGGGGCTACATTTTATGTGGTGCCACAGACAGGAGTGTGTCACCATTGATTGTTGGCTCACACATACTCTCACCCGTCATTGCATGTCATTTTGCATGTACAACGTCAGTAGCAATGAGAGATATGACATGTAGGACTAGAGTTTTTACACACAATGTCCATTTCCATACCATTGATGTGGCATCAAGTGGCAAAGTGCACTACACATGTTAAATGGGAAATATTTATTGCCTGACTGTTGGCACACATCATGGAGTGACTTGCAGTTTTGTTGGAATCACATGTGGTTGGGTAGAACCGTTCATCCACGGACATCTGGGTTTGCAGGACCAAAATGGAGATAGTGATGTAGCTTCCCATTGGGCAACATGTCCAGGGCCTTCTACAATTGCTTCTGAATTCCTGGGCCTCTCCAATATACAAAGAACTAATGGCTTCTACTGATGCAATCAGAGTTTATCATTGTAAGGGGTGCCATATAGTAGTGGTAATTTTCCGAGGACTAGCTGTTTCATTGTGTTATGTATTTTAGCAACATATCTCCCTGTCAATTTGCACATTTTGACTACAGAGTACATTTCAATGCCAAATATGTAGTATATATGAACAACATTAGTACTACCTCCATGACTCAATTAGGACAATTTACACATGGTAACATGTGCGTTGTTGACATGTTTCCAGTGTGACGTGAGTATTTCCATGTCACCTTCTTCAGGATACTGTACTGCTGTCACCAACATGGCAGAATTTGTAGCATCATTTCTTATTGCTGTGTTATTGAGTATGTGACAAATAGACATCCGCATGACCTTGTGTGGGATCTGTTGGAATGAACTTGGCATTGGCCTACTATTTTATGACAACAGGTAACAGGTATGCTCCATGAGGCAAAGCACTGAAGGTGATATGGTCTTCTACTTGTTCAGTGGTTATTATGATTGCACAACTTCACCCATGCAATTGGAGATCTGAGACCTGATTTTTTCTGTGGGGAACTGGTGACAGTTCATATGACATACATGCATATGTATGATTCATGTAGGAGCCACCTTGAAGTAGTTTGTTGCTGGGGCCTACTTGACATCATGGTACTGTTTGTAAATCACAGCTTTTGTTCAGGTGTGAACATGTGGAGACACTTTCCCCCTTTGTATTTGGAGCATCATCCCAGGCAAGTGAAGGAGACAGGGCGAAACCAAGTGGGGAAGCATCTGGCCACAGTACCTCCAGCCATGACACCTCCGACACGGAGGGACCCAGTGGCCCGGAAGGTGAGGGGAGTGCCACGAGGACACAGGATCAACCTCATCATCTTTAGATTCTACCTCCATTGGCCACTCCGTAGTGGTGGGGGAGCCATCAAGACCTGTTCCTGTACCATCCTTGTCTGCCACCCCAGTACCCTTCCTCTTTGGTCCCCACCCAGTTGGCCATACCCACTCGCCTAAGAGGGTGGGTGTCTCCATTTCCCTAGGTACCTCAGTACCAGCCCCTGTTACTCCTGCTGCCCTGAGTGAGAAGGCTATTGACCTCCTGAGGAGTATCAGCAGGTCAATAGCCTTCTGAGGGGCAGACTGCCGTTGTGAATGCCATCCAGGGGTTGGTAAGCCAACTTCAGACAAATGCTTTCCTGGAAGACATTCATAGTGACATGTCAATCAATCAATCAATCAGGAATTTGTAAAGTGCACTACTCACCCGTGAAGGTCTCAAGGCGCTGAGGAGCGGGGGGAAAAGTAGGGAGTGTTCCTACTGCTCAAACAGCCAGGTCTTGAGAAGTTTCCTGAATGTAAGGAGGTCTTTGGTCTGGCGCAGGTGGGTGGGAAGAGTGTTCCACATTTTGGTGGCAAGGTGCAAGAATGATTTACTGCTGGTTGTAGTTCTGCGGATGCGTGGGACGGTTGCGCGGGCGGTGGAGCGGAGATGCCGGGTCGGGGTGTAGAAGGAGAGACGTTTGTTGAGGTATTCTGGTCCGGTGTTCTGCAGTGCTTTGTGAGCGTGGGTGAGGAGTTTGAAGGTGATTTTTTTGTTGACTGGGAACCAGTGCAGGTTTCTCAGGTAGTCTGTGATGTGGCAGTGGCAGGGGATGTCCAAGATGAGGCGTGCAGAGGCGTTCTCGATGCGGTGCAGCCTCTTCTGGAGTTTGGTCGTGGTTCCTGCGTAGAAGGCATGGCCGTAGTCCAGTTTGCTGTTTAAGAGGGCTTGGATGGCTGTTCTTCTTGTTTCAGTGGTTATCCATTTGTAGATCTTTCAGAGCATGCGGAGGGTGTTGAAGCAGGAGGAGGAGATGGCGTTGACTTGTTGGGTCATGGATAATGGGGAGTCCAAGATGAATCCTAGGTTGCGTGCTTGGTTGGTGGGAGTCGGAGCGGCTCCTAGAGTGGCAGGCCACCAGGAGTCATCCCATGCGGAGGGGGTGGAGCTGAAGATGACGACTTCCATCTTGTCGGAATTGAGTTTGAGGCAGCTGCTCTTCATCCATTCGGCGATGGCCTTCGTTCTTTCATGGAGGTTGGTCTTGGCGGAGTCCTTGGTGAGGGACAGGATCAGCTGGGTGTCGTCGGCGCATGAGATGATGTTTAGGTTGTGGGATCGGATGATGTTAGCAAGCAGGACCATGCAAATGTTGAAGAGCGTCGGGGTGAGGGACAAACCCTGGGGTACAGCGCAGATGATTTTGGTGGCCTTCGAGTGGAATGGGGGGAGGCAGACTGTCTGGGTTCTGCCGGTGAGAAAAGAGGTGACCCAGTCCAGGGCTCTGTCGTGGCTTCCTGAATTGCTGAGGTATGAGCGTAGGGTGTGGTGGCAGATGGTGGTCCAGGAGGATGAGGGCTGCGGTTTCGCCTTTGTCCAGTATTGTTCTGATGTTGTCGGTGGCAGTGATGAGGGCGATTTCGGTACTGTGGTTGCTGCGGTATCCGGATTGGGAAGGGTCCAGGGTGCAGTTTTCCTCGATGAAGCGGGTTAGTTGTCTGTTGACAGCCTTCTCGATGAATTTTGCCGGGAAGGGGAGCAGGGAGATAGGCCGGAAGTTGTTGAGGTCCCTTCGGTCCGCCTTGGATTTTTTGAGGAGGGCGTTGATCTCAGCATGTTTCCAGTTCTCCGGGAAGGTGGCAGGCTCGAAGAAGCTGTTGGTGATCTTCCGTAGTTGGGGTGCAATGAAGGAGCTTGCTTTGTTGAGGATGTGGTGAGTGCAGGAGTCATATGGAGAGCCAGAGTGGATGGTGTTCATGATTTCAATGGTGTCTGGCCTACAAAAATCTTTTCAGGTTCTGGCCTCCTCCATGATGACAGAAATCCATCCCCAATCCTCCCTCCCACCACCTCTTTCTTCCCTATCCAAATTCCCTATTCCCCTACTTGTCCTAAGCACACAGACACATCCGCATGCAACCACCTCAACACACACAAGCAGCACACAGTGACACCAACTCTGCCAGGCACACCGGCATGCAGGCACTCAACATTCACTCACAGACACCACATCAGCCACCATTTCAACAACCACTCCCAGCGACCCACACACCACATCCACCATTCCCATAGACACCACCACAACACCCAGTGGCACGTCCATCACACCCACCATACACCCAGACAACACCTGTGAGAAAGTACCCTCTTTGTAGCAAGGTCCCCCCCAATTTTTGGCTTGTTTGTGAGTGTATGTCAGTGTGTTTTTACTGTCTCACTGGGATCCTGCTAGCCAGGACCCCAGTGCTCATAGTTTGTGGCCTACTGTGTGTGTTGTCAGTAGTGCTTAACTGTGTCACTGGAGTTCTGCTAACCAGAACTTCAGTGCTTACGCTCGCTCTGCTTCCAAATTAGTCACTATAGTTTAGTGACTTCATACGGCAATTCCAATTGGCACACTGGACCCCCCCTTATAAGTCCCTAGTATATGGTACCTAGGTACCAGGGCACTGGGGATCCAGGAGATCCTTATGGGCAGCAGCATTTCTTTTGCCACCCATAAGGAGCTCAGACAAACCCTATCACAGGACTGCCACTGCAGCCTGAGTGAAATAGTGAACACACTATTTCAAAGCCATTTTCACTGCACTTAAGTAACTTATAAGTCATCTATATGTCTAACCTTCATTTACTGAAGGCTAGGTGCAAAGTTACTAAGTGTGAGGGCACACTTGCACTAGCAAAGGTGCCCCACGCAGTCCAGGGCCAAATCCCCGGACTTCGTGAGTGCGGGGACACCATTACACACGTGCACTACATATAGGTCAATACCTATATGTAGCTTCACAATGGTAACTCCGAATATGGCCATGTAAGGCATCTAAGATCATGGAATTGTCCCCTCATTCCAAATCTGGTATTGGGGGGCCAATACCATGCATCCTGTGAGCTCCACCATGGACCCCCAGTACTGCCAAACCAGCTCTCTGAGGCTTGCACTGCAGCTATACCTGCTGCCACCTCACAGACAGGGTTCTGCCCTCCTGGGGTCTGAGAAGCCCAGTCCCAGGAAGGCAGAACAAAGCATTTCCTTTGGGAGGAGGGTGTTACGCTCTCTCCCTTTGGAAATAGGTGTTACAGGCTTGGGAGGGGTAGCCTTCCAGAGCCTCTAGAAATGCTTTACAGGGCACAGATGGTGCCCTCATTGCATAAGCCAGTCTACACCGGTTCAGGGACCCCCTGTCCCTGCTCTGGGTCGAACCTGGACAATGGGAAGGGGAGTGACCACTCCTCTGTCCATCACCACTCCAGGGGTGATGCCAAGAGCTCCTGCATTGTGTCCCTGGCGTTAGCCATCTTGTTTTCCAAGGTGTGGGGACACTCTGGAGATCTCTGAGTGGCCAGCACCAACAGGTGACGTCAGAGACCCCTCCTGGTAGGTGCAACTTCAGCTCCAGCCAGCAACTGCAACAGTTTCCATGGTGTGCACACTCTGGGGACCCCTTCGACACAGACTGTCCTAAGGTCCAGCTATCCAAATTTGGAGGAGATAAGAGCTTGCCTTCCCCGTTTGTGACAGTACCCCTGTGCACCACGTCATCTTCACCCCCTGAGGCCTCTGTGTACTATTTGCAAGAATCCTTCTGGCCCAGGTCCCCAGCACTCTATCCTGTGGCGCTCAACTTGCTGAGTTGTTCTTCGGCGGCGTGGGACCTTCTTTTGTAGTGCTGCAGCAACCGGAATTTGCACCTTCTTTGTCCCCGTGTCTAGGGACCTCTGTGGGTGCTGCCGGGTCATCTGTGGGTTCCCTCCAGTGTTGGGAGCCCCCTCTGCCTCCTCAGTCCGAATTGAGGCCCCCAGGTCCCTCCTGGGTCCAGGCAGCCCAGTTTTGACACAATCCACGACATTGCTTGAACCAAGGCTTGTTGGACTAATCCAGCGCTATAACTCACCTGCATCCAACATCTCCACGTGGGTCATCCCTTGCATCACCCAGGAACCCACAGCCATCTTCTTTGGTGCTCTTCTGCAGACTTCTTCCAACCGGAGAATCCTATTTTGCACCATCTTCTTCGTTGGCAGGTGCTCCTGTCCTTCCTGGAATCTTCTGCGACTTCTGGACTTGGTCTCCTCTCTTTACAGGTCATCAGATCCAGGAATCCACCATTTGTTGCTTGCAGTCTTGCTTGGTTCTTTCAATAACTCTATTCACGACTTTTAGTGTGTCCTAAGGAAACTTGCAGTACTTTACTCCTACTTTCCTGGGCTCTGGGGTGGGTTATTTTACCAACCTTTGTGGTTTTCTTACACTCACAGCGCCCCTCTACACACTACATTTGCCTAGGGGGAATTTGTGATTCTCATTCCACTTTCTTAGTATAAGGTTTGTGTTGCCCCAAGGCCTATTTCTTCATATTGCATTCTATGGCATTTTCTGTTGTTTTCACTATCCTATGACTAGTTACGTACCTGATTTTGGTGACTAGTGTATATATTGTGTATAATACTTACCTCCAGGAGGAGTTTTGCCTCTAAGATAATTTTGGTCTTTTATTGTGTATATGTACTGTGTAACTATAAGTATTATTGCAGGACCTTTGCATGTCTCCTAGTTTAGCCTAAGCTGCCCTGCTACAGCTACCTCTATCAATCAGCTGCTAGAACACTACTACATTTCACTAATAAGGGATAACTGGACCTGGTATAAGATGTAAATACCTAAGGTACCCACTAGAAGCCAGGCCAGCCTCCTACAACAGCTCACAACCCACAGCCCCACACACCTCAGTCACCATACCCCCACACATCACCACAACACCCACAGACACATCCACCACATTTGGTGTTGTTTTTCAATATGTGACTTTGTGGGAAGTGTTGGTCACCCAAGACAAGGGTAGATGTTCACTGTATGGATATGTGGGGGTTGATCCAACTGGGGTGTCATTGCATTGTGCTATGCTTGCTAGGGTATGTATTTCATCTTGTGTTAGCCAATGTCAGAATGTATAGTGAAGATTTGTTCCCTTGGTATAGATAGTACTTTTGTCTCATGTGCGGGAGCTAGAGTTTTATTTGTCCACACATGGAGGGTGTTAAATTGTGGTAGCTTCCTTTGGATTTGACTGACCATGTGTCCACTTTGATGTGTGTACCTTAAAGCTACATCATCTGGATGTCTGGACTATGCTGTGGCCGTTATATGTGCTTTCTTGACTTGCACTTACACATTTGGCAGCTAGGCATATCACTTGGCTCAAATATTGTTTGTTCCTGAGATGCATGAAGGGTCAGTTCCTATGTTGTTTTAGGGGCATGTGCAAAGTGAAATGTGTCCATGAATGCTCCTGTTGTCGCCACCACTATTATGCAGGTATTGTTTGCATTGTGAGCTTTGGATATTCGTTTCACAACCTATTGTGCATCCCATTAACCTTCCATTTGTGTTGCAATGTGGGTGCTGTGTGGGTCCATCGATGAGCAGCACCTGCAGCAAAACATGTGTGTGATGGGCTCCATGGCGGCACAGGTCATGTAACACTGCCTGCAGGTGAGTTGCTTCCTTTATGCTTTCCGCTTCCACCTGCTGGGATGTGGTGGTTGGACTGCCACGGTCATGCTGGCGGTAGGCAACATCATAATGTTTCCATCCGAAACACTGGCTCCGTCTGCGTTTTTGGACTGCCTCGCCACCGCAGTGGTCTGCGCTGCCTGGTGGTGCTGGCGGGACTGCAGCAGTCTTCTCCTGAGGGACTGCCAGCATCGTAATACTGTGGTCTGACTGCCAAGCAGATGGTGGTCACACCTCCGCCATGGTGGTGCACAAACCTCCAAACTTGTAAAGCGACCCTTTGAGAATATGTAACATTAATTTCAATATGTAATATTAATTTTAAAGAAAATCCACATAAGTTCAGAGCAAGCCACATTCATTTAAACAGCTGTCATATTCATTTAAACATGGCTTGTGTTCATTTCAATATTTGCCTAATTCATTTCAAAGCATGTTACATTTATCTCACAATTTCATTTTCATTTCAAAAAGTGTGATATTCATTTTACAGAATGTCATATTACTTTTTATGTGGGCCATATTAATTTCACCAGGAGTCATATTCATTTCAAAGTGGCTCATATTCATCTTGACGTGTCATATTCCTTTCTATGAATGTCATTCATTTCAATGGATGTCATATTCACCTTAACACCTGTCATAATAATTTTAACACAGGTCATATCCATTTCAACATAGGTCATATTAATTTCAATATATGCAGTATTGATTTTGCTGTGTATCATATCAATTTCAAAGCACAACATATTAATTTTGACAAGTTTCATTTTAATTTCAGCATTGGTCATATTCAGTTTAAGACATGTTGAATTCATTTCGGTGGAGCTCATATTTGTTTCAATGCGTGTCATATTCATCTTAGCATGTGTCATATTTCTTTCAATGGATGCTTCATTCATATTAACACATCTTAATTTTAACATGAATCATATCCATTGCAACATATATCATAATCATGTCAATGCAACTTAGCAATTTTAACATATATCATATTAATTTGAATATGTCTCATATTAATTTGAATATGTGTCATATTAATTTCAAGGCGTGCCATATTCATTTTAACAAATCTCATGTGAATTTAAGCTGTGGTCATACTCATGTATAGGCATGTCAACTTCAATTCAATGGGATTGTATTAATTTCAACACAAGCCATATTCATTTTCAATCATCTCCTATTCATTTCTGTGTGTCTCATATTCATTGCCATCTCAGTAATATTCAATTCAACACATTTCAAATTCATTGCAACATGTTTAATGTTCATTTCAATGTACATTGTATTAGTTTCAATGTGCAATGGTTTTTTTTCAGAATATAATATATTCATTTCAATACTTTATATTATTTTCAATCTGCCATAATAATATCAATGTATGTCATATTTCTCTTGGCATAAGTCAATCGTTTCAAGAAATGCCCCATTCCTTTTGTTGAATATTGTATTCGTTTCAGTGATTGCTTTATTGTTTACAGTGAGGGCCATATTAATTTCAGTATGATTTATATATATTTCAGTATATTTCTTATTCATTTTGGTGTGTGTGTTATTCATATTAATCACTAAGTAGCATATTCATTCTGCCAGGTTTCATATTTGTTTTGGTTCAATTTAGATTAACTCTGCCAGGTATCATTATTATTTTGACACATAGTACATTCATTCTGGTGTGTGTCATATTCATTTTGCAGCACGCTATGCATTTCAGGAGGTGTCCAATATGGGGAGCTGTAATTTTGACATGAATGGCTTCCCATAGACTATCCATTTGTTTCATTTAGCAACTGTTAAAGTTTTTTTTTATTTAAAGACTGTGCTCCAGAATCAAAGTTGGTATTTGTTCAGTTTCAGCAGTCTTTAATAAGCAGCCTTTTTGTAGTAGAACAGCCAAGTGTTCCGAGAGTTGAAGTGGTAGAGGGTGTGGCTAGATTGAAGGGTTGCCACTTTCCTCCCATGCCCAAAAAACAATCCCTGTAAGAGATGTAGAGTATGTATGTGAAGAGGAGTGTGGAAGGAGAGTTGTATGTACTGGCCCTGGTGTCCTTCTAAACCTGGACTGTGTGTACCTGTATGTTTTAGATTATACCACATGCAAAAGAGTTTTTGGGAGCAACCACGAGTGTAAAAGTAAACTAACTGATTTGTATTGCTTGATATTTTTTTGATCAGTTTAATGGTTGCCATTAGTTTGATTTATTTAATTAGAGCTGTTGAATTTGTAGTTATAGTTTGTACTACATCCAATTAGCTTGTGTTTTCTTTTTTGTTAAAAAAATGTGATGGCGGTGTGATGGAGGTGACACTTGGCTGGAGGTGTTCATGGTTTGGCCCTTGGCTGGCAGTGTGCCAGTAGTGACTTGCTGCTGGTCACTACACACACTACTAGCTAAATGCCAGCCCAAACACTCAGTCAGCCGGTGTGACTGTTGTGTCGGTCATGTCTGGCAGTGTGAAGGTCTTGTTTGTGTCATGTTTGAAAGGTGTGTGAATGGCCTGTAAAGTGGTTTGTGCCTTGATGTTGCTTTACAGCTCATGAGCTATAAGTCATTGATTCAGTTTTTTAACCTTTTAATTATTAACAGTGGATTTCATTTTTGTGAATTCTCTTGTTAATAATATCTTACTTTCTGAACCTTCAACATTTTAACATTTTGAACCATCACTCACCCTCATGCCAGTATGTGTGTACCTCATGAGTAGATGGTTGTGAAGTAATATTTGTCTTTTCTGTCTTTCTCTGCAAAGCTATTCATTGTCTCTAAAGAAAATCTACCAATTCTAGATGTGTTCATAAACTAGACACCCACTGAATTACAGGGTGTTGTGCCACTTGTGGGTCCAAACAAGTTTTCTTACCCATTATGCCCTCCAGTCATCAAAAAGTGACTAAAATCACACGTTTTCCCTGCATTTCTGTGCCAGATTCTTCCAGAAACAGAAATAAACCACAAATTTCCTACCATCCAGGTACCCCTCAGTCTCCCAATAAAAAGGCTATCTCAGTTTCGTGGGTGGGCTAAATGCCCCACCACAGGGAAGGGCCCAAAATGTGTTGTGAAGACATCAAAATGATCTATCATAAAATGACATGGTTTTGCAAGGGTGCCCCTGCGTTTTCGGGCTCGGTGGCTGTTAAAGGAAATCTACCAAACCCAGACATGTCTGAAAACTAAACACACATGGGAGTCAAGGGAGGTTTGGCTCGCTTGGATCCCCCAACGCTTTCTTGCCCAGAATCCCCTGCAAACCTCAAATTTAGCTAAAAAACAAATCACATTTTCCTCACATTTCTGTGTGGGATCACTGTGCTGGTGATAACGCGTCCCTTTATGACTAATTTACTGACTTTGGGACTCATTTTAGGCCAATTAATATTTTGACCCTGATTGAAGACACCTTAGGACAAGATAGCTAATCAACATGTCAATCAATACGTCAATAACGTCATCAATATGTACTAAAACAATGCAATTTACGTTAGTCAATGAAATTTAATGTAACTCAGGAAACACCATGACCTTTCAGTCATGAATAGTCATGAATAATCACACCAGAATAACATGATTTTGTGAAGTTTATTCCCTATTGATTACAATTCTACCAGCAAGTTTATTAGTCTCAAAACCAAGAAACACATTAGCATAGTCACTATATGGCAACTCTGATAAGATTTCATCAAAGCAAGAATAACAAACATTAGAATATAACAATGCGTCAGCATAGGTTATCCTCAGGAAAATATCATTATCATGTTATTCAACAAAGCATCGATTCAGTCATTTGTCTATTTGTGTCAGTTTTAATGAACCCCTCTCAACTAACCGCTAATTAGCATTGTCATGTTGGGCTTCATGTAAAACAATTTAGTAACACCAATTTGGAAAAAACATCTAACTATGGTCTCTGTCAAAAGAAGCAGTTGGTACCTAGAAAGGAAAAGCAAACAGACAATCACAATTTCATTGTCATATAGTTACCCTCCGTTTGGGTCAGCACTCAGGTTCGGTGTTCGTCCTCAGGACATCAGTTGATTTGCCGTCAGGAATTCAGCTCCGGTAAAGGGGCACTTCCCTCATAAGGAGGTAAAGTGTAAACGGGCAATCTAAGGGCAAGGATGATTCTAAGTAAAATTAGCAAGTCACTAAGCAAAGTGACAAAGTTTCTGGATGATAGCATGTCGCATCAGCATCTCCCCTAACTCTCTCCTATTCCCTCCTGTTCTCCCTAGTTCTCCTTTACTTCCTGGTGTCAAGGGTATTTATCCCCTTTTCATTGTACATTCCCCTAAAATTTGGTTGGACAAGGGGTTGCACCCCACTATCTTTAACCAATTAACTTCAAATTAGCTCATCAAATTTGTCACCCCAGAAAAGTTCTCATGTATTTTATTGGTCCTTATGATTGACGTCTTTAGCGGGTGGAATGTCCGGTATGATTTCATAGCCTTGTGGTCCTTTGCACATCTTCGGTCAGTGGCTCCATTGTCTGTACTGGTTCAGGTGACCTTGTACGTATGAGTGGTCTACAGTGTTGCATTCAGCTAAAATGTTTCTACAAGCAAGTCGAATTTCATGAGAACGGATCTACTACAGTTACATTCAGCTTCTAGTTTAGAGAAAAAACAAGAGTTCATGTCCTTCAGCAAGTCAGCACACTGCACATTAGAAAAATACATTTAATATGAGAGTCAGGCAGCTAGGCCTCGACTCATGCTAACTAAAGCCTAATGATTTATTAGCAAAAGCCTTTACTTATGCCTATTATTATTAATGCAAAATCATATCATAATATAACATTTCAACATTATTAGTCAGTTTCATTAGTCCCTGCATATATTGGCGGCCACTCCCCGGGGGCACATTTCAAGCGCACGTTTTAGCAAAATACATTAATACATTTTCTATGCAGCATTATTGCATATTAGTTCACAATCATTTCATGTTAATATAGATTATATAGGCTACGCTCTCTCACTGGCACACATTTCCTAACGCCCAGCGTTACCCTCGGTCTCCCAATAAAAATGTAGACACAAATGGCAGTGTTTTTCAATTCAATTTCAATATTTTTTTATTCCAACTGTTAACTTTCTACAGGAAACCTTGAAGAAGCTACACAAATGCCCCCGACCGGCCTTCCTGAATTCAGAATTTTGTCTACTTTTCAGAGATGTATAGATTTTGGGAATACACCATTTGCTTCACTCCCATTTCTGCCACTGTCTGGAAGGAGGTTAGAAGCACGAAAATAGGAATAAATGGGCTATGTCCCAGTAAAATGTCAAAACTGTGTTGTAAAATGTGTTTTTTGGATTCAAGTCTGCCTGTTCCTGAAGGCTGAGAAGAATCAATCAATCAATCAATCAAAAAGATTTGTAGAGCGCGCTACTCACCCATGAGGGTCTCAAGGCGCTGGGGGAGGGGAAACAGGGGGGGGCAGGGAGGATCACTGATCGAACAACCATGTCTTGAGGTTCTTTCTGAAGACCAGTAGGTCTTTGGTTTTGCAAAGGTTGGTGGGGAGGGAGTTCCAGGTTTTGGGGGCAAGGTAGGAGAAAGACCTGTCTCCTGTGGTATTATGTTGGATGCGGGGGACTGTGGCTAGGGCGAGGTCACCTGATCGGAGGTTGCATGTGGGAGTGTGGAAGTTAACTCTTTCATTGAGGTAGGTTGGGCCGGTGTTGTGGAGGGATTTGTGTGCGTGGATGAGGATCTTGAATGTGATTCTCTTGTCTATGGGGAGCCAGTAAAGGGATTTGAGGTGTGGTGAGATTCGTTCGTGGCGGGGGAGGCCAAGGACGAGGCATGCGGCTGTGTTCTGGATTCTCTGGAGTTTGCGTTTGAGTTTAAGTGTGGTGCCAGCGTAGAGGGTATTACCGTAGTCCAGTCTGCTGCTGAAGAATGCGTGGGTGACTGTCTTTCTGGTTTCTGGGGGAATCCATTTGAAGGATTGTGTGGAAGCAGGAGGGAGGAGGTTAGAGCATTGATTTGCTGTGTCATGGAGAGGGAGGGGTCGAGGATGAGGTGGGTGTGGGCCTAGGGCGGTGGGCCACCAGGAGTCGTCCCATGTGGTTTTGTGAAGGTGATTTTAGCATGATGAACTCTTTGTTTATGCCATTTGCAAGGGGAAAATAAAGGACACATTCTTTGCAGCACTTTTTCCCCATTTTCCCAAAATGCAGCTGTATTTTGGCTAATTTCTCAGTCCCCTATAGTGTATGTACTCCACAAACCCTGGGTACCTTTTGATCACCAAGGATGTTGGAAAACAGGACGCATTTTTGGCATGTATAGCTTATGTGGACAAAATTATGGAGCCCTAAGAGTGCGCTACCCCAAATATCCAAAAAAGGACTCAGCAGTGGGGGAGAGTGGGTGGGGGCATTCTAGCAGCGAACGGGTTAAATTTGCAACTATGTATGTCAACCATTCCAAAACATATATGCATATATGCTTGTATTTAAGATTTAAGACTCTTTATACACACCATGTTCAAATGCCACTGTGGGAAATCCTGGACGAATACTTATCGTTTAAATTTGTGCACTATAGATAATTGATTAGCTTTTCTTTAAAAAAAAAACTCTATGTGAGAGTTTTCTAAAAGATCTTCTTGAGTCTTACAATGAATGAAATAATAATTATGGGATCTAAATAAATTATTTGATTGGATATTCCAGTGAATTCTTTTTTTACATGAAGAATTTTAGGGCCATATTTATACTTTTTGACGCAAAACTGCGCTAACGCAGTTTTGCGTCAAAAAAATTAGCGCCGGCTAACGCCATTCTGAAGCGCCATGCGGGCGCTGTATTTATTCAATGACGTTAGCCGGCGTTAGCCGCCGGCGCTGCCTGGTGTGCGTGAAAAAAAATGACGTACACCAGGCAGCGCCGGCGTAGGGGAATATGGAGCTTGGGCGCCAAAAAATGGGGCAAGTCAGGCTGAGGCAAATTTTTCGCCTCAACCCGATTTGCGCTATTTTTTTCGACTCCCAACCCCCATTGAAATTACTCCTGTCTTAGCAAAGACAGGAGTCATGCCCCCTTGCCCAATAGCCATGCCCAGGGGACTTCTGTCCCCTGGGCATGGTCATTGGGCATAGTGGCATGTAGGGGGGCACAAATCAGGCCCCCCTATGCCACAAAAAAAAAAAAATAATACTTACCTGAACTTACCTTAAGTTCCCTGGGATGGGTCCCTTCATCCTTGGGTGTCCTCCTGGGGTGGGCAAGGCTGGCAGGGGGTGTCCCTGGGGGCATGGGAGGGCACCTCTGGGCTCCTTCCGAGCCCACAGGTCTCTTAACGCCTGCCTTGTCCAGGCGCTAAAAAACAGCGCAAAAGCGGCTGGACGTCATTTTTTTTGACCCGCCCACTCCCGGGCGTGAATTTTGCCCGGGAGTGTAAATACGGCGCACATGCCTCGGAGTCACTTTTTTAGACGGGAACGCCTACCTTGCATATCATTAACGCAAAGTAGGTGTCCACGCAAAAAAATGACGCAAACTCCATGGACTTTGGCGCTAGACGCGTCTAACGCCAAAGTATAAATATGGAGTTAGTTTTGCGTTGGAATTGCGTAAAAAAAAATGACGCAATTCCGGCGCAAACAGAGTATAAATATGCCCCTTAATCTTTGGTATTCTCTCATTCTGGCTGTTCTGTTGCTACTGTGACGAAACCATTTATTCACCAATTTGCAAAAATGCACGTTCCATATGAACTCTGCTGAGTTTGTATGATTCGTCAGTTATCTGTATGAGCAAAAACATGTCAAAGCTGCCCTTCCGTTGAACGCTCCAGTTAAATGAAAGATGTGCGAAGATGCTTAGGATACTCAAAATTCTACAGCGGTTCGTAGGCCAGTTTCTTCCACGTGTGCCCCAATGAAGAGGCGTGCAACTGCCCCTAGAAAAGCGCAGTTCAATAAACCTTACAAAACTAAAGTTGTCACTGTTTCTATTGTGCAACACCCAAAGCGGCTCTGCCGTTTCTGACATAAGTACATTCTTTGCGGGTCGTGGTATGGTCCTCTCATAGAGGGATAACGACCCAGGGTAAATGCACCCGGTAGCCTTTTTATGTAAATAAAACCCAGCCGAGACTAACTTTGCAGTAGTAGACAGTGACATTCTAGCAATTAATTGTAACATTAGAGGAATGAGCTATTATCTTCTCAGAGTCCGCCAAACAGGAATCATCCTCACACCGTGTCAATATATACAGTTTCAAAAACCAGACCAATGTCAACTAGATAAATACACGGGATGCATTTTTTTAGTAACTTGGATTTCCTTATCCCGCATTCGGACATTGTGCCAGAAGCAACACCTGAGCAAAGTCAAATCATGACTGAAGATAAATTAATTAATGGCACAACCCCAGACTTCGCAAACCCGCAACACTTCACCTCCACTGCTTTCCAATCGCCCAGCTCTAAGCTTTCCTCTCCTGCTTCATTTCACCTCAATTCCACGTTTTCCCTCTCTCTTCTCACTGTTCCAATCAGTACATTCTAATACCTTGTGTAGCATTTAGAGTAACAGTGGAGAGTGCATCTTCACCTTTCAATGCCCACACACTTTATATAAATCTGTCAGAGTATTCATTAATAAATAAAAGAGCAGGGTTATAACTGGTGGTTTACGTTATTGAAAACCAGCTCTTTTTACTATCTGTGAGAAGGCAGAAGCAATGGGAAGATAATCGTGTCTATTCACAGATTTTGGGACGAATTTAAGAAAAATGGCACTGCATCCAATGCAGCTCCACTTTTCTTGCCCCCCATGTGCCCCTAACACCATGTATGCGCTGTATTTAAGATACAGCACACCATGACAGTAGTTAGAACAATAGTGTCAAAATGTATGACACTATTGTGGTGCTTTGCTAGTTATAAAAATGCTGATGCTAGTGTAGTAGCAAAGTGCAAGGAGGCCCATTGATTTAAATGAGTGCTTAATTTAATGACTGCTCTGAGCAGGCGTTAGAAATGACAGAAATAATGGTGCAGTGAAATCTTTTAAATTTCACTGCACCATTATTTCAGGCCTCCTAACGGGCAACACCCTCTGGCACAGACATATTGTGATGTAAGGCATAACAAAGTGGTGAGGGTCTGTCAGACCTTATTTGTTTTATATTGTTATGATAAGGTGACACGTACAGGATAAGTCATCTATTACCCTCAGAGGTCAACTCAGACCTTTTGACTCAGACAGGAGTGTCAAATCCTCCAATCAGACAATATGAGCCAATAAACATCAAATAACTCATCCAATAATCAAAATATTCACTGTGGAGTCAAAAATGTGTACACACTATAACCTATGTGGCGATGAATCACCACACCAGTTTAGTAAAGTTTAAAGATTTATTGCCCTTTAGATTAATATTTCTAGAATCACGTAAACCATGAGCAAGACCAAAAGATTATAATGCAGAAACATCACAGGCTGTCCAAAATGCCTGAAGAATCTCAATCCAACTAAAGCATTAACCATTAAACACTCCAAAAGAACAACACAGAAGAGCAACAGAATTAAGTGAATGATAGAATCAGTATACATTTAGTTTGTGCAGTTGAATGAATCAAAATCAGTTAATATACATTCATAATCAGATATTATGCCAGGCATCCATAACCATTACTCTAATTGAGAAAGCATGTGTGGACTTCATGCAAAAAGAAAAAAATACAAAAATTGATTTGGAAAACATCTAGCTAAGAAGCTATGCAAAATAAGCGGTTGGATTTTCTAAGAGAAAACCTGCAAAGAAAAACAAATGCACATTGGTTATACCTCTCCTAAATGGATCAGTAATCAGTAGTATCATCATCAGCAGAGCGCAGCAACAGCAGGTCTTTATTAGTCAGCATCAGGAAATGAAAGGGAAACATTTCAGTAAAGTTAGGCCTAATATATCTGAACTGTTAAACACATAGGCATAAACTAAGCAGCATATCTGAACACAATCACAAAAAATGCATGCAGAACTGACTTGCATCATCTAAAGTATTGCTTTATTGAAGTCCCAAACATTAAACACATAAGCAAAAACTGAGCAGTATCTCTGAACAGAATCACAAAACATGCAGAACGGACTTACATCATCTAAAGCATTGCTATATTAAAGTCCCAAAAGTTACTAGCTAAGCTTGTATTAGACAAGACTATCCCTCCTCTGAGGACTATATATATTGTCACAACAGAAATACTTATTTATACTTGTATAAATACTAATCGGAAAATTCAAAACTTAGGCCCTCATTACAACCCTGGCGGTCAGTGTTAAAGTGGAGGTAATGCTGCCAACAGGCCGGTGGTAAAATAAATGGGATCATGACCATGGCAGAAAGCACCAACATAGACAGCCACTTTAACCCTAGCAACAAACATCGTGGCGGTAACCGCCAACAGACAGGCGGAAGACAATGTACTGCCCACACTATTACAAGGCACCAATCCGCCAGCTTTTCCGGGGCGGTACCAACGCCATCAAAAGCACGGTGGAAACAGTACACAGAAGGGAAACCACTCACCTCTCGACACCCAAAGAAGATCTAGGACACCATGGAGCCCGAATTGCTCCTACCCATGTTGCTGTCTCTACTAATAGACCACGAAGTGGGAAGAAAGCGGCGACGACGGTGAGTACTGCACCTAGCACACAGGGGAGGGGAGGAGAGAAAAGAGAGTGACACACACACACGCAACACGCAACACCCCCACCCCTCACCCACAACAAACACACACACATATCCAATAACATCACAGATACACCCCGTCACCCCCTGGAAGAACGCAAGGACCTAACAAAATGAGTTTAACTAGTGTAATATTCGAACAATCAGATAGATCAAGAGAACAGCAAATAATCAGTATACACAATATTTACAGCAAGTACACAAGTCCATACACTGTCCCATGAAATGTCCTTGGACCAGTGGTCCAAAAAGACTGGGCGAAGCCCACACATGACACCTGCCTCAAAATGGAGAGAACACTGCAGGGGAATCAGGTAAAAAAAAAAACAGGCACCTCAGTGGGAAGGGGAGGGGGGCACCTCAGCCGGATGATGGTACAACGCCACTGCTCCTTGAGGGGGCTCCATGCCCACTGCCTGGTCCTGGGGAGTGCAAAGCCACAGTCTCTCAAGTCTCTCAAGTGGGTGGTTTGCCCACTGCTTGGTCCTGGGGAGTGCAAAGCCACAGTCTCTCAAGTCTCTCAAGTGGGTGGTTTGCCCACTGCTTGGTCCTGGGAAGTGCGAAGCCACAGTCTCTCAAGTCTCTCAAGTGGGTGGTTTGCCCACTGCTTGGTCCTGGGGAGTGCAAAGCCACAGTCTCTCAAGTCTCTCAGGTGGGTGGTTTGCCCACTGCTTGGTCCTGGGAAGTGCAAAGCCACAGTCTCCCAGATGGATGCCTTTCTCCACTGGTTCTGGATGGGGCTTTGTGCCCAGTGTGCTTTATCCTGCCAAGGAGGGGGTGAGTGGATGCCTTTCTCTTCTGGTTCTGGAGGGGGCTTTGTGCCTAGTGTGCTTCATCTTGTCAAGGATTGGGTGAGTGGATGCCTTTCTCCACTGGTTCTGGAGGGGGCTTTGTGCCCAGTGTGCTTCATCCTGCCAAGGAGGGGGTGAGTGGATGCCTTTCTCCACTGGTTCTGGAGGGGGCTTTGTGCCCAGTGATGCTGCACCTGGGGTGTGGCAGTTGACTTCGTCTCACCTGGGTGTCTCAGCCACGCAATGTACCTGGAACAAGTAGCATGATACTCCATTGAGACAGAGCCACACGCCATCCTGCGGCAACTTAGGCTGCCAATTGCTGGTTTGTGTCAGTGCTGGAGGTGGTGTCTCAAGTGGCGTGTCCAGGGTCCAGGACGTCACCTGCAGACTCTGACGGCTGCACACTGGGGATGGGGCTGACGTCCGACAGAGTGGCATCGGCTGTGCACGTGGCGGTGCTGATGGTGGTGCAGGTGGTGGTGTCCGCGGCAGGGATGCTGTCAGTGCTGGCCGTGGTGCAAGTGACTGTTGTGGTGGATAGAGACACCATACCGTCTCCAGCAGCCTCAGATGGCTGATCCTTGGGGAGGATGCTGCAGACTAACATTGTGGCAGCGGCGGTGCAGGTGGTGGTGCAGGTGGCGGTGCAGGTGGCGGTGCAGGAGGCAGGGCAGGTGGCGGTGCAGGTGGCGGTGCAGATGGCAGTCGGAGAGGCGGTGGTGACTGTGGTGCATGTGGCTTCCATCCCTGATGATATGGTGGTCACCAGCGCCTCACTAGGAAACATTGTGCCCAAAGGTGATGTGTCCTTTGGCTTGTGGCCCTTCCCCATCTTGACAATCGCTGCAGGGACCTTGGCACTGTCCACTCGGTGTTTGGGCAAGGCCTTGCTGGGTGGGTGGTTTGACTGTCCCCTGCTGGAAACCGGCCCCTTTTTGACCTTTGCAGGTGGTGGAATAGGGTGGTCCTTCTTTTCTGTCGGTGGCACACTGGCAGCTGTGACGGGTGCCCCCTTAGAACGTAATGGAGTAGCAGGGACCACAGCAGATTTGGTAGCTGAGGTGGTGGGCTGGGAGCTAGACATCCTGCCCTAGGGGAAGGATGGGGGCGGGGAGGCATAGGGAAGGGGTTAATGTTTGCTAGGAAAAGTTTTTTTGACACACTGGGACAGGAAGATGGACGGGTGTGGGAGTGGAGGAAGAGGTAGTGGTTGTAGGAGGTGTACGTCTGCTGAGTTTGGGTGAAGGGGCATGGGTTGGAGGCTGTTGTGAGGTGGATGGCAGTTGAGTGGGTGTGTGCCTGCATTTGTGTACTTTGGGAGGAGGGCTGTTTTCTCCACCATGACCCTGAGCTCCTCCTCCGGAAACATGGGGTGTCTTTGAGGTGCCATGATGTGGTGTGAGTGATGTGTGAGGTGATGGGATGTGTGGGGTGATGTGCTGGCTTGTGTTGTGCGTGGATGGTATATGAGTGATGGTGTTGTGTGCCTCTGGATGCTGGTGTGGTTTTGCTTTTCTCTCTCTCTGCTTCTTCAACATTTTTCAGTGTAAGGGGTTGTGGGTAATGTGGGTGTGTGTTTTATATTGGATTGGGTGTGTGGGTGTGGTGTGTGTATGTGTGTCAGGTGTGTGTAGTTTGAATTGTCCAATGTGGTGTAGTTTTGTAAATGTGTGTGTATTTTGAGCACTGCGGTGTGTACCGCCAATGGTTTACCGCAGTTGAAAGACCGCTGCATTGATTTGTGGGTCGTGTTACTGTGGGCGTATTCCTGTTGGCGTAACGGTGTGGGTTTTGCTATTGCCAGTTTATCACTGACCTTTGGTCTGGCGGACTTGTGTGGGTGTCTGTATAGTGGCAGAATTCTCAGTGTGGGTCATAATAACCTTTGCAGATTTTCGCCCCGGACACGGTACATTGGCGGCCGTCTGCACAGCAGTCAGCGGGATTTACCACCAGGGTTGTAATGAGGGCCCTAGTTTGTTTAGTATATCTACCACTTCTCGGTTTTCTCCAGGTTTCTGAATTTTTTTAATCCTGAAAGTATTTGCTTTTCATCTTTTCAATTTGAATGTTTTTCCTCCTCTGTTCATTTTTCATCCTGTGTCTTTGCATGAATCTATACAATTTGTAAAATCCAATTATGCAATGACAAATACAACCACTATTAATAAAGGTTTCAGTACCAATCCCACAACAACCTGACTAAGGTTTCCCAACCAATTTTTCACTTTAGTGAAACTTTTGCCTATATTTTCCGGGACACTTGGCTCTTTCAGGTATTTTTTTAATCTGAATTTAAATCTGTTAAATCTGTTAAATTCTGAATGAAATTTCTAATTTCTTTACTGTTATCAGGGATAAATGTGCAACAATGTTTTGTTTTAGGCATCAAGCAGACTCCACACTCTTTTGCTAAAAGGATGTCTAAAGAAAGATGGTTCTGAAGGACCATCGAACGTATTGCAACCATATCAGTATCCACCAATATAATTGTTCCAGAAAAAATATGTTTGCATTCTATTTACAATAGTAGACAACTTTCTAATTTTCATGTCATTCAGAACAACTCCTACAGAAGGAATACTTGCTCCAAATATATCTCCAATTATTTCTGAATAACTTGCCCTTTTTGATCTTGGTCTCAGGTTCTTATGTGTTTTGTCTATGTTGTCAACTTGATAAATTGTAGGAAAAACCATTCCCAATGTTGAGACGGGGCCACTCACCTGAAAAGCAGGGTGTCTTCAGGGGCGATGGCATGCCCCGACCTCCTGGAACACCTCTCAGCACTTTCTGGTGGACACAGAAACCCCGGCAGGTATCCCAGAAGGAAAGGGGGAGTGGAAGAGAAAGAGACAAAACACTGCCACGTCTTGCTGGTCCAGCCAGGCACCCTCTATCTTCGGGCGGCAGGTCGTTGTTGACAGTGTAATAGTAGAGTTAGTGCACTCAACTTCCTTGAAACTGAATCTCTCTTCCTGATATGAGCACGGGAGCAGTAGAAGAACACCGGGATGCTCCAGCACTTTTCTTGGATAATAATAACTGTTGCCACAATTTCCATTACCAAAAACCCAAACTGAGTACCATAACAATAAGTACTGCGACACTAGGGCTGGCTTCACAGAGATTCTCTGTTGCACACTACAATTAGAACTGTGGTTGCACTTATCATGCACAAGAAAGACAAACAAGGGCATTATTTATATCATGTATAACTTTCCTGCATGCATAGGGTTAAATTAAAAGGAACAAAAACAATCCAAGAAATACACATGTCCACTCTGGACATTATGGAATTATGGTGGCACAGTTTGGTTTGGTTTCACTGCGGAAAATCCTTCAAAAGCAAATTCCTCAAACCTGAAACACAGGCATGAATGCCACAATTTAAATCCAAGAGTTATGCTATTAGAGAAAGAAAAGTCATGTAAATGCTCTTTTAAAATTGCACTGTCACTTTTTGTAGCACTTGAGCTCAAGCATATTTCCTGAAGCACATTTAGGCAAGTAACTACAATAATAATGTAGAATGTTCAGAAATGCATTTGTCTCTTCAAGATAAGCACTCTGCCAAAATACGAGGTCTGAAATACACAAGCTCCCTGGAGAAAACTAGTCACTTAGCTGCAGTCTCTTCCGGAGTGATGGAGGAATGCCTGGTGTCAGCTGGTATGGGAACAAAGAAAATAATTGCCTCAAAAGTCCTGAATACGAGGATGACAGCAGGGGCTGGACTGCCAAATCAGATGCTGAGATCAGGAAGCAAAACAAAGCCAAGCAGGGAGTATGCTTAACTCTGCTATTTATAGCCAATCAGGAAAGCAGTTGAGTTTCCACATGTGGATGAGTCACCACATCCAGTTAGAATCACATGTCTACACCACACCTAATTAGAAGCACATTTCTACACCTGTTCACATTAGCAAACAAGCTTTGGTAAAACAAGCATTGATAAAACCAATTGTGTAGCACAGCACATTGTTTGCTTAGAAACATGAAGGTTTAACCAAGAACAGAGATATGATTTAACCCTAATCCCTGGGGATGCTAACAGATAACGCAGGAGGCACCTTGGGGATTCCTGACACCCAGGAAGCAAGTACCATACCATCCTTTAGGGAGATAATAATAAGCACTTTTCTCACTGATGTAATAAACCCCAGGTGTCAGAGTCACCAGATTCTCAGGGTCTGTGCACATTCCCAACACGTCCACCACTGAACAGCTCCAAGACTCTGATAGATAAATCAGAGAGACTGAGAGAGTTCAAGAGGGGAAGAGGGGATTAAGAAGGGAAAAGCTGGGAAGGAGACCTGTAGTAAGAAAAAAGGATAGAACACACAATATGAAAATTATATCTCCTGAAATCAATACTAGACTATGATTCTAAGCCTAGTCACTCTGAAAACATGAACAATCTAAGAGTTAAGTTTAAAATGACTAAGTTTTAAGATGACCGGATACCTGTAGGGGAATCAAGATGAATTAAATGAAAACTTTCTTATTCAAGTACTTTCCTTTACATGAGAATCAGAAAAACATTCTGACTAAATTTTAAACCAGTCATATAAATCCTGTTTTGAGAATGTATACTAGGACATACAATATTGCATCTAGAAACTCTGGCCTTCTGTGTACTCTTAAAATGTTTCAACACAACTTGCACATATTGCATATATATATATATATATATATATATATATATACACATACATATATATATATATATATATATATATATATATATATATATATATATATATATATATAGTAAACCCCATAAAAGGATTGTGCACCATGAATAACACAATATGGATTCAGGAAACAAATCACATAACTTGTCAACTCGAATATTACATAATAAATATCTTAGAATAGTGGCATACAATAAACAACATGAAATAAACTTGAGGAGAGAATTGTGCGTCTTGCCGATTCGAGTGTTACCATGTAAAATACCAAGAAATGGTAGCACGCAATTAATATCAAAGTCAAATCATCATTAATCGAATCGCACGTCTTGCCGATTCGTAAAACACAATGTAAATGTCAAGAAATAACAGCTCACAATAAATAACAAGATCAAAGTACAATGAAAGGAATCGCGCTTCTTTTGCCGATTCTTAAGCCACCATGTAAATGTCAAGAAATGGTAGCGCGCAATGAACAACAAAGTTAAATCCTCGTGAAACGAGTTGCACGTCTTGCCAATTCGTAAAACTTCATGTAAATGTCAAGAAATAGTAGCGCGCAATGGACAACAATGTTTAAACACCATAAAACGAATCGCGTGTCTTGACGATTCTTAAGCCACCATGCCAATGTCAAGAAATGGTGGCACGCAATGAATAACAACGTCAAACATTTATGAAACAAATCGCGCGTCTTGCCTATTTGTAAACTACCATATAAATGTCAAGAAATGGTAGCGCGCAAGTAATCTGTTACTCATTTAAGAATTAAATCAAGAATATGAAAATTCTCAATAACGGTGTCGGGACAGTTCAACCACCGTCATACCGCCTGGAACAATGATCACCAATGAAGGATGAAGGGCAGAAGACAGGAAGATCCAAATAGGCCGCCGGGACAGGAGCTCAGGAAGAAGCTGCTGCACTGCACCGGGACCTCTGAATAATGAGCACTGGGAGTTGGGCTGGCTCTCTTTTATAGAGTCTTGGCCCAGCCCAGAACCACGCCCATGCATGTTGCAGGGAAAGTCTCTGGAAGGCCCTGGAAAGGGGCCACACCCTAACACACTCTGAAAACCTGCAGCAATACATTGCAAAGGAACAGTATTTGTAAGCATATTAAAAATAAGTTTTCAGGATTGAACTCTGCAATGCAAAAGGTTAAACCACAACATATCAGCACAATGCATAAATTACTTTGTTTTGAGAGTGCTGGGTTTTTGCATTTTTGTCGCCAATAGAGCGCGTACTGCTCTGGTGTTGACACCAGGAATCGCAGGATCATATCTATTCATCATAAAGTCCCATGTATTATTAAAAAGAAATACATATCTGCAGTCACTTGTTCCCATAAACTTGATATCACTTCTGGATTGAGGTCTGTATATGCAAAGCATTCCTACATGTTGGTACTCTAAAGCAGTGGTTCCCAACCTGTGGTCCGGGGACCCCTGGGGCTCCGCGAAGACCTCTCAGGGGGTCCGCAACTGCTTAGAAAATTAAATAACATTAACAGATTAGGTCGCCAGCTCTCAGTAATGTCTCAGTTGGGTGGAGGGGAAGGGGTCCCTGGATTCGAATTATAATTCATTGGGGGTCCCCAAGTACCAGTAATGATAAAGTGGGGGTCCACAGAAGTCAAAAGGTTGGGAACCACTGCTCTAAAGCAAGCTTTCTTTGTGTGTTAATTGCACTATGCATAGTCATTCTTGTAAGTACATTTCACTAACCCCCTCTCTATCTTCTCCTTTAATTCCTTTTTTCTATCATCAGCTTGATCCAGGAAAGTTTTTTCAACTGGTGAAAGTGTACTTGTGAAATTATTATGATGGGCATAGGCAGTGCCAAATGTTAGTGTAGGTTCAATAAAACCTTCTACAATGTCAATATTCCTATCTTTAGGAGTACTACTCAAGCGTTGGTTAGCTGGAACAAAAGAAAAGACTTTGCCATAATTTGAATAGAAATATTGTATGTATTATTATTGATCATAGAATCTTGTTAATAGAAGATTGCAACTAATTCCAGATGTTTGTGGTAAGCTAAGATATGTAATTTTTTCTTGCACTGATGAAGGAATTTGTGTACACATAACATTCTCTCACATCGATTTTCTCAACATATTCATACAATAAGGAATAGAAAGCATTAGAAGTAAGATCTCCTTTTGAGCTGTCTAAGTGTAAGTATTTCTCATCTTTATTAAACTTCTCTAATTTAGAAAGTGTAGTAGTCTCTGGAGGAGGTGTATAATTAGTTTCAGCTTTATCCGAAACACTCATATTTACAATCAACAACAAACTTATCAGTACACATACAATTGCCAGTCCAACACACATAAACGTGCAACACCCATTGTTTCTATTGCGATTGGTAACCATGTCCTGTAAAGAATCAGAAAGTAAAAGAAAAAGAAAGATTTAACTATGCAGCCAAACACAATCAAAAGGAATCTTCAGTATTCCTTGCAATTATAGACAGCAGCTTTTAGACTTCCTCCCGACCTTGTCAAAAATCGGTTTAGCAGCTTTGTCAAAATCAGTTTCAAATGCCTCTTGTTAGATCATAATCTGTTGATCACTAACTATTAATTCCAGCGTATAATGTCTCTCTTGTTCAAATGGCAATGTGATTTCAAAACTCAGTTCAAATGTGATTTCAAGTTTCAAAAAGTAGAACTGCACTCTCACGGTCAAAATAAAAAGACATAACTCGTGTTTCCATTCATCAGCTGTGAGATATGCCTATTCAGGACCTGTGTATCTTCGACTTGCAACTTTCTTTCTCTTTGATCTTCAATTTGCATTTGTTTCTCATTCACTCAATTCTGTTTCTTCTGTCTTTTCTTCTTCCTCATTTATTCTCAACTGTACATCAGGAACTTTTCTAGACAGTGATGGCATAACTGGACTTACATCTCTTCTTGGTTGGGCAGGATTTTGACAAGCACTTCTTTAAGTTTGATTTGCTTCACCTGCACCATTAGCCACTTCACCAGGACTCAAATCTGCATGTCTTTAATTCAACCCAACTCCACTTTCGGCTTCTTCAGGGAACGAGATCTGCTTCAATTCTTTTCCCAATTGTCTGCTTCTGAGTGAGTCCCCCTTACACTTGACTGTCCCGCTACATCTACTTCTAATTCTGCTGATTGAGGAATATCAGGATTGTTCTCTATTTCATCTCTCAGAGGAGTACCTGGATCTTCATCACTTTACACTGTCTTTGCTTTTACAGTCTCTTGCTCTGTCTTTGTCACCTGCTCTTCTTGAAACTGTATTGCTTCAGCTGGTGGTCTCAGCAACACTGGATCCTCTTCCAGAGGGTATGGCACTTTGTGAGTGTGGCTCGCATGGACCCAGTTCATAACTAAAGCAACTTCACAGCAGACATCGTCACCAAAATGATCTGGTAAGGACCCTTCCACTAGGCTCCAAGCAAGTCTTCCACACATGCTTCTTGATCACCGACCGATCTCCGGCTCAGAGGCTATACCACTGGTCTTGGGATGGTGACACTGCTGTTGCTTCCACCTGGTGAGACAAAGAGCGAACCGCATCAGCTAGACCATTGCAGCAATCCAGCACCAGGTGATCTGTTCTGTTTACAAGTACATTTACAGGAACAGTTGGAAATCTCATTGCTCTGCACATTAGGATTTCACAGGGAGGGAGTCCAGTCTTTCTGTCAGGTGTACTTCGCATGCTTATCAAAACCAAAGGCAAAGCATCTGGCCATTTCAGATTTGTGGATGCACACATTTCTGCCAATCCAACTTTCAAAGTTCCATTAATTTGTTCTACTAATCCAGGAGGTTCAGGTCGATAGTTAAAATGCAGCTTCTGCTCAGTGTTTAAGGCATAGTAATTTAATCACCTCGTTACTGAAGTGATTTCTTCTGTCTGATTCTAAAGAGGCTGGAAATCCGAACCTGGGTATCAACTCTCTATGTAGGAGCTTTGCTACTGTGAGGCTATAATTTCTACTTGTGGGGTAGGCTTCAATCCAGTGACTAAATATACAATCACCAACACTTATCTCAAAGCACCACACACAGGTATATCAATGAAATCCATTTGCATTCTGTTAAATGGACCACCTGCTCCTCCAATGTGGTTCAAATTGACAACAGTTCTCTTTTCCACGTTCATTTGCTAACATGCAATGCATCTGTGACAAATTGGTTCTGCAACCTGTCTAAACCTTGGATTGAACCATGATTGCTTACATGTACGAATCATTACATCTCTGCTAATTGTGTGTTTGACCGTGATAATATTTAGCCATTTGTGTAAGTAGACAGTTTGGCAAGACCATCTGTCCTTCATTTGAAACCCATACTTTGTCAATATCTCTTTGCGTGCAATCCAATTTTATCCAGCTTTTCTTTTCATCATCTGGAACCTCATCTTGGAGTCTCTTTATACCCTCCCAAGTGCCAATTACTGTTAACATAACATTTTGACTTGTCTCATCAGTATTCATCACACCAACATTTTTCCATTCTTGATTAAATGTGATATTTTTTTGTGTGTGTAAAGGAGCAACTTGATCCGCAGAGGAATTTCCCATGGAGATGAAATCACTCGACCTCTGGTGTGCACTGCACGAAGAGGTCATTAAACCTCTTTGGGACCATAACTGCCCAAAATCGAGCGCAACACCAAATAAATACTGTCTGTCTGTAAAAATTGTAACTAAGCTGTGCAGAAATACAGCATGCTCTGGTAAGAGCCACCAATTTAGCCACTTGTTCATAAAATACTCTTTGAAGCCATGAAGCTTATAGTATGCCAGAAATTGTACATACAGCATAACCAGATCTCAATGTTCCCGTATTGTCTCTTAGACTGGAACCATCAACAAAAATTATTTTGCTCTAATGGTGTATCCTGGATATCAGGTCTGGGTTTGGTGCACAGGTCAGTAACCTCTAGGCAGTCATGTTTAGGTTCAATAAAATTTTCAGATTCAGCATTGTGTGTAGGTAGCAAGGTTGCTGGTTTAAGCACAGTGCACCTCTTAAGGCTGATATTTGAGGAACTTAAACTCAACAATTCGTATTTGGCCAGACGAGCATTTGTGAAATTTTGAGTCTTGCTCCTGTAAGCAAGACCTCAACTGAGTGAGGGACCAGAACTTTCAAAGGATGTCCCATCACAATACTCTCACACTGAGTGAGACTGGTCCCAACTGCTGCTACGTTTTTTAAGCAGCAGGGCAAAGCTGCAGCCATGGGGTCCAATGTAGCAGAGAAATATGCTACAGGGCGATTTACTCCACCCTGTACCTGTGTATGGACAGAAAGTGACAGCAGTCACATTCATGACAAAATAGTAAACATGGCTTTTTGTAGTCAGGCATTCCCAGAGCTGGTGCTCTGCACAAACTCTCTCTCAACTCAGTAAAAGCTTTCAAATAAGCTTCATCAAAGGGCACCAGTTCTATGTGGGTCAATCTCGGTAAGGGCTTGGAAATAACAGAAAAATTGGGAATTATTTGGCGGCAGTAACTCACCATTCCCAAAAACATCCTGACATATCTTTGAATAATAGGAGGATTCATTTATAAAATAGCTGTAACCCTTTCTCTGGACACCTTCCTCGCACCTTTCTCTATCTGAAGTCCCAAGTATTTCACTTCTTTTTGACAGTACTGTAATTTTGCTGGGGACACTTTGGCCCTCATTACAACCCTGTTGGTAAATGCCGCCGACCGCTGCGCTGATGGGCACCAAGATACCATGACCGCGGCGGTATACCGTTAGGGGTATTATGACCCACACAGAGAAATCCGCCACTATACATACACCCACACAAGTCTGCCAGACCAAAGGTCAGTGATAAGCAGTACCAAAACCCATACCGTTACCCCGACGGAAATACGCCTACAGCATCAGAACCCACAAATCACCACGGCGGTCTTTCAACCGTGGTAAACCATTGCGGTACATACCACCGCGCTCAAAATACACTTATACTTACAAAACTACACCACATTGGACAATTCAAACTACACAGACCTGAGACACATACACACACCACACCCACAAACCCAATCCAATATAAAAACACACGCCCACATTACCCACAATCCCTTACAATGAAAAGAAATATTGCCAACTGACAGAGAGACAAGCCAGGAGCACCCACTCAATCTGAGCCACATAACACCATCACCCATACACCATCCATGCGCCTCGCAGCACACACCCCAACACATCACCCCACACACACTCACACATACCACTCACACTACGCCCATGGCACCACAAAGACACCACATGTTCTCAGAGGAGGAGCTAAGGGTCATGGTGGAGGAAATCATCTGGGTAGAGCCACAGCTATTCTGATCACAGGTGCAGCAGATGTTCATTGCTAGGAAGATGGAGCTATGGCGGTGAGTCGTGGACAGGGTCAACGCCGTGGGACAGCACCCAAGAACAAGGGATGAAATCAGGAAGAGGTGGAAGGACCTATGGAGGAAAGTGCGTTCCATGGTTGCAAGACACCAGGTAGCCATACAGAGGACTGGCAGTGGACCCCCGCTACCTCCCCCACAACTTACAACATGGGAGGAGCAAGTCTTAGCGATCATGCATCCTGAGGGCCTCGCAGGAGTAGCAGGAGGACTGGACTCTTGTAAGTCAAACTTTTTACTACTTTATCCCCCCACCCTACCTGCATGCCATCACTAATTCCCACCCCTACCCTCACCCCCATCACTGCACCACCTCACATATACCCCACTTAGCCAAACCAATCACAACTCACACAAGCCAAAGCTGCCTTGCTAATAACAACCACAGAGGGAATCATACCCATGCACAAGATGGCACACGCAGAAACAATAACACTGCATTTACATCCCCACAGGACCCCCACTCAACGCCACCAGAGAGGAGGTGCCAGCCACATCCTGTTCCCCCCCAGAAGAGGCCCACAGTGATGACAGCAGCTCTGCACGCCTGGATCACAATGACCAACCTGGCCCATCAGGGACCCCTGGACAGTCAGTTACCCTGCCACAGTCCCAACCCTCCACAGAGCCTTCCCCCTCAGGAAACACCAGCACAGCACCAACCCAGCGGACCCATAGCTCTGTCTCCAGGACACGCCAATCAGCAGTGTGTCTACTACTACAGGGACCCCAGGCAACCCCACAAACCCAAGACAATCAGAGACCTGGGGTCAGTGGCAGTGGGCACATGGTTCAGGGGACAGAGGCACAGGACAACAGGGAAGCTGGGAGGACTGCTGTGTGAAAGGGGGAGGACAGGCCCAGGGAACCCACTCTCCACAAGGCACTTGCAGGGATCCTTGGAGCATACCACCATTCCCAGGAGATGATGGGCCAGTTAATGTACAAGTTGCAGGAAACCCAGCGGCTGTAGGAGGGACAGTACCTGGGGATCAGGGAGGACCACAAACACATCCACACCACCCTGGTCACCATTGCAGGGGTGCTGGCAGACATGGCCAACACCATGAGGGAGGCTGTGGCACACCAACGGGCCCCTGACACTAGCCAAACCGAAGAACAGCCCTCCACCTCTGCTGGTGCCAGTGGATAGGAGGCCCCGCCACAGGAACAACAGGCCACCAGACCCCTCCCCCTGCAGATGGCAAACCACCACGCAAAAGGTCCCTGCGATCCAGGCAGAAGCCAGAGAACATTGCCAAGACCCCCGCCTGGAAATAAGACTCTCCTGATTGTCACCCTTCTGTCCCGCTCTGTTACCCTGTCCATCTTGAACTGCTATTGCTCCCCTTCCTATGCCCCATAGGACAATGCACCTGTGATACCAATAGACTGGACTCTAACCTGGACTTTCCTCCATCATCAACCAGCCCACTGCAATACCCCCTTTACTTATTAGCACATAAATAGACACCCTTGGACCTAATACAAGTATGGAGTCTGTCAATTGATTCAAATATGTATTTGTTTAACAAGCTGTAAACATTGCAATTCAACTGTACAGTCATGTATACATAGGTATGACCTGTAGTGGGCAGCAGGAAACACACCACGAGCCAGAGTGGGACACAGAGGTCTGAAAATAGAGATGCCGCAGGGTACAGTAAGTGGGCAGAGTATATGGAAAATCAGGCTGTTATGTACAATGTCCAACACAAAACTGCAATGCAAAGTGAAGTTACAGTGTCTTCCCTGTGTGCACTGGAAGTACTGTTGAATGAGTGAACTTCGGTTGTCCACATCTTCTTCCTCTGCCTCCTCTTCCTCACCGTCCACAGGCTCCACCACTGCCACAAGACCTCCCCCAGGCTCATCTTCCTGCAGAAAAGCACCTGGCATTTCAAGGCCAGGTTGTGCAACATGCAACGATGATCTGGCACACCTTCTTGGGTGAGTAGTACAGGGATCCACTGTCAGATGGAGGCACCAGAACCTGGCCTTCAGAAGGCCAAAGGTTCTTTCAATTATCCTCCTCGTTCGCCCATGTGCCTCATTGTAACGTTCCTCTGCCCTTGTCCTGGCATTCCTCACTAGGATCAGTAGCCATGAGAGGTTGGGGTAACCAGAGTCACCTGCAAATATTCGAGGGATACCTGTTAGACAGACACTCACCCCTAGGGACAACCCCACACCCATATACCTACATCAACTGGGTGGGGACCATGGGCTCACCTATTAGCCACACCCGATGCCACTGGAGTTGAGACATCACACATGGAATGCTTCTATTCCTAAAGATAAAGGCATCATGCACAGAGCCAGGATACTTGGCATTCACATGGGAGATGTACTGGTCCGCCAAACACCCCATCTGCACATTCAGAGAGTGATCGCTTTTTCTTCTATTCCTGAACACTTGTTCATTCCTCGGGGGGGAAATGGTACATGTGTACCATCAATGGCACCAATGATGTTGGGGATATGTCCCAGGGCATAGAAGTCAGCTATCACTGTGGCCAAATCCTCCACCTGGGGGCATACGATGTAGCTGCGCATGTGTTTCATCAGGGCAGACAACATTCTGGTCAACCCGTTTGAGAACATAGGCTATGACATGCCTGATGCCATGGCCATTGTCGCTTAGAAGGAACCACTTGCCAGGAAATGGAGCACTGACAGGACCTGCACAAGAGGGGGAATACCTGTGGGCTGGCGGATAGCTAAAAAAAGGTCTGGCTCCAATTGGGCACACAGTTCTTGGATTGAGGCCCTATCAAGTCTGTATGGTTAGGATAATGTTCTGTCCTCCATGGTCGCCAGGTCCACCAGGGGTCTGTACACGGGAGGATGTCTCCATCTCATATTCATTCTCAGCGGTTGAAGTCTAGGGAAAAAAAACAGTGAGCAGACGGTCATATTCACACACCTGTTGAAATAATGATGCATTTGTTCCTTTGCAGAAACAGTATGTGAATTCGAGAGTCAGTTGATGTGCCAATATCTGCAGTGACGCAGTTAGGTGCCATGGCCTGTGCCCCCCTGAAATGGCGGCTGCCTGACCTCTGAGGAGAGACAAGTGGAAATGAGTTAATTCCGCTGGCGTTGTGCATGGTAGCGGTTGGCGGTTGACGACCGCCACGCAACTTTGCATTGGTTAACATTAGGCCCTATGGGTTCCAGGAGCCAATGGCGATTTACGCCAGCGGTGACGGTATGCACCGCCATGGACGTGACCGCTATTTTCTATCTGTACACTCACTTGCTACTTGACCTTCAACTTGAGAGGTCCTACACTGCAAGTGCTGCTGTGACCTGTGTCTGGAAGCGACCATGGCTCAAGTGTCTGGGGAAAAGACCCCTGCCTTCACTTCAGAGGAGAAGGAGAAACTAGTGAATGGGGTCCTACCCCAGTACATTTTACTCTATGGCCCTCCAGACAAACAGGTGAGTACACTGTGAGCATGATGCATGGGCCATGAATGTATGGAGTGCTGTGTGTGTAAGCCTCATGTAGAGGGGGCTGAGGGGTCCTGGGCAGAGTGTTGCATGTATGGTGGTTAAATGTATGTGCGTAAGGGGATGGGAGGGATATGGTGGGCCATGAGTATGACAGTCCGGACGGCATGACTAATACCTTTTCTGCTGTATTTTTCATGCAGGTCATCGCCCATCAGAAAAAGGGTATTTGGCGTGCCATCGCCAAGGAGGTGTGGACCCTGGGGGTATTTGACAGGCAGAGCACCCACTGCTGCAAACGGTGGGAAGACCTGCACCGCTGGGCAAGGAGACGGCGGAGGCCCAGATGGGGCTGGCCTCCCAACGAGGAAGGGGTGCCCGTCGCACCCTAACTCCCTGATGTTCCGCATCCTGGCGGTGGCCTATCTGGAGTTGGATGGGTGCTTGAAGGCATCACAGCAACCACAAGGGGTGAGTACAAATTCAGAATCATGACTTTGTGCGCTTTAAGGTTTTACCTGGGTGGGGGATGTGGGCTGTGGGTGCCCCTAGGCCAGGGCAAAGATGGCAGGGTAGGTCCCTTGTTGGGCAGGCTCTGCATCACTCCAACCCCAATAGTGTTAGTGGCCATCTACTACTGGGCAGAGTCCTGTTGGTTTCAGGTGTGCAGCTGATCGCGTTATGTTATGTACCCCATGGGCTGGTGACTAGCTTTGTAACTGGTAGTGCATGGTCTAGTGCATAGGGCTGCTCCCTGTGTGTTGCGCACGCCAACTGTAGTGGTGATGCTGGCATTGACCAAGTGTATCCTCTGTCTCTCCCACCCTCCTTGTTTTGTCACCCTGTCCTTGTGTGCGTTAGCATCATCTGGCGGAAGAGCAGAGGCACCGGCGATGGAGGGAGATGCATCCCACATGGGCCTGGAGGCTGAATCCACCGATAGTGAGAGCACCAGTGGGACGGAGGGCGAGGGGAGCACCACGACGGACACAGGAGGGGACACTACAGACAGCGACTCTTCCTCCGATCGAAGCTGCCTGGCGGGATGGACACCTCTGTGCGCACCCGAACAACAGGTACAGCCGCCACCCCCTGTACCAGCACCGCCCTCCCAGAAGCCCCTCATCGTGTTTCCCGTGCGCCCTCACCCAGGAGGGTGGGCATCACCTTCGCCCCAGGCACCTCAGGCCCTGCACCAGTGAACCCTGCTGCCCTCAGTGAGGAGGCTATTGACCTCCTGAGATCCCTCACCGTTAGGCAGTCAATCATACTGAATGCCATCCAGGGTGCCGAAAGGCATTTGCAATAAACAAATGCATACCTGGAGGGCATTCACTCTGCCATGGCGGCCCAACAGAGACCATTTCAGGCTCTGGCCTCCGCACTGATGGCAGCCAGTGTCCCTGTCTCCAGCCTCCCCCCTCCAACTGCCTCTACCCAGTCCCAATCCCCTCAACCCCAGCCTATTCCAAGCACACCTTTAGACCAGCATTCACCCAAATCAACACACAGAAGCGGCTCAGGCAAACAAAAGCACCACACTTCATCTCACAGGCACTCACGCAAGCACCATCCCCATGCAGACACACCAACATCCACTGCCTCCACTGTGTCCCCCTCCTCCTCCTCGTCCACCCCCCTCTCAGTAGCGTCTCCACTCATACCTGCATGCACTTCATCCTCATCCACTATCTCCATCCCCAGCACGCCTATCACCACACGCCCCTCACTGGCAGTCACCACCCCCACATCCATGCACACGTCCCCTGTGTCCTCTCCCACTGTGTCTGTGACCCCTCCTCCCAAAGTACACAAACGCAAGCACACACCATCCCAACAGCCATCCACCTCACAACAGCATCCAGCTCATGCACCTGCACCCAAACACAGCAGACTGTCTCCTACAACCACTCCCTCTTCCTCGATTCCCAAACCTACACCCTCTTCCCGCCCCAATGCCCCTAAGAAGCTTTTCCTAGCCAACATTGACCTCTTCCCTACCCCTACCCCCGTCCTTCACCTCAGGCCATGGTGGCCAGAACCCAGGCCAGCACCTTAGCCACCAAGTCCACGTCCGTTGTGGTTTCTGCAGCTGTCAGAGGCTCTAAGGGGGCACCCGTCAGCTCAGCCAGTGTGCCACCAACCCCTGCCAAGGCCAAGAAGGTTACGACACCTGGCAAGGGCAAGAAGGGGACAGCATGCAGCAAGGGGCAGACCCAAGGAGGCACCACCATCTGCCAAGGGCAGGATGGGGCACAGAACACCAGCCAGGGCACTTCAGCTGTTCGGGCCTACAGGTGAAGGGCTGGTGGCTACCAGCACAACTGCCAGCACCGCCACCTGCACCGCAGCCAGCACTGCCACAAACACCACTACTGGCAGCAGCAGCAGCCCCAGTGGGTAGCCATCCGAGGCTGCAGAAGAAGGGCTGGAGCCTCCCCCCACCACTGGCAGCACCGGCACCTGCACCACATGCAGCACCGCCACCTGCACCGCCACAAGCACCGCCGCAAGCACCACCACCTGCACTGCCGCAGGCACCACCACTTGCATCAGCAGTAGCCCCAGTGGGCAGCCATCTGAGGCTGCAGGGGAAGGGCTGGAGCCTCCCCCACCACTGGCAGCACCTGTACCGCGGCCAGCACCGCCATGAGCACTACCGCAAGCACCACCACTTGCATCAGCAGCAGCCCCAGTGGGCAGCTGTTTGAGGCTGCAAGGGAAGGGGTGGAGCCTCCCCCCACCACAGGCATCACCCCCACCACCACTGGTACTACCACAACTGAGCAGCCATAGCTGCCGGCGGATGGACTGTAGTCCTGCCTCCATGGAGTGTCATGCATCCTGCCCACTGCAAGTCTTGTGGGTCTGACAGCCAGATGAGGGACTGTGACCTGGCACTCCCCAAGTGCTCTATCACTTGGCACAAAGCCCCCTCCAGAACCAGTGGAAGAAGGCATCCACTCACCCTATCCTTGGCAGGATGAAGCACACTGGGCACAAAGCCCCCTCCAGAACCGGTGGAGAAGCCACCCACTTGAGAGACTGTGGCTTTGCACTCCTCAGGACAAAGCAGTGGGCAAACCACCCACCAGAGAGACTGTGGCTTTGCACTCCCCAGGACCAAGCAGTGGGCAAACCACCCACTTAAGAGACTTGAGAGACTGTGGCTTTGCACTCCCCAGGACCAAGTAGTGGGCAAACCACTCACTTGAGAGACTTGAGAGACTGTGGCTTTGAACTCCCCAGGACCAAGCAGTGGGCAACCCAACCACCTGAGAGACTGTGGCTTTGCACTCCTCAGGACCAAGCAATGGGCAAACCACACACTTGAGAGACTTGAGAGACTGTGGCTTTGCACTCCCCAGGACCAAGCAGTGGGCATGGAGCCTCCTCCAGGAGCAGTGGCATAGTACCATCTTCTGGCTGAGGTGCCCCCTTCCCTGTCCCCCTAAGGTGACTGTGTGTTTTTTACCTGATGCCCCTGCACTGTTCTCTCAGTTTTGAGGCAGGAGTCAAGTGTGGGCTTGACCTATGTATTATGGCCCCGTGCGCCACGGACTATTTTATTGTACATATTGTAAATACTGTTTATTCATTTCGGAACGTATTTCTAAGTATTTTGACTATTACATTCATTTGACTCCATTCCTTTTGTCCTTGTGTTATTCCTGAGGGTTACAGGGTGTATATGTAATGTTGTTGCATCTGTTTGTGTGTATGGTGTTGGGGGTGGGGTTGTTGCGTGTGTGTGTCAATCTCTTTTCCTCCCCCCCTCCCTTGTGTGCTAGGTGCAGTACTCACCGTGGTCGTCGTCTCTGGCGTTGGTGCTCCTGGTATATGAGGAGTTGCGCCAGCATGGGGAAGACCTCCAGCTCAGGCTCCATGGCGTCCTGGTTCTTCCTTGAGTATCGAGAAGTGAGTGGTTTCCCTTCAAAGTACTGTTTCCACCGTGCTTTTGATGGTGTTGGTACCGCCCTAGAAAAGCTGGTGGATGGGAGGGTTGTAATGGGGTGGGCAGTACATTGTCTTCCGCCTGTCTATTGGCGGTTACCGCTGTGGTGTTTGTTGCTACCGCCGTGGCGGTCGGAGTGTTAAAGTGACTGTACGTGTTGGCGGTTTCCGCCATGGTCATGATTCCATTTTTTTTACCGCCACTTTAACACCGACCGCCAGGGTTGTAATGAGGGCCTTTATGTTCATTTTCACCCAAATGATTCAACAAGGCAATAGTATCCTGTCTGCATGCTTCTTGTGTTTTTGAAGCAACCAATAAATCATCAATGTACTGAATTAATTTTGATTGGAAAGGCATTTCCAATAACTCTAAGTTCTTTTTCAACACTTGATTAAACATAAATGGGGAGTCTGAAAAGCCTTGTGGGATCCTACACCAATAATACACATGATTGCAAAATTTAAAACAAAAAAGAAACTGGCTATCCTCATGTGGAGGCTCTGAGAAAAATGCCAGTGACAAGTCCACTACTATGAACCATTCTGCGTCACATGGAATTTCTCACTGTATAGGGGATATTGCTGTATGCATGGTTGACTGTTTTGACTTAACGTTTGACCCATGTTCTGCTGAGGAACCCCCTATCTACTCCTGTGCCATTGGAGCTTGAGGTATTTGCATTTGCTGCTATGGCATAAGTTGCATCTGCTGTTGCATTTGTTGTTGTGGCACCAGAAACATGGCACTTGCACCTGCTGTTGGGGAATTTGCATTTGCTTTAGAATTTGCATCTTATTATTCATATTCTGAACATTTACATTAGGATTCTGAATTCTTGTTCCTCTCAAATTTGGAAATTTAAAAAATCATTTTGTTCATCCATCTGCACAACACTTTCCTGTACCATCATTGGACATTCCTGTTTCCAATCTCCACGACCCCTGCAAGCGTGACAGTGTAACATTATTTTCATTGTCTGCATATCACCTGAATTAACATTAGTATTCAGATCAACACCAACACCATTTCCATTTGCATTTCTAAAACCACTACATCCTCTGCCTCTTGCCAGTCCCTGACTCTGAGCAATCTGCATGTTTCCTTGTTGTTGTGGAATACCCTGCATCCCTGATTATGCCACTCTAATTTGCATCACCATTGCCTTTTCTTTCAATCTCTTCTGTTTCATTTCAATCTCATCACTGCTCTATTTAGCAAACTACAATACTCAATCGATCCATTTTGCTTACCATCCAATCAAATGACTCCTAAGCATGTTACCAACTTCAGGTCTCAACCCTTCAACAACTCTGAACAAAAAATGTATCATGTCTTTGGGCTCAAGTGTTTCTGTACCACTGTAATGTTTGAATGCCTTTCATAATATGCATGTATTGACTCTTCTGCTTCCTGAGCTGTCCTATAAATTCTCTGCCAATCAATATTTTTAAGGGAAATTCTCATTTTCGAAAATTCAATCACTTTGTAATACCTTGTCATTACTTCAAGAGATGGTGCACCTGTAACTGGATCTCATGGAGGTTCTCTTTTCGTCTAATCAACACTCCTTTTGCACTCAATCCATAACTCAGCTGTGACTACTAACTCTAACAAGGTATTTAAATCCTCCCACAGGCATTTTGCGAGTTTCACAAACCTACCTGTTTGCTGGTACCATTCCACTGGTTTCTCTCTTAATCTAGGGTAATCATTTGTGAATAATATATCACTCCTGCTCCAGAGCCCATGAACGTAATTCCCTCTAGGAATTGTTCTCATTGGTAATACCTTTCATTGACTATCAGTCTGCTGTGTATCGGTAGAGTTCAAATTTGCAGATTCTCTATTATTCTGATCTCTTTTCTTTACCCATCTGCCTTCCCATTTATCTAATGCTTTTTATGTTTGAATGCTTTGGATTAAATCTCTAATGTGAATTTTCATTCCAAGTGATCTCATGTTCTCAAAGTCTTTTGAATCGAATTCTACTCTGCAACTCCTCTTTAATGGTTTAGATTTCTCAATGTCCACCTCATATTTTTTCTGAAAGTTCTGATAATTTCTGATGTGCCAATCCTGCTTTGTTTGTGACATACATGAAGCGTAACTCATCTTCATTATAATACAAGTGATCCCTCAATCATCTCATTTAATCCTAATTTTAATCTTGCTAAATTCAATGTTCCTTCCCCTTCAGCAACTATTTTCATTGCTGATCCTCCACTCACTTTTTCCAACTAGTCTGTTAACTGTTGAGCTGTCAAACCTTGTAAAGAAACACTATTATTTACATTGGGCACACATTGTGGAATATTACATGGCAGTCCCATTACTCTCTCAGGTGTCATCAAAATTGAATTCACATTTGTATTTAGTGTTGAACTTGAATTTGGAGACTCAAAATTTTGTGAAACCCTGGAAGAAGTTAAGCCTGTAAGCGGACCGGTTTTGTCAAAAGTCTGATTTATTGGAGTCATAATTCTCGCTGTAGAATTGTGTTTCTCCATTTCTGCATTTGAATTGAAAAGATTCTGCACATTGCTCTCATTATTTCCCTGAGTACCCAATAGAACAACTGGACCAATTCAACTGGACCAATTGTAAATGAACTGTTAATGCTTCTCAGCTTGATGAAACATTCTGATCTTTTGAATAAATTACTCCAGAACTCTGACCTGTAAGTACTGAGGAACTCGTTTGTGTTCTGTTACTGGAGTATACCTTCGCATTGTCTGAGCTTGGCTAACAACTTGCACAGTGGTTATTGAACCAGGTGTAGATAGACTCCACTTAAACCATCATCGGCTCCTGGTAAATCTGTGGTGCCACCGGTACTGTAGTACTCGTTGTGAAACTCACAATAGGAACTGTAGAATAAACTACAGGCTGAGCTACAGTCTGAATCACAGGAGTTTGAGTTATTGTAATAGCTGGAATATTAGTTGTGATCTGCACTTGACTCTGTGTTGCCACAGCTGGAAGTGGTACACTTGGACTAATACTAGTACCTGGACTTGCCTCTTGTGCTGCATATGATGGGGGACGATTTCTCAATAATTAAATTATAAATTCATCGTCATCTGAGTCACTATCATAAGTCAGCGATCTCTTAGCTTCATCTGACTTTGACTCAATTTCTTCAAGATCCTTATTCTTTTTCTTTGTCTTTGGCCTAACACTCTCCTCTTTCTCTTGTGTAATTGCAGGATACATTCCAACACCCTGTAAGGCCCTCCAACATTTCTGCTCATTGTCCCATCTTGCTTCTAGCAATGTTTCCTCAGCTTTTCTCATTTGTCTCTCACATTTTAATTTCTCCTGTTGTCTGGCTACTAACTCCCAAATAGCTAAGGCTTCAAATTGTGCTGGTCTTGGAGGGGGACTTAATTCATAAAGTACTCTTCTCAAATTCTCAAAATTCTCATAATAAAACTTCCATGAGCAGGAAACACTAAGCTCCCTTCCTTCCCTGTAATTTTGCACCACAGCTTTAACTAAATAAATGCTGAAGGACCCTTCTCCTTAATTACAATACATAAAGGTGTACCTTCTGGGGGGCATTTTCTTCCAAACTGACTGGAATTAAACCATTTCCTCTCATTGCACTTTTTAACGCTTTGAAAACTTTCATTTTCACCTTTCATTGACTTCAAAACTACAAATTAAATTCAAAACAAGAAGTAATTCAATCCCAAAATCCTTATCGCTTGCTACTCTTGACCAATAGTGCTTCACGGTTGTCTGCCACTCTGTTTCCAGCTCCTTTCCAACAAACCAACCGATCCCAGCACCGACCCAATTACGTCACTCTCACACACAGTGGCTGACAAAGTCTTGTCGACTCGTCCTCCAAACTAATTCACATGAAAACTAAATGCAAAATATTGCAAGCACTCAAGAAAAATCAACAAACCAACTTGTCTACTTACTGTAGGTAGGGGTTCAATCACTTCAGAAGCTTTACAGAATTTTCAACTGTGGCTTTTTACTCTGACAGCTATTCTTTCGACTTCAGCTTTCTTTCATGCGCAACTAAAATTCGACCTCCAAATTTCACCCTTGACTAATACCAGATCCTCCCTGCGCGCTCAGGAATCACCAGGTACCTGTCAAACTAGCACTCCCTTAACATGCTCACTAGAAATACTATTTGTCAACTACGCCCGATTGACCAAACACAGCAAACAAGTTACAAAAACAACCAAGTGTCTCCTACACTTGTACAATACTCTGAAGTCTTAGACCACGCAGGGTCCGTACATTAACAACTACGTGGGCAATTTTTGACCACAAAGTGCCACAATCACTTGAAGTATGACGACTTCCCTACATTTACCCTTTGGAGCATGCACGTTCACTAATCAACTACTGTCAACATCAGGACAGTGCGCGCTCTACTAGAGACAAAAAATGCAAAAACCCAGCCTTTTTTGCAAGAGCATAATTCATGCATTGTGTTTATATGCAGTATGTTAACCTTTTGCATTGCAGACTTTAACCTTGAAAAACACTATTAATGATGTTTGCAATAACTGTTCATTTTTAAGTTATTGCTGCAGACTGACTGAGTGTGTTAGGGTGTGGTCCCTTTCTAGGACCTTCTAGAAGCTTTCTCTGCAGCATGACTGGGTGTGGTTTGTGGGCTGGGCCAGACTCTATATAAGGGAGCCAGCCCAGCTCCACGTGCACACTATTCAGAGGTCCCGGTGTAGAGCAGAAGCAATTTCCTGAGCTCCTGTTCCCGAGGCCTACCTTGACGTTCCAGACCTGCCCCACATCATCTTGGTGATCCTTGAGCAGGGTGGTAAGGCGGAGGTCGGGCTGGGCCACCAACCCCGTTCTAAAAAGACTCTTGAGTTTTTGGGCCTACGCGTGAAGCTTTCAGAGTACACAAATCATTACTCAGATGCAAATCTTGGGGTTCAGATCGGCAAAGGCTTGCGCGATCATTTCGTGGCATTTGCATATTCTTGTTTGAATCGGCAGAGTGCGCGATTCATTTCCAGCATGTAAAACTTGGTGTTCAGATTGGCAAAGGCTTGCGCAATCATTTCATGGCATTTGCATATTCTTGTTCGAATCGGCAGAGTGCGTGATTCATTTACCGCATGTAAATCTTGGTGTTCAGAGCAGCAAAGACATGCGCGATCATTTCATGGCATTTACATATTCTTGTTCGAATCGGCAGAGTGCGCGATTAATTTCCCGCATGTAAAACTTGATGTTCAGATCAGCAAAGGCTTGCGCAATCATTTCATGGCATTTACATATTCTTGTTAGAATCGGCAGTGTGTGCGATTCATTTCCCGCATGTAAAACTTGGTGTTCAGATCGGCAAAGGCTTGCACGATCATTTCATGGCATTTACATATTCTTGTTCAAATCGGCAGAGTGCGCGATTCAATTCCCGCATGTAAAACTTGATGTTCAGATCAGCAAAGGCTTGCGCGATCATTTCATGGCATTTACATATTCTTGTTAGAATCGCATTGTGCGCGATTCATTTCCCACATGTAAAACTTGGTGTTCAGATCGGCAAAGGCTTGCGCGATCATTTCATGGCATTTACATATTTTTTTTGAATCGGCAGTGTGCGCAATTCACTTACCGCGTGTAAAACTTGGTGTTCAGATCGGCATAGGCTTGCGCCATCATTTCATGGCATTTACATATTCTTGTTAGCATCAGCAGTGTGCGCGATTCATTTCTCGCATGTAAAACTTGATGTTCAGATCGGCAAAGGCTAGCGCGATCATTTCATGACATTTACATATTCTTGTTAGAATCGGCAGTGTGCGCGATTCGTTTCCCGCATGTAAAACTTGGTGTTCAGATCGGCAAAGGCTTGCACGATCATTTCATGGCATTTACATATTCTTTTTAGAATCGACAGCATGCGTAATTCATTTCCAGCATGTAAGCTTGGTGTTCAGATCGGCAAAGGTGTTGCGCGATCATTTCATGGCAACTAAAAACGTTGATGTGTAATGTTTGTTGAAGTGCACACATTTATCCTGAGCCTATGGATTTTCTGTGAAGATGCTAAATTCAAAATGTGATGTTCTTTGTGCATATTAAGTCCCTAGTACAATTCCAGTTGTTTTCCAGGGAATATTTCAGATGGCCTTTTGTTCTCATGTCAAAAAAGCAGTGTTTGTTCTGAAACAGTATTTTAGAAGGTTCATGTATTTCTAGACATTATGTGACATTTTATGAAAAGCTCATATGAAACATTGCAATAATCATTCTTGATTTGTTCCAGGTACCCAGAGTTCTTGAGGTCTAGTTTAAGTCACTTCTTAGATTATCCATGGTTACAGTAAGACAATGCTTAGAACCATAGTCTAGTGAAAGTCAATGTGAATATACTATGATATTGTGTTGTTTAACCTTTTGCTTCCTACAGGTCTCCTTCCCAGCTGTTCCCTACCTAATCCCCTTTTCCCCACTTGGACTCTCTTAGGCTCTGTGATATTCCTATCAGCGTTTTGGAGCTGTCTTGTGGTGGACATGTTGGGAACGTGCACAGGCCCTGAGGATCTGGTCTCCCTGACAACTACATTGGAGTATGCAAACTCCCTATTTCTCTCATACATCACAATTCACCTGCAATTTGCCAAAGCAATGCAAGCACAAACCCTGCTTAGAACTCAAACAATCACTGGGAAAAATGAGAACATACCAAATTTCATCTAAACAAGCATTGGCAAAACCACATTTCCCAAAAAAATAAAAATTTCAACAACCATTGGCTAACCCAAATCTCTCAATTCTCTCCTATTAATATGAAATCATCAAAACTAGGGCATTTCCCTTCTATTGAGATGAAACCATTCTCTGCTACAAAAATCCGTGGACGTGTCAGACCTTATTTGTTTTACATTGTTATGATAAGGGAAAAGTCATCTATCACTTCAGAGGTCGACTCGGACCTTTTGACTCAGACAGGAGTGTGAAATCATCCAGACAATATGAGCCAATAAACATCAAATAAATCATTCAATAATCAAAATACTCAATGTGGAGTCAGAAATGCATACACACCATGACCTATCTGACCATGAATCACCACACCAGTTTAGTAAAGTTTAAACATTTATTGCCCTTTATATTAAAAATGACAAGATCACGTAAACCATGCGCAAGACCAAATGACAGAAATACAGAAACAACACAGGCTGTCCAAAACGCCTAAAGAATCTCAATTTAACTAAAGCATTAACCATTAAACACTCCAAAAGAACAACACAGAATAGCAACATAATTAACTGAATGATAGAAACAGTATACATTTAGTTTGCACATTTGAATAAATCAAAATCAGTGAATATACATTCATAATCAGATCTTAGGTCAGGCATCCATAACTATTACTCTAACTGAGAAAGCATGTGTGGACTTCATACAAAAAGAAAATAAGACAAAAATTTATTTGGAAAACATCTAACTATGACGCTAACCAAAATAAGCTGTTGGATTTTCCAAGGGAAAACCTGCAAAGAAAAACAAATGCACATTGGTTATACCTCTCCTCAATTGATCAACCATCAGTAGTATCTTCATCAGCAGAGAACAGGAACATCAGGTGTTCATTAGTCAGCATCAGGACATGAAAAGGGAAACAATTCATTAAAGTTGGGCCTAATATATCTGAACTGCTTTAATCATAGGCAAAAACTAAGCAGCATCTTTGAACAGTATCACTAAAAATGCAGTACTGACTTACATAATCTAAAGCATTGCTGTATTAAAGTCCCAAAAGTTACTAACTAAGCTTCTATTGGACAAGACTATGAGGTGGTTTAGTTTGCAGCCAATAAAACATCATCTGCGCTTCAGATGTATCTCTTCTTGTTCTCTTCACCCATTATTTATTTAGCTGTCACTCCTCTCTCGTCTCCGGTCGCCAGCTTCCGTGATTAAATACATTTAAGCAATGTGGAAACATAACCATACACTCAATATTTTCGAGTGTTTTGAGGAGATTTCTGATGAATTTGGCTAAAATAGGTGGCATCTTGCTCTCGCTACATTTTCTGGGCAATGGCTGTCCCTTCACAGCAAGGATTGGAAGCGCTTCCACCAGCGCAACTGTGTCGGGAACGCATGATGCAGCATTTCAGAGCACCACTCCTAGAACAACTGGAGTGCGCAGAGTCTCTGTCATTCTGACCGGTTTTGGATTGTGTGCAGCCTGTGTTTCGATGCCGTTAGTGCCTTTTCGAATGTGCACGGAAAGTTTGCCTTTATACGCAGCGCTTACTTTCATTGGACGCTGAATTGTTGATGTTCTCGATAAGGGCTCATTACCAGACATGCACGCTGAGGGTGTGTTTGCTACGGGAAGCTGTCTATGAGTTGCCCTTTGTGGATAATGTGACTCTTAACTCAACATTGGGCACAACAGGGAATGCTGCTGCCTCAACTGGAGCTCAGGCTTTGGAATATGAGTGCTCTATGGTTTTCCTTGGCAACGATTTGGATATTTTACCACCTGCCGAAGTGGAACAATTCCTAGTTTTTATTGTCCCGGATATAATTGGCAATTTTTAAAAATGACACTGACTTTTGAATTTGGTTTTATTGGCACCACTGTTGAAGTTTTAAATTGTCCTTTTTAACTCCTAATCAAGTGTCTTTTAACTTGTCATTATTAACATTTATGTGTGTATACTTTTAAAAAAAGGTTTTAACTGGCTTTTATTTCATTTTAGGCTTTTGAACCACCTTTGAACCGGCAAGGGGAGGGTGTTGAACAGCTATTTTAGCTATATTTTAGACACATTATTTTAGCAAACTAGGCCTGCCATTGCGCACTTTAGCCCAGTTGCATTTTATTCAGCATTGCTTTATTTTTCTAGCATTAGCCACATTTGTGGCGTTGTTTTATTTTGTGATCTATTTGTTTCTTCACCTAGGAAAGCATCATGGTCTTAGCATTTTACTTTGTGCTTTCCTCAAGGCTTCAGTCAAATAGGGTTGCCGGCAAAAGTGGTACACTCTGTCCCCAATATTCAAAGAAACATCCATATCCTACGTGGGGATCTTTTCTTAGAATATCAGCTGTTTTATTATAAAAACCAAGCAAGAACAAAATATGCAACATGAAAACACTACATTGAGCACTGAGGCTCAATGTTTAAACCCTCAGATGCCCTGGTCGCCTTGTGCCGAGGACGAGATCAGCTTGTCTTGCACCTGGCCCACGTGGCAGAGCTAGCGCTCCCCAGTGAGCTTCCCACTCACCCCCCCTCCAGGGCAGGGATGGAAGGGGAATCGCTTCCCCTTCCACCCTTCGACCCCTCTCCCGCCCCCAGTGATGTCTGAAGGCATCGCGCACTGACCTCGTTAGAGGTCACCTCCGATCGCACTGGAAGCTGTGCTTCAGTGCGATCCGGAAGAGAAATGCAAAAGCATTTCTCTTCCGACTGGGAGGTGGGGCGGAAGAGGCATCAAAGGAAAGGTAAGGCCTTTCCTTTCCTTTGATGTCTCTCTTAGCATTTCTGCTGCCCGTTCACAAAGCGATCGGGCAACAGAAATGCTCACTAGACACCAGGGACTTTATTTTTTTTATTATATATGAACAAGGGGAGCTGCCCCTTGGGCAAGGTTCCCTCCCTAGGGGGACAATTTATTTTAAGGCCTTTTCTGTCCCACCCCTGGGGGCAGATCGGCCTAGTGTATTTAGGCCGATCTGCCCCTGAGGGGCAGAAACCACTAGACACCAGGGATTTTTTTTTTACAGTTTCTCTGATGGGGAGCGACCCTTTAGGCAAGGGTCGCTCCCCTGTGGGGCAAATTTATTTTAGGACATTTCTGCCCCCAAGAGGAGGGGGGGTGGCAGAAACCACTAGGCACCAGGGATTGTTATTGCGCCAATTTAATGCAAGAGGAGCGACCCCTTAGACAAGGGTCGCTCCCCTGGGGGACAAATGTATTTTAGGCCATATCCGTCCCCCTTGAGGGCAGATCAGCCTATTTTTGGAAGGCCCATCTGCACCCAAGGGGGGCAGAAAGCCCACCAGAGACCAGGGGAGATTTGTTTTAAAAGAAAAGAGGGTGGGGGTATGGCCATACCCCCAGCCCAAATAAATGGGGGCAAAGTTGTTCTGCCCACTGTTGGGCAGATGGGGCAATTACCCCCGATCTACTCCCCGGGAGGCAGTAAGCCTACTAGATGTCAGGGAATTAAAACAAAAATAAAAATATAATGGGGTGATGGCTACCAACCAGTATGGGCATGGTTCTGCCCCCACGCAAACTGAAGGGGGTAACAGTCTTTCACCTATCCCCCTGCACACTAAAACATCTTACCCCACGGCAAACAAGAGGACATTTGATTATTTTGGGTTTTGGTTTTACATTTGGGCCATGAGAGCTTGTCTAACGCTCAAAATTGTCCCACTTGGAATGGTGAGGACTGCACTTTTTGGCCTCGGGGACGCTGTCATGTAGAAAAATCCACAAGACCTAGACACATCTGAAAACTAAACATCTGGGTGAGTCCAGAGTGGTGTGATTCACATGCACCCCGCACCATTTTCTTACCCACAATACTCTGCATACCTCCAACTTTGCTGGAAATCGCACATTGTTCCCACATTTTTCTGATGAACCTTCCGGATTCTGCAGGAATCCACAAAATTCCTACCACCCAACATTATTGCATCTATACCAATAAAGATTCTGCCCCACTTGCCAGCTTAATTTTTTTTTTTTTTAAACTGCCCTTTTGGACCCGCTTTGGTTCCCCCTCAATTTCGACATGTTTTTGGCTCTTCCCTCTCACAGGCACTTGGCCGACCTACACAAGTGAGGTATCCTTTTTACTGGGTCCATATTGAGAACAGGTGCTGCATCAATTCTCCAGCTGCGAGGCACGTGCTGCGTTGAATTTTCGGCCATGAGACTGGTGCTGCGTCAATTTTTCTGACACATACACAGCGCTAGGTGGATCTTTCCCTCAGGTTACCAGCAGAAGAGCCCAGGCACTGGCAGATGAAGTCTTAGATGTCCCTGAGACTTCAGAACAGGGAGCAAGCTAAGTCCAAGCCCTTGGAAAAACTTCACAAGCAGGTTTTCAAAAACCAAAGATCAGTCCTTTCCCTCTTCAGGCCGAAGCAGCAGGCTAGCACAGCAAAGCAACAGGCAGAGTGGCAGGTCCTCCTCAAGCACCAAGCTTTTCTCCTTGGCAGAGGTCCCTCTTGATCCAGAAGTAATCTAAAGTTGTCGGGTCAGCATTCCAATACTTATACTTATTTCTGTCTTTGAAGTAGACAAACTTCAAAGAAAAGACTTTATAGTGCACAATACCCTTCCTCTTCCTTGCTCTGCTCCAGATACACACTAAGGGGCTGGAGACTGTAGTAAGAGGGGACAGACACAGCCCTTTCAAGTGCAGGTGGCAGCTCCTCCATCAAACACCACCTCAGGAAGATTTATCAGGATATGCAGGAAACACCTCAACTCCCTTTGTTTCACTGTCTAGAAGGAATTCACAAACAGCCCAACTGTCAGTCTGACCCTGACATATATTCAGTTGACACACAGAAGCACAGAATGGTTAAGCAAGAAAATGCCCACTTTCTAAAAGTGGCATTTTCAAACAATCTTAAAACCAACTTTACCAAAAGATATATTTTTAAATTGTGAGTTCAGAGACCCGAAAATCCAGACATAACTGCTCCCAATGGGAAACTGCACTTAAAAGAGATTTAAAGGCAATCCCCATGTTAACCTATGGGAGTGATAGGCCTTGCAATAGTGAAAATTGAAATTGGCAGTATTTCATTATCAGGACATGTAGAACACACCAGTACATGTACTGGTGTGTTCTACATGTCCTACCTTTCACCCTGCCCATGGGACTACCGATGGCCTACCTTAGGGGTGGCTTACATGTAGTAAAAGAGAAAGTTTGGGACTGGCAAGTGGGGACATTTGCCAGGTCGAATAGGAAGTATAAAACTGCACACACAGACACTGCAATGACAGGTCTGAGACTTGTTTACAAGGCTACTTGTGTGGGTGGCATAATCAGTGCTGCAGGTCCACTAGTAGCATTTGATTTACAGGCACTGGGCACACATGGTGCACTATACTAGGCACGTACCAGTAAATCAAATATGCCAATCATGGAAAACCAATTACCAATATCATTTAGACAGAGAGCGCTTGCACTTCAGCACTGGTTAGCAGTGGTAAAGTGCCCAGAGCATCAGAACCAGCAAAAATGAATTACAGCACAGGACCCAAAACAGGAGGTCAGAAGCAAAAAGTACAGGGAAACCACAGCAAGAGCTGCCAGGTCTAACACTTTGGTTGTCGGCGAGACCAATGTATCCCTCCCTCCCACACCATTCTTATGCGTGCTCTGTGCAACAGTGACAAGGTCCTCTGCACAGCCTGGTGCTTTACCACTGTGACAATATGGCAGCTTGGGGAAATAATTTTTCGTTCAAAGTAAACCTGCAACATTTACATAAGAGGCCACAGTTACTGTACAAATCAAAACTGCAGAAGTCTGGAACAAACAGGGAAGCTGTCAGAGTCACCAGATCCTCTGGGTCTGTGCACGTTCCCAACACGTCCACCACAAGGCAGCTCCAATACTCTGATTAGAATGTCACAGAGTCTAAGAAAGTCCAAGTGGGGAAAAGGGGATTAGGTAGGGAACAGCTGGGAAGGAGACCTGTAGGAAGCAAAAGGTCAAAACACACAATATCAAGATTATATCATATTAATCATTACTAGGCTATGACTCTAAGCATTGTCATACTGGAAACATGGATAACTTAAGCCTGGACTTAAATAACTAGGCCTCAAGATGTCTGGATACCTGTGAGGGAATCAAGAAAGATTAATACAACTTTCCAATGAACCACTCAATGAAATGTTACACATGATTTAGAAACATCAGAACCTTCTAAAATTACGCTTTCAAATTCAAGCACAGTCTTTTGCATGAGGATCAGGAAATAATCTGAATGATTTCTATAACACCATATGAACTGTACTTGAGGGATTTATTATGCACATACAATATAACATCTAGAATTCTAACACTTTAGTTTTCTTAAAATGCCGGAACATGAATTGCGCACATTGCAGATTTCCACAAAAGGTTGTAAATGTCATGAAATGATTGTGCACAAGGAATAAGATGAGTTAGACACGAGAAATGAATTGCGCGTCTTGCCGATTCGAAGGTCACCAAGTAAATGCCATGAAGTGGTAGCGCACAATGAACATCCTGATTTAAGCACAAGAAATGAATTGCGCGTCTTGCTGATTCGAATACCACCAAGTGAATGCCATGAAATGATAGCGCACGATGAGTAACATGAGTTTAGCACAAGAAATGAATTGCGCGTTCTGCCGATTCAAATGTCACCACGTAAATGCCATGAAATGGTAACACACAATGAATATCATGAATTAAACACAAGAAATGAATTGCGTGTCTTGCTGATTCGAAGGCCACCATGTGAATGCCAAGGAATGGTAGTGCACACTGAATATCATGAACTACGCACAAGAAATTAATCGCGCGTCTTGCCGATTCGAAGGCCACCATGTGAATGCCAAGAAATGGTAGTGCACATTGAATATCATGAATTACGCACAAGAAGTGAATCGCGCCTCTTGCCGATTCGAAGGCCACCATGTGAATGCCAATAAATGGTAGCGCACACTGAATATCATGAATTATGCACAAGAAATGAATCGCGCGTCTTGCCGATTCGAAGGCCACCATGTGAATGCCAAGAAATGGTAGAGCACACTGAATATCATGAATTTAGCACAAGAAATGAATTGCGCGTTTTGCCGATTCGAAGGCCACCATATGAATGCCAAGAAATGGTAGGGTACAATGAATAACATGAATTAAGCACAGGAAATGAATTGCGCGTCTTGCCGATTAGAATGCTACCTTGTAAATGCCATAAAATGGTAGCGCACAATGAATATCAAGATTTGTACACGAGTAAATAATTGCACGTCTTGTTGATTCGAGTGTCAGCATGTAAATGCCATAAATCATCAAGCGCACATTCACACGCACAAGAGTAAAATTGTTTTATCATGCTAATTAGGCCCAAGAACTCGAAAAAACCTTCGAGAACGGGATCGGGGGCCCAGCCCGACCTCTGTCTTACTGCCCTGATCAAGAATCACCGACAAAGTGAAAGGGCAAGGCCTGGAAGATCAAAGTAGGCCTTCGGAACAGGAGCTCAGGAAGTTGCGCCTGCTCTGCACCGGGACCTCTGAATAGTGAGCAGGTGGAGCTGGGTTGGCTCCCTTATATAGAGTCTTGGCCCAGCCCACAAACCACACCCAGGCATGCTGCAGGGAAAGCTTCTAGAAGGCCCTGGAAAGGGACCACACCCTGACACACTCTGAAAGCCTGCAGCAGTACATTGCAAATGAACAGTATCTATAAGCACCTTGAACATAAGTCTTTAGGAATAAATTCTGCAATGCAAAAGGTTAAACAACAGCATATCAGCATAATGCATAAATTACGTTATCTTGAAAGTGCTGGGTTTTTGCATTCTAGTCACCCATAGAGCGCGCACTGCCCTGATGTTGACAGAAGCGTGGCAAAAAGAAGAAATTCCTTACAGCAGTCATGTCAGGAGGCATGGCCACCACATACAATCCTCCAGGGCCCACTAGCAAATAGCAGAAATGGTCACATACAGAGAAAAAATGAAATATGCTGGAGTTTCAGGGACAGAGGTGGTGGGAGGTTCCTTTATTTAAATTAAATGTTATGTATTTTTTTATTTAAATGGTATCTCCAGGTTGCCACTGTTGAGTATCGACAGATAGGCTAAGGTGCACACCAGGACAAGTGTATGATACACATTTTCTGAGTTGTACTTTAGGCCCAAGTCTTGAGGCGATAGCAAAAGCAGTTCTAACGTAGCCAGTATAAGTCTCAACATACTCATTGCCTCTTTTGTGCAGTTCTGTAAAAACCCAACTTGGTAAGTGCTATATAATGAACTGGGGGCAAGAAGCACTGCAGCAAGATAAATCCAATTTATCATGCAAAAGATAAGATAAGTCAATGTAACTGTAGTGACGTAATTCATGTGGGCACATCCAATTCAGTAGTTTCATGTATTTTAGTGCACATAGCTGAATGAAGGGAAAATTCAGGAATTACCCATTTCACTCTGGTGACGCTTTATCTTATGACTATTTTTACAGCTATTTGCTTTAGTGAGAATCAGTCCCCACATGTAGAGCACATGTGGGGTTTGTATGCAATGGGTGTATGTTGTTGATCATTGTAGAGTACATAGCTGTAAACAATTATAGCTAAATTCCAAGTGTTATTCCTGTTTCTTCCCAAAGTCATTTGAGGAGTTTCTGTGTAGCACATTTCTCTAGGAAATCAAGTATCATTCACTTCCCTTTACTAGAAATTTCATAACCTAAAGAATTGACATTACACTGTTGTCAGAAACTGGGTTATTCATTTGTGAAATTGAGGGGTGATCAATGACAAGTTCTGAGAAAATCTCTGCTCAGTGCCAGGTTGGTATGGCACAAGCAGAAGGCAATCCCCCAAAATGTGCATGTTAAGTTCAAGCAGTACTGAACACAACAAAATAAAATCCCCAAACCAAATAAGAAAATTAGAGGAAGATTAATGAGCAGCATAATCAATCAAATATAAAAGGAGAATCGGAGATATGCATTTATAAAATTTCAAGGCACAATGTCCTGGAAAAAGTAATGCTCTGCTGAAAAACAACAGTTCACAGTTGACCAGCACCCAGGAGTGACCTCAAGCTGACCTCAATGGAGCGGAAGTTGGATACACACTAGCAAGTCATCCATGTCCAAGTATTTATCACATCACTATAGCGTCATTACGAGTTCGGCAATCGGTTTTCAGCGTCTGCCGAACTTCCGACAGGGCCCATTAAGAGTTTCCCACTAGGCTGGCGGGCAGCAACCTCAGCTTCTGCACGCTAGCCTAGCGGGAAACAGGCTACAGCATTGTCTCCGGCTCGCAATCAAGCAGGTGGCAATGCTGTAGCCCACAGGGTGCACAAGCACCCTCGCAATGTTCACTGTCTGCTAAGTGCAAGGGCAGTGCAGGGGCCCCCCTGTTGCCCCCTGTACCTGTTCTCTGCCAGCCTTTTCATGGCAGTGTTACCGCATTCAATATACATAAAGCCCCAGGGATGTAGCGGTCCCCAGGGCCGGGAGGTCCACAGGACTTCCCCTAGTAAAATAAATAAATTTTGCTCCCGGGAGGTGCTGGTCCCCAGGGCTGAAAGGGGGCCACGCAATTATTTCAAAACATAAGCACCGGTGAGCTAGTGGTGCCCTGGGCAATAATAAGCCCATTAGGGGGGCCCGTGCAGCACCTCCTTATTTTTTAAATGCTCCCAGGGCCTGGCCCTCCTGCGGGCTTCATAAAAACAAGTGGTGGAGACGACGCTTGTTTTTTTTTTTAATTGCCGCAAATTTGTGGCAAACATTTTTTTTTAAAAGTGCTTTGTTGATCTGCCGAGATCCCTCCTGGACCCCAGCACCAGAGCTAAGGAGCCAGGGTGTCCTGACCCTGGCCCCTTTTCCTTTTTTTTAATGTGTTTTGTTGGGACTTGGCTGCAGCCGATTCCCAAGATAGCTGCCAACACTTCCTGTTGGCAGCCAAACAGAGCTACACATTTCCCTGCACAAGCTTGTCATTATTTGCAAAGTCATTGCGGCCAGAGATATACAAATTTGGATTTCCTTAAATTTCTCAAAAACTACTCCACGGATTTACATCAAATAAGCAAAAGCACAAGTTCAGGCTGTAGTCGTGTTCAAAGGTCCTATGGGAATTAACATAGGAAAAACATCTTTTTTTTAACTCCCTTTTTATCGCCCAAGCCTGACGGATCACCCCAAAATGGATCAATGAGCAAACGGTGACAAAGATATAGGGAAGTCAAAAACACTTGTTCCATTTTTCTATGGAAACAAAGTCCTAACTATAACTACCTAGTGGCGAGCACCACTAGGATATTGTGAATTTCTGGACGATCTGTGGATCCGTGACAAAATGTTTTCAAAAACAAGTTTGGTTTCCTGAGCTTGTGTTTTTTTCAAGCCCCCTGGTGATCCAGGTCCTGGGAGGGAACAATGCCGTAGTTTTAGGAGGAAGGGGGGTGCATGACCACCTTCCCAGGCTGGATTTTGGCCCTGAGACTCTATCCCCCAGGTCCTGTCCGATTTTAAGAAGGGAGGAGAGGGGCACGGCCCCCATTTCCGTGCTGGGCTTTAGGGCCCGTGGACCCCACCTCTAGGGCCTGACAATATGGAAAAAGGGGGTGGGGCATGCAGCCCCCCTCCCCAGGTCGACTTTGGCCCAGGGACCCCATTCACCAGGGCCCGGCTGCATCTACAAAGGGGAGGGGGGCCACACAGCCCCCCCCTTGAGCTATTAACGTTCCTGGATACCCAATCCCCCAGGGCCATCTTGTGATATGTCCTGATGTGACCACTCCTGGGACATACGGCTTCCCTGCCCACTCTGGTGCAGCAGGGAAACCAGTGAGAGCAACTTCAACACACCAAGTCCACTCCCAGCAGAAAGAAGCATGAAAAATGCTTCCGCCAGCTGGGTGCGGACTTTCATCTTCATTTTTAGCTGCTCTTTGTGGGTGTGGAAACAATGCAGGTTACATCTCAAAGAGAGTCGGATGGGGCCGCTGGGGCCTTGGGGGGCCCCCAGCAGGGCATAACGAAAGTGCAGTTGGTACCCTGGGTGGGGACCAGGGCACCCACTCCTAGTTGGCCAGGCCCCATGGGAAGGAGTCCCTGGGGTCTAAGGTGGTCCGAGGAGGGGTGCATGCGCCCTCTTCCATAAATGTTGCGGTGGGCACTCGCGATGGGGTCCCCAGGGCCAGAAGCAGCCCAGGAAAGGGGGGGCATGTGCCCTCTCCCCATTAAATATGGTGCTGAGTCCTAGGAGATTGGGTCTCTGGGGCTAAAATCTGCCTGTGGTGGGGGTGCAGGTGCCCCCCTCTCTGAAATATGTTGCCAAGCCCCAGGAGATGGAGGAGGGCCTCTGCCCCCTCCCCTCACAATAAGCATCAGGCCCGGGGGATAGGTATATCATAGTTGCAGCTAGTTCGGGGGCCACAGGCGCCTTGTTGCTTGGTGGTTTCTTTTTTGTTTCTATGTGTATCTTGATCCCATCCCGGGCACCTACTGCCTCCAAAATGGTGGGTACAATGCTGGGAGTCCACTTGTGGCTACGTCATAGTCCCCTGCTTGTGTGCACACCTCAGGTGTGTCATGCAGGCGTCAGAATTTCCTTGCTTCTTGCTTGTGGAAGCAACTCCCCCTCCTGCTCCTAGCAGGAGTAGCCACGTATGGCTGGGCCACATTTGCTGCGTGGCCCAGGGGGTGGGGTCCTTGGTATATGTGCACTTTGCATCGGGGCTAGGTGATGGGGTTCCTGGGCAGAACATGAGCTTGATGAGGGGGCTTCACGCACACCCTGTTCCTGGGCAATTAAATTATTAATTCATATTTAATGACTCATGCTCCGTGCCCTGGGCACTGGCCCACCCTGGGGGTATGTTTAGAGACTGTGGTGAAGCCCTATGAGCTCAGTTCCTCTGAAAAATGGAACTTTAGAGCTGCATAATTTGGGCCCTGTTGGGTCGATTGTCTTAATCTTGTAGTGATGAGCTCTAGTCACATGGCTTCAAAAGGGGATCACGTTGCGGGGAACTGATTTTTACCGGTTCCCTGTGCCAGTCTTCTCCTCTGTGTTGCATTCCACATACCCCATGGCCTGCTGGCCATCTTGCAGGGCATCTGAGGGCTGTGGAATCTAAGTCTTTTCCCAACTGGTCCTTCAGCGCATAAGGGCGTGCACCAAAAGCCCAGTAGAGACCTATTTAGGCCTGTGGGTTAGCTACAGACAAGGTCTTTAGTCCATCAAGGGCATCAGGTGGCTTCTCATTGCAGCTGTCCAAGATTCTGGTGTTGTCGCAGTCCTGAGTCTTGCTCTCTGTCTCTCCCCCTTCTGCAGCAGTTTATAAGTGTGGGATGAAAGTTCTAAGTACCAGGCACCTCTTGCCAATCTTAGGATGCCACATCATCCCTCTACTCTATTCTAACCCTCCTAGGCAGTATTCTGTGAAAATAAAATTTGGATGAAACCTTTTTATCTTCCCAGAGGTGTGGCTTTGATAATGGGCAAACCTTCTCTTATGATCACTCCAAACCAGCTCTAAGGCAACTCCCCTACCCTGCCACTGGGTTTGAAACCATGTTGGCTAGAGGCACAAAAGAAGGGGGAATGCCTGGTGTCGGTTTCATCTGTGTGTGAGAGAGGAGGCATCTTTGCAGCATTACTAGTCCTGAAGAACAGCCACCAGGCCATCCTGTTAAGGAAAGGCCAGCACCTGCCCACACCCAGGCCCTTTGTCCTCTGGCTGGGACCATATGGGAGCCATTCAGCTGCCAGGTGACAGTTGAGGCTTACAAGCTCTAGGCACAAACTAGCAACATTTTAAAAGTACCATTCGATTTTATCATTACATTGGATTTTAAATTAGGAATAAATAGAGTCATTGAATTATTTCTTTAGTGCTGCCAATCCAAATTTATCACTGGATACATGTAACAATGTAGCTCATTGATTTCTTAAAGAAGCAGCCAGCTCTGTAACAGTGAAAATCATTTTTGGGGATATTTCACTTTAAGGATATTTCCAACATTAACTTACACATGTCCTACTTTAAAATATTATGCACTCTAACTTTACAGGCAATAAGGCCACCTTATAGAAAAGCAAGGTATGTGCCTGTCAAAAAAGTGTTACTTTGACGGGTCAAATCTGAACTTTAAAATTGCTACAGGTTGGTTTCCTATGTGCAGATACCAGACTGCGCACAACTGAAGTCTCTCGTGAGCAGCTTGCACACATGTGCACGTAGAAGTCCGCACGTGTTCATGTGTAACAAGAATAGTCCCTGTACCCTTCCTGCATTGAAACTGCTGTATCTTAAAAGGGGGACACTGGTGATAAACACACAAAATCCAATTACCATGCAATTAATGTGAGGAAGCCTCAATTAGTGAAACTCGCCCACAGAAAAAGGTCACAGTAAAGGTTAAAAGAAAACAGGTGATCAAAAGGGAAAATCTTGATGTCCTAATGCATAGAAATTACTTATATCACATATGATAATCATCTAAATAAAACACAAATGAAAAAGGGCACCAGAAATAAATGAGTATAAAATGTATGTATATAATCTCAAAATTAGGAAAAATAATTGAAAATCTGAAATTAGAGAATGTGAAATAGTAATTTACAACTTGATCAGCAGATTGACTGCACAGTTCAATATATGGAGCCCTCTAAACAAACGACTAAGTGGATATGTACAGGTACTGTGGGCTACCATCAAGCTTCTTCTGGCTATGCTAAAAATATATAAAATCAATAAAGCTTTTCACAATGCATTAACAAATAATGGCATTCATTTTATCAGGAAGGTGCTGTACTTTTCCAAAGTAAGAAATAGTGCAATCTTAGCCCATCTGAGTACTTCTATAAATGATGGCTGTGGAAACCCTTAAGTCAGGTCTAATGTGGTTTACTCTAATATCACCACAAATCTAAAGCCATCAACTCTTTCATCAGGAAAGATGACAGTGTGTATATATATATATATTTGTTTCAATGGATGAGTCAATTAATCAGTCAAAGATTTATAGAGCACAGCAAATCACCCATGAGGGTCTCAAGGTCTTGAAAAAGCAAGGAGAAGACAGGAGCAAGAGTGATGCAGCAGCATGGGTATTGCTGGGCCTGTGACCAACTCAATGGGGTTGCAGTGGGGCCTCCACTAAGTAGGTCCTGGCAGTGCTTAATTTGTGCTTGTTGTTTCCGGTGCTGAGCACCAGCACTTATTTTTGAGGGCCGGCGCTTAGTCTTCTGCCTCAAGCATTTATTACGAGCAAAAGACACATATGGGAAAGACGGAGGAAGTGAAAAACAAAAAAGCGTCACAATGAGAGAAAGCAGAAAGCTGCTAGAGTGACCTACAGGGGCAGGGAATGGCTTTATATGGATTGAAGAGGCCCGAGATGGCAGCAGGATTACGCTGCCTCAGTATTCCGTGTTTGTACATTTAATTGCAGCAGTCGCATGTTTAAGAGGAGGCCTTTGAGCACCGGCACCTTTTTGTTTACAAATTAAGCACTGGATCCTAGGAGGAGGGAAGGGCAATGGGAGGAGGTGGGTGGGTCTAGGCAGGAGGCAGGAAATAATGGGTGGCATGTGGGAGCAACAAGGGAAAAGGAGCAATGAGGGAAAAAGCAAAGAGAAAGCAGTGAAACCGAGGGGAAAGCAAGGTGAAGGAAAACAAAAAAACGGAAAAAGCAAGGAGAAAGCAGTGAAAAACTAGGGAAAAGGAAGGAGAAAGCACACAACGAGGGAAAAAGCAAGAAGAAAGTAGTGAAAACAAGGGAAAAGCAAGGAAAGGGCATGTAATAAAACAGGGGATAAAGAAAGGAGAAGGCACACAAAAAACGGGGAGAAAAGTAAGGAGAAGGCACACAAAAAATGGGTGAAAAAGCAAGGAGAAGCAGTGAAAATGAGGAAAAAACACGGAGAAGGCACACAATAAAACAGGGGATAAAGCAAGTAGAAGGCACACAAAAAAACAAGGGGAAAAGCAAGAAGGCGCACAAAAATGGAGGGAAAAGCAAGGAAAAAGCAGTGAAAACAAGGAAAAAGTAATGACAAGGCACACAAAAAGTGGGGCAAAAGCAAGGAGAAAGCAGTAAGAATAAGGGAAAAACAAGGAGAAGGCACTTAAAAAATGGGGGAAAGGCAAGCAAGAGCGATGTTTCAGCATGGGGAGAGCTGGGCCTGGGACCTGCTCAATATGGTCACGCTGCAGCATCCATTAAGAAGGTCCTGGGAGGATGGAGGGGCCCTGAGTGGAGGTGGGCATGGCTAGGCAAGAGGCAGTAAATAATGGATGGCATGCAGGAGCGGCAATGTGGGAAAAATAAGGCCAAAGCAGTGAAAATGAGGGGAAAGTAAGGAGAAGGCACGCAATAAAACAGGGGATAAAACAAGGAGAAGGCACACAAAAAACAGGGGAAAAAGCAAGGAGAAGGCACACACAAAATGGAGGGAAAAACAAGGAGGAAACAGTGACAAAGAGGAAAAAGCAATGACAAGACACACAAAAAAGTGAGGGGAAAGCAAGGAGAGAGCAGTGAGAATAATGGAAAAGCCAGGAGAAGGCACTCAAAAAGCAGGGAAAGACAGAAGCAAGAGCAATGCATCAGCAAGGGAAGAGCTGGGCCTGGGACCTGATCTACGCGGTCGCGCTGTGGCCTCCATTAATAAGGTCTGGGGAGAATGGAGGGGCACTGGGGGAAGTGGGTGGGGCTAAGCGGGAGATAGGAAATCATGGGTGGCATGCAGGAGCGGCAATGAGGGAAAAAGCAAGGAGCAAGCAGTGAAAACAAAGGAAAATAAGGATAAGGCACATAAAAAAACAGAGGAAAAAGCAAGGAGAAAGGAAACAAGGCAAAATCAAGGAGGAGGCACACAAAAAACAGAGAGAAAAACAATGAGAAAACATTGAGAAAAGGAAAAAACAAAGAGAAGGCACTCAAACAATGAGGGAAAAGTTAAAGAGAAGACAGGAGCAAGAGCGATGCAGCAGCATGGATAGAGCTAGGATTCGGTCCTACTCAATGTGGTTGCATTATATGTCATTATAACGACACCCCAGACTTTGGGGCAGTGCTTAATTTGTGCTTGTTGTTTCTGGTGCTGAGCAATGGCACTTATTTTTGAGGGCCGGGACTTATTCTTCTGCCTGAAGCATTTGCTGCGAGCAAAAGACATAGGGGAAAGACAGAGGAAGGGAAAAAACGAAAAAGCGTCACAAAGGGAAACAGCAGAAAGCTGCTAAAGTGAGCTAAAGAGACAGGGAGTGGCTGTAAATTGATTGAGGAGGCCCGAGATGGCTTCTGGTCTACGCTGCCTCAGTACTCCGTGTTCCCACAATTATTTGCAGCAGCTGCGTGTTTAAGAGGAGGGCTTTGAGCACCGGCACATTTTTATATACAAATTAAACACTGCTTTAGGGAGGGCAGTCTTTTATGATTTTATGTGAGTAGCCCCGCTCCCTGAACCTGCTAGACATAGATCTGCATTCTGATGTAAAAGACACATCCATACTGCAGTTCCTCCATGCCCTGAGGAACTCGCCATAAGGTATGGTGCTAATCAGATTCCTAGGGTGACTACTCTGGGCGTGTAGCAGGGTATTACCTGTTATGGATTTCCTGAAAAGGCTAGATTTGCCACCTTCCACAGCTATTTTCAAGTCAAGAAAATAGACATGTCTCACTCATAGTACCAACCAATTTGAGATTCCCCACATTATCATTCAATTTGAAAATGAAGCACCATGTGTGTTCTTTACTACCTTTCCAAATAAGGAACAAGTCATCGATATACCTGATCCAAAGGACAACCTGTACGCTGAAGGGGTTTCTTGCTTGCACTGCTAATAAATACTGGGTGATTAGCTACATGACTGTCCTGTTTACTTTGGAGTGCATTTATGCAGGCTAGCAGAGATTCTGATAGATCGTCTCCAGGGCCTGGTAGCCACTCCATTAAAGTGTTGTGGCAGTGCACATCCGGACAAGGCATCCCAATCATATATCACAAAACACTGGGTTTACAAATCATGCAGTTTCCCATGACGACATGCATTCTGGCAGATGATGCATTTCACAAGAATTTATTGAATCACCAATTTGACAGCAATACCCAACACACTTCGGTGCAACTGCGCCTTGATCACGGGTGAAGAATGCACAAACATGCAAATATTTATTAAAATAAGATTGAAAACAATATAGACAAAGGACTAAAACATCGCCCACCCAGAGAAAAATCCATGGTGGCCATTTTTAAATATACAATTTACGTAGCGACCTATAAATCTAACAGATAAATTGCTGTTTCAAACGGTTTACACATCTTCTAGCCAATTAAATTAAATAATGTAATCAAAAGAAACAGTATGACAGGATTACAAACGTTCAACTCCCACCCCAAATTGAATCAACATGAAGGCATGATGAACGGAAAATTCGACATCCATGATAAAATAACACCATGAAACAAATGTGTCAGGAAAATAAATCTCAATTATATGATAATATATCCACTGTGATATCCAGTAACTCAGCATCATAACTATACTGAATGCCTATTGTGTCATCTATAACCTCCCTTCTTGAAAACACCTCTAAATACACTGATCATTTTGTAAGGCTGTTAGAAATGGGGTCTTTGGTTGACAGTCAGGTTACCCCCTGTTCAAGCAAGGACCCTCACTCTAGTCAGGGTAAAAGAGAATCACCCTCAGCTAACCCCTGCTTACCCCCTTGGTAGCTTGGCTGAGCAGTAGGCTTAACTTCAGAGTGCTATGTGTAAAGTATTTGTACCAACACACAAAGTAACTTAATGCAAACACTACAAAATTACACAACACAGGTTTAGAATAATAGAAAATATTTATCTAAACAAAACAAGACCAAAACGACAAACATTCAACATACATGAGTCAAGTTATGAATTTTTGAAGATTAAATAAAAAAATAGCACTAAGAAACACAAAATGCTTTGATGAGGTGTTACCACAGTGTTGTGACGGAGCCGCTCCCAACAATCCAACACCAGCAGCACCGGCCACGGAATCACGCAGACCCCCAGGTACAGTACTTTGGTGAAGAATGAAAACAAGACGATGAGCGAAGTGGGGATCGCGGCGTCTTGAATCGTTGAATCTGTGCACTTAGAGCAGCGTCGGTCACGACGTGGTGCAGCGACTTCCACGGAGTTGTGGACTTCGGCGAGGCTGCAGCAGTGTCGGGCCTGCAAAGGTAGTCGCGTTCCAGCGAAGATCACGGAGTTGGTTGCAGGCAGCGTCACCGGATTCAGAGCGACGTCGGTCCGGAGTCGTCCGAAGTCGATTCCCTTGAATTTTCACCAGCTTTTCCTTTCAAGGGCCCAGGGACTGGATAGGGCACCACTTGTCAGGGCAGGAGTCTCAGCAGAGAGTCCAGGTGCTAGTAAGGGAAGTCTTTGATGACCCTGAGACTTCAGAACAGGGGGCAAGCTCAGTTCAAGCCCTTGGAGAGGCCTTCTTAAGCAGGAACATACCACAAAGTCCAGTCTTGTCCCCTTGCAAGGCAGAAGCAGCAACTGCAGGATAGCTCCACAAAGCACAGTCACAGGCAGGGCAGCACTTCTCCTCAGCTCTTCTCCAGGCAGAGGTTCCTCTTGATGTCCAGAAGTGATCTAAAGTCTGTGGTTTAGGGTGCCCCTCATATCCATTTTACCCTTTGAAGTAGGTCTACTTCAAAGCAAAGTCTCTCTTGTTTGTGAAATCCTGCCTTGCCCAGGCCTGGCCCCAGGCACACACCAGGGGGCTGGAGACTGCATTGTGTGAGGGCAGGTACAGACCTTTCGGGTGTGAGTGACCACTCCTCCCCTCCCTTCTAGCACAGATGACTCATCAGGAAATGCAGACTACACCCCAGCTCCCTTTGTATCACTGTCTAGTGAGGGGTGCAACCAACCCAACTGTCAAACTGACCCAGGCAGGGAATCCACATACAGGCAGAGTCACAGAAATGGAGTAAGCAATAAAATGCCCACTTTCTAAAAGTGGCATTTTCAAACACACAATCTTAAAATCAACTTTACTAAAAGATGTATTTTTACATTGTGAGCTCAGAGACACCAAACTCCATCTGCTCCCAAAGATAATCTACACTTTAATCATATTTAAAGGTAGCTCCCATGTTAACCTATGAGGGGGACAGGCCTTGCAACAGTGAAAAATGAATTGAGCAGTATTTCATTGTCAGGACATATAAAACACATTACTATATGTCCTACCTTAACCTTACACTGCACCCTGCCCTTGGGGCTACCTAGGGCCTACCTTAGGGGAGCCTTACATGTAGGAAAAGGGAAGGTTTAGGCCTGGCAAGTGGGTACACTTGCCAAGTCAACTTTACAAACTGCACACACAGACACTGCGGTGTCAGGTCTGAGACATGATTACAAAGCTACTTAGGTGGGTGGCACAACCAGTGCTGCAGGCCCACTAGTAGCATTTGGTTACGGGCCCTGGGCACCTCTAGTGCACGTTAGCAGGGACTTACTAGTAAATCAAACATGACAATCATGGATAAACCAATCAACCATACAATTTACACAGAGAGCACATGCACTTTAGCACTGGTTAGCAGTGGTAAAGTGTTCAGAGTTCAAAATCCAACAGCGCCAGGTCAGGAAAAATAGGAGGCAGGAGGCAAAAAGATTGAGGATGACCCTGCATAAGCAAAAAAGTCCAACAAAGGCCATTTGTTCAAACTCTTCCTTCTTACATACAAGCCAGCAGGGACGTCCTTAATGGAACTGAAGGCATTACCTGAGAGGATGAATTCTTATTGACCACTCTTGATGTGGCCAAACTATACAAGAGCATTAAACATTCTGTGGGGATTGAGGCTTGTAGGTATTTTTTGATGGCTAGATCCCTCTCATAATACCATCATGCTGAAATGCTGAGTGAAATTATTCGGTTTTGTCTTAAACATAACTATTTTGTCTTTGAGAACAGTCTTTTTTGCACAAGCAGTGGACGGCAAGGAGAACTTGTGTTGCTCCAGGTTTTGCTGACCTCTTCATGGGGTGGTGGGAGCAAAAAGTTGTTGACACCATACCAGCCTTTAACTCTAATGTGATTATGTGGCTTAGATATATCAATGATTTATTTGTGATTTGGAAAGGGAATATAAATGAGGTGGTAAGGTTTGTGGAACAACTTAACAGTAATGTCTATAACATCAATTTGACATCTCAGATTAGTGCAAGAGTACTGAATTTCTGAATGTCACTGTGGAGGTTAGTGATAAGAAAACCATCTCAAGACTCCACAGGAAATCTACTGTGAGGAATACTTTGCTCCATGCCTCCAGCAGCCACACCAAGAATCTCACTGAAAGTATTCCCTATGGGAAATGTTTATGAGCACAGAGAAACTGTAGCACTGAAACTACATTTAGCAATAAGTCTGCGACTATGTTCTCATGATTTGTTGAGAGAGGCTACAAATGAGAGATTCTTAAGCCAGCCTTGGAAAAAGCTAAGATGAAGAGCAGGGATGAACTCCTGGTGCCCAAACCCCTTGGAATGGACCAATCGGAATTCCGGACAGATTCATTACCACATACAACAGTAGGGCAAGTGAAATAAAGAAGTTATTACATAGGCGTTGGTCCACTTTACTTGTACTTTGCTTGTGAAAGACAGCCATAGTGACATAATTGATGAGAACCCCAAAGTGATGTTTAGGAAGGGTACCACACTCAAGGACAGACTCTGTAGGAGTGATATAGGTGGAACTGTCACCTTTGGGAAACCCATCAAGGGTTTATACCCCTGCCCCAATTGTAAGTCATTCAGAAAGAGTGGGGTTGTCATTGAGTATAAATCACTGTTACAGGCACCAATGTTACTGTCAAATCTTACTTCACCTGCTCCTCGGACTTTGCCATTTATGTCCTTAATTCTCCCTGTGAACTTTGTTATGTGGGGAGTACCACACATCCAGTCAGGAAAAGGGTCTTGGAACATATGAGATCCATCACTCACAATGACCATTACTACCCTGTGGCTCATCATTTCCAACTCAAACATGAATGTGATGCCTCTAAACTGAACGTTTTTGTTACTGACCCTATACCAGTCAGTAAAAGAGGTGGTGACAGAGTTAAGGCACTCAGACAGCTGGAACCCCAGTATATAATTGGCCTTAACACTCAGGTGCTGAATGGGCTTAACAATGACAAGGAACTGTTTATACACATAGGCTAAAGTTGTTTTTATATGTTGTATGTATAAGTTGTGACCATAAATTGGATTTCACTTATATTACCCTACTGATTTTTCTGATTTTCAACGCTTTCTTTTTTTCAATTTATAAGATAAGTTAAATTTGACCATAATTCAGTTTTTTCTTCTTGCGCTCTACAGATGTTTGGCCTATTTTCATCATAGTAGCAGGCTTTCAGGTTTAATAGATGGAATTATAATGATCTACACTAGATGGAGCTATAATGATCTACAATTGGGTATGGTAATTTATAGCTTTTAGCATGCAGGTAACTGATTTCCGTTTATTGGAAACATGCTCTACAAGGGTAATTTATATGAAGAATATATTTCATTGTATAATTGTTTAATGGGTGAAACTATAGAATGTGTAATGCATTCTTTATAGTTATGATGTTGACTTGCTGGATATTACAGTGGATATATTATTGTATAATTGAGATTTATTTTCCTGATAAATTCGTTTCAGGCTGTTATTTTATCATGGATGTCAAATTATCTCTTCATGCCTTCGTGCTGATTCAATTTGGGGTGGGAATTGAATGCTTGAAACCCTGCCATACCATTTCTCTTGATAATATTATTTAATTGTATTGGCTAGAATGGTTGTAGCAAGTTTGAAATAGCAATGTATCTGTTAGATCTATAGATCTCTACGCAAGTTGTACATTTAAAAATGGCTGCCATGGTTTTTTCTCTGGGTGGGAGATGTGTTAGTTGTTTGTCTATTTTGTTTTCAATCTCATTTTAATAAATCTTTGCAAGTCTGTGTATTCTTCACCCATGATCAAGGTGCCGTTGCACTGAAACATGTTGGGTGTTGCTGTCACCTTCGATAAACTCTTGTGATATGCATCATTTGCTGGAGCACATGTCATCATGCTGGGAAACTGCATCATTTGTAAAGACAGTGTTTTGTGATATTATATATATATATTGATATGTAAAGCATCTACTGGTGGTCACCAGTAGGAAGCTATAGTTAGGACCATGGGGGAAATGCATCTTTTGTTTTGTGAATAACTTTGATGAATCTTAATCTTCACAAAATCTTTTAAACTAGAATGAGAGTCAGTTCAGCTGCCGTCTTGAAAGTTTTCTTGTGATTCGTCAAGCAGGGGCTGAGAAAAAGGCAGGTCACAAAACTTGTTTTCCCCATGCAATTTCACATAGGAATTTTTAACACAACTACAGCCAGAACCGCTGAATGGAATTACAAAAAATTTGGCAGAAAGGTAGCTCTTGATCCAGAAAGAGCCCGTTTTGTGATTTGGTGTAAATCCACTCCCGCTGCCCTCTTAATTAGAGGGGTGTACGGTCCCACTTGGACATCCCCATCATTCTGCCCCCTTGGTGGAAGGCAGCATAGGGAGCACACCCCCGCTGCTGCCACAGGAGCCAGCCTGTTCTCTGGTGTCTCCCGCGTGCTGCAGGGCGGCCAGATGAGCCTCCTGGAAGTAGTGCGACGACTCCCCTATCCTCTCCTGCTGCATCGGGCCCCTCGCCAGCCCTGCCACATTGGAGCCCCGAGATGGGGTCCAGGACCCTCCCTCCCACTCTGGGGAGTGCGACGGCACTCTCTGGCCTCAACCTCTTCACGGGGCCCCGGGATGGGTTCCGGGGCCCCTCTGGCTGCATTCAAAGAGGCGCAACAGCACCCTCTTGACTTTGTCTTCTGGTGGGGCCCTGGGATGGGGTCTGGGAACCCGGCACCATCTTCACGGGGAGCGACAGCGCTCCCCGGTTTAGTCTTCGGCCACAGGCTCTCCCTCAGCCAGCAGCTATCTTTGCGGGGACGTGACGCATCCCCTGACTTTTATTCCTGGCAGGGCCCCGGGATAGAGTCCGGGGCCCCCTTCCACCATTTTTGCGGGGAGCGCGATAGTGCTCCCTGCCTTCCTTCCCTCTGGGACTCAGGGATGGGGTCCAGGGCCCTTAGTTTGTCTTCACGGGGTCACAATGGCGGCCCCTGGCTTTACTTCTGTTTGTGGACAGCCCCCGGCCCTGGTCCACCGCAGGGGTATCAGTCGGAGCAGCAGCAGAGCCCCACGCGCTTCGCCGCTCACTCAGATGTAGGTCAAAGGTCACAGACTTTCTCCTTTGGATATCTCAGGCCCCCAAGGGCCAATTTGGATGGTTCTGGTGTTGTTTCGCTCCTGGTGACTAGCCTTTGCCACTAAGAGAACTTTCCTTGGGCCACCTGGCCTGCATGGGTCCTAGATGACAGGGGGCTAGTCCCAGTGACTCCCTGCGCCAGCCTTTCCTCTGGGTACCCTCCTTTCCTTCTAGGCAGTGCACTCTCCTTGCGGAAGCCCAGTCTTTCCCCCAACTAGTCATCATGGGGAGTAAGAGGGACCAGGTGGCAGTCAGGGCGTATACATGACGCCTGTCTGCAGGCTCATTGTTCAGCAGTGAAGCAAAACCAAGCGAGAGAGCTCTCCCCTGTGCAAGACCTTTTCAGTGGGGGTGGAAGTATCCAGCAGACCTGCAACTCTGGCCAATCCAGATGTGCCACATCACTTCCTCGCCCCTGTCCCCTCCTTCCTGCACAGTCTTCTGGGATAGCTAAAAAAAAACATGGCATTGTCCAGGAGCTTGGGCCACATGTGCTCTGAAACTCAGTCTCTCCTTCCTACCATTCCTTTTTGGGCTTCTCTGCTCATTTCTTGGCAGGGGCTGACAGCTGGCTGATTGATGCAAGTTCCTGCTCAGGCAGCTGGATAGAGCAGTAATTGACCCTAATCCTGAGCTGAGCCAGAGAAAGATGACATTCCTGGATGACCCCTAAGTGGTACTACTATGCTTTTGTAACCTACTGCATCATTCTTTTCACACAGGTTAAACAGTGTACACTGGTGCAACTCTGGTCTCTTTGGATGTTAGGGGACCTGAGTCATGCCCTAGGCCACTCTTTCCTATTGACAATGAATAGTGTCCCTACAGTGAAAAGACAGTAAGCACACTGATGTAGACATGTACTGGAGTGTCTCTACAGTAAAAATACGGTAAGCACACTGACTATCCCTCCTCTTTGTACACCCATTTCATGAGGCCTACTCCAGGTCACCACCCACTCTGCATAGTTCCTTCTGCGCCAGGCTCCCTAAGCACAGTTCTTGGGCCGCGTGTGCACACATGATCATGTGTAACCAGCCCAGGGCCTCCTACTCTTGCTGTGCCACAGCAGCCTTTCCTTAGCAAGGTGGCACCGGTGGTCACACGCGCAGTCCATATTTCCATGAGTTTACTGTGGGAGAGTCCCTGACTAGAAGGCTCCCTCACAATAATAGCTCAAAACCCAGGTGGTCAAAAGACAAAAAAATCAGAGCAGACCAGATGGTCATAACCATCCTCTCACAATGTCTATGTAGCTCAGAACAGGAGGTCAGCTGGCTTTAGTCACTTTAGCCTGAGATGAAGGGCTCAGGTCCAGTTTTACTTCTAAGGGCAGCAAGCAATAGAGCAGCAGACTAGTGAACAACAGAGTGGCAATCCTAGCTGCAACACAGCACAGTAGCTCTTCTTCTGTAGCATTCACAGGTCCAGGAGTGTACTGAAGAGTTGGATCTGATGGTCAATTATTTATATCTGGTGCTCACTTTGAAGTAGGAGCAGTTTCTAGAGGATTCCTTTGAAGTCCTTGATGTTTCCTGCCTCCCCGCCCTAGCTCCAAGCAGGCTGCATGAACAATGCAGTGGCAACAAGTTATTTGCGAGAAGGCAGGGTACAGCCTATTCAGTTGCAAGTGGGTCTGTGTCCAGCTCCACCTAAGCCCCATCCTGCCAATTAGTGGTCATTTCAGACACACCTAATCCCTCATTGTTTGGCTGTCTGAGAGGAACAGGCTGCAGGCACCAAATGGTTAGGGCATGAAAATGACTTTTTTAAAGTGTCACTTTCAAAATTGTAACTTAAAATCTGACTTTACCATTAAAGAAAATGTAATTACAATTTCTCAAACACCAAACTAGAATGTTTTACCTGCTCTCATTCAAAAGTTAGCACTTATTAAATGTAATAAGTCAATCCAATGCTATCCTAAAGGAGAGGTAGGCCTCACAGTAGTGAAATATTAATTATGGAGTTTTCCACTACCAGAACAAGGAACACTTCAAAGTGCATATCCAACCTTTTCCATGGACTTCACTCTGCCCAATGGGCTGCTTAGGGCTTACCCTATGGGTGACTTAAATGTATTAAAATGAAGGTTTGGGCCGGGCAGAAGGTATATTTAGCCAAAATTGCAGTTTAACAGTGCACACACAGGCTGCAATGGCAGGCCTTGGAGATGTTTAAAAGTCTACTTAAATGGGTGGCACAATCAATGCTGCAGGTCCATTAGTAGCATTTCATTTACAGGCCCTGGGTATCTGAAGAACCACTTTACCAGAGACTTACAAGTAAATTAAATATGCCAACTGAGTGTAAGCCAATTTTACCATGTTTAAAGGTAAGATCACAAGCACTTTAGCACTGGTTATCAATGGTTAAGTGCCCAAAGTCCTAACATCAACAAAACAAGATCAGCGAAAACGGTGGAGAAAGACAAAACATTTGGAGGGAAGATCACCCTAAGGCTGACAGGTCAAACTTAGTCCATTTGAAATGAACTACATTCACATGGAGGTTATATGAGATACGTTTTAAAGAAGATGGGGAATCCCTAAGAAAATTGGATGAGACTTGTGCATCGTGGTTCGGTTTGGTAGAGAACAAACAAGTGTTTGGATGGTGTTGAAGGTGGGTGACTTCATTAAAGTATATAGAGGCATTTTGTTTGTTAGGTGGAGGAATAACAGTAAAAAGAGTGTGACATCCAGCAAATGTGGTGAATTTGTTGAAATTGTTGAAATCACTGATTACATTATCCAGTCAGTGTGACAGTGTCCTAAAGGTTTTGAGGACATGAAGTAATTCAATTGCTAAATCTGTGGCCAGTTTTCCATCTCCAATCGCATGATCATGAACATAACATTTGACCACATGCTAGAGACATGGGATTACCATTGTCACCCTTATATGGTGGATGTTACCCTATTTTTTACTGGTATTCTCCCACCAAACAAATAAAATGCCTCCATAGACCTTACTTTGGTCACCACATTTTAAAACTTTGAAAGCCCTTCAAAAAAGAGTTTCTACTCTATTATTCTTAAGGGGTTTACCATCTTCAAGACATCACATGACCTGTAATTTTAAGTCAGTGGGTTGACCTGTCTACATTTGCCACTGAAAGCACCTTCTGCCAGGCCATATAGACATTCCATGGGTACACAACACACATTCTTGAGATGGGCACAATGGCATAAAACCTTACAGCGGTATTAACAACCCCAGATTGAGAGAAACCATCACTAAGTAGCACACCCATATATTCTAAAATATTTTATTTTTCTTTTAAACATCTTAACATCATTTTAAAACGTTTTTTGTGAGAATTTGTGTGTTTTTTAATATAAGCTAAGATTATACCACATGTAACATCACTTCAACCTTTTTTTCAGTAAGTTTCTGGGTTACTTTTTGATCATATTCACAATTAGGCATATGCTCAAACCCCTCAGACAATTTGTAGCCAAATTTGGCCATGCAGTGTAGGGGGGTAGCCACAAGGCCTGCACACAACACCACCACAGGTGGCCTACTCATATTATTGGAAAATGGGCTATTGGTAAGGGCAGCTAAGTACCTACACTTGGCAATAGGCCACTAACATCCACTTAGGTCCAGTTAGGTCTCAATAAATTAAACCAAGCTCAACACTTGGTAGCTTGGCAACGAGGGACAAGGCTTAATTTAGGAGACAAAGCGTAAAGCATTCTAATATCACAAAACAGTAATTAAATGAAACACAGGAAACAGTTTAAAACTCCAAAACCAATTTGTAAAAATAGGAAATATTTTTTGCATTACAATGATACCAAAACAAATAAAATCAGATAAAGGGAACCAGAGATTTGAATTTTTAAAGAATTAATACTTTTTAGCGCTTAGAAATGATTAGCGCTAATCTGGTCATCTGGTCGCACCACGACCAGGGCAAAGTGAAAGTTTGAGGCTGACCGCGATGGAGCCCTGCTCAGCTACAGCCTGCGGGAGGCCTCTGTCAAAAGTTTACCTTAGGACTTAGTCGTTTTTCTGGAGATTTTCTTCAGCGGGACCAAGTCGACAGTCCAATCCGACCTCCTGGAATTCTTCCTCGAATACACGTCACGGGAGCCCTCAGTGGAGATTTTTACCCTCGGACTTAGTCGTTTTTTTTAATGAAAATCCTTTGACTGGTGCAAACCTGAACCTTGATCCGACGTCCTTGGAGCCTGCCTCAGATACGTTGCCTGGGAGGTCCCGGTCAACTTTCTACGTTCGGACTTAGTCACTTTTTCGCAGATTTTCTTCACCGGTATGAACCTGCAAGTCATGCCGGGTTGCCGTTGAGGCAAGCCGGATAGAGTTGCCGTGGCAGGTCGTCCCTTTATGGAGTTTTTTTTTTTAAAGTTCTCCAAATTCTGGATCTTCTCTCAGATGTTCTTTTAAGGTTCTTTTGAGGTCCACAGCTCACCCCAAGGTTCCAGAAGCTCTGAGATGCTCCTTGATGGTGTGGACTACAGCTCCCAGAATGCACCTGATGCAACCTCCAATTTGGCTACTGGTCAGTGGTCAGCTGATCAGTTTCTTCAGGAGTTGTTGCAGGGGAATCTGGTTAGAAATGTTTCACCTGTAGCAAACAGGGAATCTCTCCTTGAACCAGTTGAAGCCAGGCAAAGTCCTCCTTGTGGCGAAGCCCAAGTGGGCAGCTGGTGCAGTCCTCCAGAGTGCAGTGCCGAGGTGCAGGTCAGGGGTCCAGCAGGGCAGTCCTTCTTCTCCTGTAGTTCTTTCTTGTAGAGATCTGGTAGAGATCTGAGGTGTAGGTGCAGGTCTGCCAGTTTTATCCTCGCTCCTGAGTGAAAAACAGGGGGTCCTGGTTCTCCTATCAGGTGTAGTGTCCTTCCCCCTGCGATGACCACTTCTTCGGAAGTGTGACAAACATCATTCCAAGTGAGCAACATTTCTCAAAAATCCATCATGGCTGAAAATGATTTTTGGAGGTTACATCTGGCTGAGCCCACCCACTGGTGTGACTACAAATCCTAAACACACCCCTCTCCTGCCCTCTCCTAATCTAATCAAGGGGACACCTAATTGTCTAGGTTTGCAGGATGTGAGGGGGGTGCCGGGTTGCTCCAAATCTCCTTCCCTGCCTTTGAAGACCAGTTTGGCAGCCCTCCCACATTCCTGCTTCCCCATCTGCTGAGGGAAGATCTCCTACCCCGCACATCTCTTTGTGTTGAGCCCAGGCCACTTCACATCTCATCACGGCTGCCTGGCCAGGCTGCCAGAGGCTGGCCAACCAGAGCAAAGCAGCAAAACACTACAGGGTGGAAGTTGGCAACTTTTTAGGTAAAGTTTAAAACTCTTTTCCTGAACAAGTTATATTAAATCCAACAATTGTAAGTTGTGGGCTTTATTATAATAATTAATTTGATACCAAACTTGAGGTATCCCTCACTTAAGGGGACTTTATAAATGTCCGTTCTAGCCTATGGAGGCCATTCACTACAATGAGGGAAAAACAAATGTGGGTGTTCTACCTCACCAGGGCTTATAAAACTATTTTTATAAGATCCTTGCGTATAGTTACATGGAACTAAACCCGAGGGGCACATAGGGCACACCTTAGGGGCGACTTATATGTACAAATAAGGTAGTTTAATATTTTGGAAATACTTTTAATTCCAAAGTCGAATTTGCAGGTAACTTTAATTTAAAAGCAGCCAGCAAGTCAGGCCTGCCTTTAAAATGACACTGGGCCCGTCAGCAGTGCACCTATGGTTGCACTACCTATGCTGGGGTCCCTAAACCTACATGCCCTATCATATACTAGGGACTTATAGGTAGGTTAATATTGCCAATTATAATTAGCATAATTTTCATAACCACTTTACACAGAGCACTGGCCCTGGGACTGGTAAGCAGTACCCAGGTCACAGCCAAGAGTCAGTGACCACCAGTATCCAAAAAGTTTGGGGGTGACCAGGGCAAAAAGGAGGACTTTCCTACACATATGCAAACTCTTGCAAACATTGAACAGTATTGTCCACACACACTTAAATTAGCTGTGTTTAGAGGCGCTTTAATGGTTTTTCATTTCTTTTTGTCAATTATTAGTTGGCAATTTGCGTTCCATACTTCGCTTCCGTCATATCCTTGAAAGTGCACCCCAACCACGCTTGCACCTGGAATTGACAGTGATGGTTAGCCAGGCTGGCTACTGTGTTATTGGAGGATCCTCTCCCTGGCGAGCATCTCCATAAACAGTTCAGCCATTGATTGTGGCCTAGCAAGTTCAGTGCATGGCTACAATGCCAAGCCATGCTGCTTTAAATATTTTTCCCCTTGGCACCCCATATGCTTAAGCCTGTTGAGTCGCTTGCTGTGCAGACGCGTTCTTATTCAGGAGAAAATCCATATCATTAAGGGATCTTTTAAGTATTTATAGTTTATAAACCTTAGCTTGCATTGTCTTATATCTGTTATTTTGTCCACACAACCGGTGTCATTCATGAGTAAGTTATTAATATTCTATCATTTCACTAGGGTGTGCATGTGTACCACTCTGCACACCTTGCACTATATTACGATTCCTCGTATTCGAAGGACTTTACAGGTAACTCCCTTTTATATGACCGACTAAAATTACACCACAGGCACCACCTTCATTATTGCTTCTTTTTATTTCTCTTTTCTTTTTATTTGGCATTTAGGATGTCCCCTCATCTCCTTAGTCCTGATGAAACCCTAATATACTAACTGAAGGGTCGAAAACATAGTTGACACACTTTAGTGACAGACAAACAAAGATTTTTCTTTCTTTTCTAGTGCATAATGTTTTGCTAACTCTATAAGTCATTGTTGCCATAAGATTGTTACTTACCCAGATTCTCATGGGTTTAAGGATTTCTCTTGTAGTTTATGAGTAAATAGTCAGACACATATTATTTTTCTTTTTTTTAAATAAAACAAATAATGTCTCTGAGTCTTTCTTTTAATATATTTTGGCCCAGACCATGCAATCATAAAAACAACCAAGAAAGTCTTGCACTCCAGCCGAAGAGTGTATAACTACAGCGAGGAGTGCTTTAAAAAAATATACGGTAACTTCTCCTGTGATCTTGGATTTAACGGGCTAGGAGACTTACTGCTTTTTTAAGGGTGCTGTGGGAATGCTGGTGTGGTGGTGCCCCTTCTTATTCTAAGGGGACCACCAAGCTCACAAAAAATATTTTTGAAGTATTTTTACAAAAGCCCTTGCAGGGCATTATGGGGCGCTCCTTCAAAGAAACAGTGAATAATAAATGAGTGCCTCCAGATGCTCATTTATTATTCACTTTTGATTATTATTTTATTTACTGTGGGTGTCCCAGTGCTCAATGGGGCACCCATAATTTATTTTTATAAGGGGAGGTTGGTGTTTGTTCCCCTTCCCTGACCCTTTCCAGATCCCGTAGACGCCATACCCTGGGGTCGTGTTTTTCTCAGTAAGGGGGGGGGCACAGAGCATCACTCCTCTAGAGACTAGTGGCCTTGGGGACCCCACTCCCCAAGGCCTCTTTTTTAAACAAAGAGATGGGGGAATGTGGTTCCCCTCTGTGAGCCACCAAGGGCCACTGGGACCCCATCCCCCTGGGCCTTTGTTTTAAAATGAATGACAGGGAGGAATTCAGTCTCCCTCCCTGACTATTAAAGGTCCCCAGCACCCCATCCCCGGGAACAGTGGTGGGTGACCAGGTGCCCACCTGGGCACCAACAGAAACATCATATTGGGGGCTATGGGAGAGCCTTAATGCCCCCACGTGCCCCCTCTGCCTCCCCAACCAGCACCATACTTGGATCTGGAGAAAACCAGCACTTTTCCTTTGCTCCCGCTTGGTGAGAGCAGCTGTTTTCAACTGCTTCTGCAGGGTGGGAGCAAAGTGGAGTTCCCTACCAAGAGGAGTGCAGGCAGGATATACCTGTACTATCCCAAGTAGGGGACCACAATGTCCCGGGGACACTGTGTGGTATGTTACCCTGGGAGTTGGGGTCCCCTGGGGAGATATATGCACCCTTTTTGTATTTATTTTGGTACCGGGTGAGGTTTTCGGTACCAAGTTGAGGTCCAGGAAGGGTGGGCCACATGCCCCCTCCCTCTCTTTTTTATTGGGCCCTGGAGAATGGGGTCCTGGGGCCTATAAGTGGCTTGGGAGGAGGTGGCATGCCCCCTCCCTTTATCTTTATATTTGGCCATGGTGGATGGGCTCCCTGGGGTCCATGAGAGGCTTGGGACTGGGGGCTGCATGCCTTTTTCGCCTATTTATATTTGGCTCCAGGGGATGGCGACTCAGTGGCCCTGGATGGCTCGTGCAGGGGGCTCCACTCGCTCCACTACTCATATTTATTTATTTAATAAATAGAAAATACTGGCAAGCATTATCTTTGTATTTAATTACACCCAATCCCACAGGTGTCCTGCGAGACTGCAACTATTTTTTAAAAATAAATAGCATTTTGGCACCAGGTGGATCCCTCTGGGATCCCCCACATGGCCTAATGGGCGAAGCATACCGACCCTGCCCCCTTATATTTTTTTTGCAGTACAACTCAGGACAGGGGACTAATTCTCGTAGTCCTGTAATGGATGCAAGCAACATTCTTCTTCATGTGTCTCCCATGGGAGTGAATTAGCCACAGGGCAAAGAAGCTCACTGAGCTAATCAGAATGCATTACTTTCTAAAACTGGGATCAAGGGATTCCAATGAGAGCCCCACAAACCCAACCATCCACATACACAGATATTTTTGTCCCTGAATATCTCAAAAACTACTGAACGGACTTACACCTAATCACAAAAAGCACACTTTATGGACCAAGATCTAACTTCCTGCCAATTTGGTGTAATTCCGCTCAGCAGTTTTTTCAGTATTGCTGTTTAAAGAAGTCTATGGAGAATAGACAGGCATTTTGCGTATTAGAATCCCACCTCCTTTTTCCTAGGCCCCCACTTGAGGGATCACCCTGAAACTTTCCATGCACAAACTAGACAGTAAAAAGTGTCAAACAAAAACAAAAGGGACAAGGGTAGGGACACCCTGACCCCTTGGAATTGGGGATGTCGGACATTGAGGGTTCTAGTTCAGGTGTGTCTATAGACATTTACCTGTTTTAATTTATTTTAAACTTTAAAAATTTAAGGTTTGTATTGAAAGGTGATCTCACTCTTTTTAATTGACCAATACATTTTTCTTTTCAATTTGTCCAGAAATATCCCATTCTTAGTATATCATTAACCCAGGCCTAAGAAACACACTATCTCTCTCCCTCTCACTTTCTTTCTCTCTCTCTCTCAATTTCTCTTGTTCAATCTCTTTTACCCACTCACACACCCACTTACACCCTTACACACCCACTCACAGACACACTTAGACACTCATGCACCCACTCACAGACCCACTCACAGACCCACTCAGACCCTCATGCACCCACCCACAGCCCCTCACACCCTCAGGCACCCACTCACAGACCCACACAGGCACTGACCTACCCACTAAGATACTGATGCCCCCACTCTCACAGACACTCACGCACCTACTCACATACCCACTGACACTCACACACCCACTCAGAGACCTACTGAAACCCTTATGCACCCACTCACAGACCCACACAGACACTGACACTCCCACTAAGACATTGATGCACTCACTCTCACGCCCAGACACTCTCACAGCCACTCTCACCCCCGAGTACACCCTCTCACACCTATTCTCACAACCAGAGAGACAGGCCACGGCCAACTCCCCCCACGTACAACCAAACGGCTGTGCGCAGTGTAGGGTTATTAAGATTGGCCGCAGGGTCTGGCCACAGGCAGCACAGCCAAAGGCCATGGCAGTTGAAGTAATCAGCGTTCTGGGGGACGGCTGGTTACTAACTGATTGCCTGGCATGTCCCCCCCTACTGTTGTATAGGTTAGGTGTAACTTACAGTAAAAACAAGCAGCTGTACCCTTATCTTTGGGTTTCCTATATGAATATATCCTTATTTTTCTCCCACTCGTACTTGGTAATGATTGTTGACCCTTACCTCCTCCTCATGACCCTGAACCTCTTTCAGATCATGAATTGAAGCTGTCCCTCATAGCACTCCTATTTTATATACAGATTTACGAGAAAGTGGTGCATCAGTACTGATGAACCATTTTTCTTGTGTCACCCTTGCCCCACCTAACGACACCAAGTATGCACCATATTTATATTATGCTGCACCATGGCGGTCGTTAGCACAATAGCGTCAACATTTTTGATGCTACAGTGGCGCTTTTCTACACTAGTATCCAAAAATCCTGATGTTAGTGTATCAAAGTGCAAGGAGGCCCATTGATTTCAATGGGTGCTTCACTTTAACCTCTGTTTTGAACAGGTGTTAAAAATGATACCAAAATGGCACAGTGAAATATTCTGGATTTCACTGCACCATTTTTGCAGGCCTCCTAATGCCGGACGCCCCCCACCCCTGCATACATTATGCCGGATGCAGGCATAATGTGGTGCAAGGGGCCAAAAATACAGCTCGGCGAAAATTGCCTCCTTTAGCCACATTAGCGTAAAAACAAAAATGTCACTAGTGTGGCACAAGGAGGCATTAGAGCCTTGTAAATCTGGCCCATACTCTGGGATCTGGCAAAATTCTGAGAACTGCTGCAGTCAAATACTTCCCTTTCACCGCACTCATTTTCTGCTTCTAGGGGCCCTTCTGATCAGAGTGAGTGGCCCTTGTAGGAACCCTAGTAGAGAATACAAGCTGTTATAGCAGCTGGGCACGCATGAAAGGTCAGTGTGACAGGGAGTCACCTCGAGTTGCGGAATTAAACAGACAGGAGAGCCCCGATCGATCTCTCCAGTTTCCCAGGGGGAATCAATTCGGTAAGCGTCAGGAGCATGTCGACGTAGGAGGGTGTGGGAAGAAGACGGACAAAGGGCAGTGTGAGAGAGAGGACGCTGATGTTCTTTTTGTCTTCTTACTCTCCCTGAGCACGCGTGGGAGTACAAGAAGACCCTGGAGAAGAAAAGACACCAAATTATAAAAGCGCGAAACAAGGAAAGGACTACAAACTGGACAGATCACAGACATTTATGTTTGAAAACCCTGAGAAAGTAACAGAGTGAATAGGTTATCAACTTTGTACCACCTCCCTGTCTGGAGTTAAGTCTGTAATAGAAACCTAGAACACTGTGTCCTCTGTGGCAACCCTATCACAGTCGGACTGGCCATACAGGGCAACAGGCATTTTCCCGGTAGGTTGGAAGGGTAGGGGATACTTTGGTTAGTGGGGTCCAGTTTTGTATCTGTTTTAAAAGCTCCAAACATTTACAAGCAACAATAACAGTGCCAAGATAAGTCTGGTGATTTATGTAGCTGCTGGAATGAGATCGGAGTTTTGTCTAGTGCCAGATTTGACTTTTCTATGTTAGCGCAGAGGGCTAATATGCCTGCTGCAAAGAACGGGTACTATGCAGATAACAGAAGAGTATTTTGGGTGCAATGCTCAGTATGATACTGCTTCTGTCACAGAGATCATTTTGTTACTGTGCAGTTCATAAGTTACAATTATAATCCAGCACAATGACCTATTAACTGCCATGAAGAGCTCCATGCAAACTACATGGAACCGGTTTGAAAGTTATTTTTTTCCTAGTCTTGAATTATCGTAATATTGCTAAAAAAGGGTTTGTTTGTGTAGAAATAAATAATTCGTAAAGTCAACACTAACCGCTGTGTTATGTCTTGATTATAAACCTGAGTTTATGCTTCCCCAGACCAAGCACTCTTAAAAAATGCCTACCAGTATGGATGACATCTGAATCCTACACATTGTGGTCCCCTTTTTCTTACGTAACATTTTCTATACAGTAATTTACATACGTATGATTTATTTTCTTGGTATGTATGTGTGATGTAAATTGCTTCAACATCCTACACTGGTAAGAGAGGAGCTATGAAGCAAATGAAATACATATGAGAGAGGGACAAGGGAGAGATGAGAGGCACTGTTAGAAGGTGATTGTGAGGGAATCATTGAAGAGCCCCAAATAAAGATTGCTGTATCCTGGTGCACTATAAAGTCATCATTTACTATGCTTTAAAAATAGATAGAATATATCATGAAAAATGTGTAGTAGAATGCAACGTTTTTGCCATTTTTTCTCCATTTTTCCTGAGGGGGGTTTGAGCCCTATTCTAGTGGTCAGGCTTGCCTGCTATGCACCCTATGGGGCAAGTCTGGCTAAATTTGCCAGGGCTGCTTTGGGTTCCCAGTCTGACCGTGCATGCAGGTTGTCTGGTGGAGTTCTAAGCAACATCAGATAGATCTAGAAGATCAAAGGAGAGTGAAACCACACCATCATAAAATCCAGATTACCTCCTATCCTTAAAGTATGCCATTTTAATTAAAATAAATTGGGATGGGGTAAGGTTAAAAATAACAATTGGAAGTGTTAGGCACAAATTGGCAATCCTTCACTTCTCACAACAGTGGTCTACATGTTTCAGTAATTGTGCTAGGTCTGTAGGCTTTCTTCACGATCTAATATTATTCAGTCCCAGTGTTCCGAGGAAGGACACTCCATTCTGGAACTCTAAAAAGCTGATAGCAATTATACTTACTTACATATTCTGAAGAATTAGAGTGCCACTCCCTGAGAAAAATAAGGAGAGAAAAACAAAGTTGAAATGTATAATATCCATGTAAACAACATAATTAATTGCTTTAACCTAGTCCCGATGTGAAATACGCATTTTGTGTGCCCAGGGATAGTGAATAAGGAATGGGGAAACATTTTTTTCTGAATGAGGGAGTCCCTCTTAGCTGCGAGAAGCAAGATTTCATAAAAGTGACCAGCCGAGAACTCTGTGTTGTGCCGAACCATGGTGCCGGACTCGGCAGACCACAGTTGCGATGAGCACAGCAATATACTATGGATTAGGGAACCTATTATCAGGCCCTCAGTGTTGTTGCACTTCACATGCACACAGAGGTTTGCTGCAAAGAAGAGGGTATTAAGTGTGCAGACGAAGAGGAAAAGTTCACCAAGCACAACCTTCATTAATGGGGGTAGAGAGAAATGATTTCTCCTCGAGAAGGAAAATATTAAAAATATTAAAATGTTCATTTTTAAGAAACGTATTCCTGCGAACAAGAAGAGCTCATGAAGAACTGCGACTTCTGCAGAATTCTATGACGTACATATATTTCATAAATAGTTACGGGAAATGCTGTCACTCCCAAAATGTGGTGCATACATACGCAAATCTTGGGAGCACATCTATAATGAGATTTCTGATTTATTTCACACATGCGTGAATCGCTCACAAATGCTGTTTGTCTTAGGATAGATAATTACGAGGGAGTTAAATTACAAGAGCCAGACATTCTGATTGCATCCATAACAGGCCCGTCAAGAAATAATCTCAGTTCTGTAAATCGAATGCATTCCTGGAATGCTACAGACTTGTAGCATCAGAATGGAGTAACCACATAATTATATTCGAAATCAGGAACTCTGTACAACTGTTTATTCCTATTGGCAAGGTTCTTGGAAGTAAGTTAGACTTTCAGTCATATCCCAAGCAATATTAAATTAAACCCCAAAGAGTGGATTATGTACGCCTTTCAAGGCATTTGGGGGGAATTTAAGACGTAACTGAAGCCAAAGTAAATCTGTAAACCGCTGGGGTGTTCAGAGAGAACAGACAGGCCGCAGTTGATAAGTAACGTTGGCTGCTCTAGTATACTGTTAACGCAGCAGCTTGCCAATGTCTGACTGTGATAGGTGACCACAAAAGGGCGTGGGACTATTTTTGCGTCGCAGATGTCCGCGCCAGCACACCCGTATTATGCGGCTGTGTTTTGCTGCCTGGGTGAAGACAACGTAGACCACTGGGGTGCCGAAGGCTTTGAGGGCTGCAGGTGTTCTCTATGCTCTGACTGGACTTCGCGTGGTTCTGTTTACTGTCCCGCCATGCCAGTGCTTCCCAAGACACCGTTACAACAGTCAAACTCCGTACAAGCCTGCCCTGTGGCACCACCGGCGACCAAGCATTTACTCTCTAAATGTTTCCTCTCGGCTGCTGCGGGCAGCAGACCAACCACTTTGGACATCTCACGAATACTGTCTGCAAAATGTGGACTTGTTTACAGCTGCATTAGTAATGGTGATGCTGTAACCTCGCACCTGGAATTACCATTACCGGTTGGATCAATAATTCCGGGGTGCAAATGTATCCCGGGTTTACAATTCTTCTTCTGTGAGTTGAGGAATTACCAATGAAATCTGTTTTACCGCTCCGATTCCCATCAATAATTCCTTAATTCTTGCCCCTTTTCCAGGTACAAGCCTGCCAGCTTAGAGCTAGCAATGTGGCATCAGAAACACCCAGAGTAATATTGTATGTAACAATACTACATTTGGTATTACTACATTGCTCTGAATTCCTGATTCGTCCGGCAATGGGGCACCCTGATACAGCACCCAGATACAATGTTATGAAAACATTCCTCCATTGTTCATTGCACAGTGAAGTGTCAGGACATCACTGTTCTCATACCTTGCAGTTACAGCGCCTTGATGACACGGTAAGCGGATTCAGTGCAAGGATGATGTTGCACTGAAACACATTCGATAGGGCATATTTATCAATGGTGCCGCTGGCGTAGTGCCACTGGGCCCCAACTAAACCCTAATTCACTGCCCAAACAAAAGACAGGGAGCCAATTTTTCTTGCTTGCATTAGGGCCAGTGGCACACTTGCTAAGCTACTATTATTGTACAAGAATAACATTTTGCACCAGTATAAACGTTTTCACATATAGTGCCATGATAAAGTGTCAGGATCTCACTGTTCTCAAACCTTCCTAGGGTAACAGATGTCTCTGGACACACCGCCAGGGTTAATGGGCTCACTCTCCAGTGGCACAACTGTACTACCCCCTGATATTGCACCATTAAATAGTTGCTCCAATAAAATGTAAAGATAACATATGACTTCGGGGTAGTAGCTGGCAAACACATGTCCCTGGCATTGTGCCAGAATAACCATGTAACTAGATAAAAAGGGGATATAACTGTGCCTCAGACATAGCAAAACTGTGAGCATTTGTCCTAATATCCGTGTTACAACAGTGGGAGCTAATAGGTGAAACAGCAATACTATGGTAAATGCACAGTGCCCAAATTTGTGGGTGTACTGGGACTTACGCTGTTATAAAGTAAACACTGGACAGGCATCTATCAGTAATGAAAAATAAAGACAGCGCTGGAAACTACTGATAACTGCATGCATTCAAGGCACTTATTATACAACGGTATCAACATTTGAACTTCAGAAAGATGAGTCAGAGTTCCTTTCCGGAAGTGACGTATGTGATCCGAATGTTAGGGTATGGATGAGAGGCCAAGTTATTGATGTGAGGTGGGCTTATCAACAAGGCCAAAGCAGCCTCAACAACAAACCTAAAACGGTTTTTGCAAGAAATGTTTGCTCACCCTCGTTAGCCTAGATAAAACAGCCATGCCTTCCGCGGTGCAAATGTTTATAGAATTATGTGTAATAGCTAGCCAGATAAAACGTGTCAAGTGTTCGAACCAAGAGAGTTAAAAATACATTTTATAAGAATAGCTTCATATACATTAGAACAATCGGAAGTAAGGATTAATAACTATAAACAACATTTTAAAAAACACCCAAAGGAAGTCACTGGAAAAATTGATGGTGTTCTATGGGTAATGCAAAATAATGCGAAATAAATGTCAATGTGTCCTCCATACAATTTACTGGCACCTAAACGTCTTCTGTGAGGAACTTACAAATTACCATGGCTGGGTGCAAGCTGATGGTCGTTCTCCTTTCATGTTTTGTTCCTCGGGGCTTTAAGATTTGCCTGGAGGAAACTATCTTTAAAGGTGCAAATGTGTCCAAGGGGAGCTCCATAAAACTAAAATCATATTTATGGGCTATTTGAAATAAAGCAGTTAGACTACTCGTAGTAGTCAATGGGAGTAACCAGCGAGGCTTTGCAGAAACATAAAGCATCACATAACTTGAGTTGAGCATTGAAGAGACTGGGTAACAGCAAGTGTGCACGCATGCAGGTAAAACATGTAAACGCATGTTTGTGGCTGATTCAAAAGCACAGCTAGAGAGATTGTAGTAATATTGTATTATCCGTGTTTTGTTGACAAATCTATTTTTCAAGCAGAATAACTAAGATGGGTACTCTTTTTCTCATACGGATATCGGATACCACAGTCCCCACCACTGGGTAACTAATATCTATGAAGTAAACACCAGTATAAGCCAGTGGAATATTCTGCCAGCAATAAATGTTTACAGACAGAACACTGCACTAGTCTTACATATGTCCCTTCCATCACTGGTGCTGTGATACCTTTTAGTAACACAGTGGTAGCACATGGGCAGAGAACACCACCAAGGTGGTCTCATTCTCAGTGGTGCTGCACAAGATAAATAATGGCACTCACTAGGGGGTCTTCAGTGCCCTGGGATAAGTGGGTGGTCGCTGCTCCCACTCCGTATAGCAGTACGATTCTCCACTGGAAAAATGCAAGGATTTCAGCCCTCTAGGTTAAATGAATTTTTCCGTTGAGTGCTCCCCGGACACTAACAGTGACATTCGCTAAGAATTTTTCAGTAATATGTCAGCATTACTATGTAGCACATAATGGCCTGGTTACTTACCAGTAATATTCAATACTTCGAGTCCAAGTCTTCCTCAGCACAGTCATAACAGAATGAGCATCAGCACCCATGGACAGAACCTTCCAAGCAAAAATATTTAGTGTTCTAGCTTTCCCATCCCTCCAAGATGGCCGACATCCTCTTAGTCCTAGCTAACATAAAAAAGAAGTCAACCAACCCCTCCTCTGGTTACTTTAAGAAACCTCCACTAGTGCATGAAGCCGAATCCCATAACAGGACGAGACACCTTGGTTGAAGACTTGGACTGGGAATGAAGCTTTCCAGTGAGTAACCAGGGCGTGACCGCCTCGCTCATCTTCCTCACCATAGTCATAACATAATGAGCTGCTACCAACGCTCCATGACACAAAAATCACTTCTTACGACCACTGTGAAATGTTAATTAAAAGAAAATCCAGAGTTTTAATCATCATCAAACAGTATTAAATATACATGACACTTGTTAATTCACATGTTAAATGCCAATACTTGCATTTAGGACAGAAGAGACAAATGTATTTTCCCCCAATTCCCGTCTACATTTGGTCTATAAATGGGTGCGGTGATGACTAAGTGGCTGCATTGCAAATTCCCTCTAATGATACACTATTAAAGGCTGCCCAAGAGGGTAAAATACTTCTCGATGACTTGGTTAACTAACTCTCAACCCTGAGCTTCATATGCCTGCAAGATTGCTTGTTTGATCCATCTGGTCAAAGTAGAAAGTGAAGGTTTCAGACCAATTCTGACTAGGCCAAATGTCACAAATAAGCTATCCACCCTCCAGAAAGCCTCTGTTCTCTCTAGTTGGATCAAGGCAGCCCCTTTCACATCTAATAGATGTATCAATGACCCTCTGACTGAAGATTTTGGAGAAAGCGTGTCAGAACCACTTCCCTAGGTAAAAAGAAAACAGAAGGAATTTTAGGCATAAACTTAGGATTTCATATCCTTGTGCTTTAGCACTGGGGACTTTTTGACCAAAAGAAGAATAGAATAGACTTCTCTTTTTCTTTGATGAGGAATTACTGGAATGTTTGCCTTTTTCAAAAGCAGGTTATGAATGCCTTGCAACAGTGCTTGTCTCTAAATGTGATTTGTTGGCAGAAGAGTAGCCCGAAAAAACTCTGCAAAGGGGAGTCAAAGACAACTTTGTACCCTTCATCCATTATTCTGAAGATACACTGGTTCAAAATTGAATCTCTCCAAACCTCTGCAAAGTGTGAGGTTCGACCTCCTATAGGAGCATGTAAGCACAGTCAGGACTTTGCAGGCTGGCTAAGCTCTGCTGTTTGATTGGTTAGACCTGGGCTTGTCTGAAGACGGGGCCACCGTCTATGTCACCTGCCTCAAAAGGGCTGATTAAGCTCATCCCTGGAACACTGGAACCAAAGGCGCTTTTGTTTCCAAGAAATCTACTCCTTGGCGCTCGTGTTGGTGATAGAAGCAGTTAAACCTGACAGTCTTAGGGTGGTTACCCCTAACTTTTTGCCTGCCTCCCTCCACTTTTTGGACACTTTCTGAAGGAGAAACCTGAACCAGAACCTGCATCCTGCCAAGAAGAACTACCTGGCTGCCTAAAGGACTCACCTGACTGTTTCGTACAAAGGACTGTTGCCTTGCTGTTGCCCTGCTGCCTTGCTGAACTCTTGCATTGCTGCAGAAGTGCTCTCCAAGGGCTTGGATAGAGCTTGCCTCCTGTTCCCTGAAGTCTCAGGACCAAAAAGACTTCTCTTTTTCAACTGGATGCCTTGTGCGCCGAAAAATTAGACGCACAGCTTGCTCCGCGGTGAAAAATTCACTGCACGCTGATCCGGAAAGACGCCACTCGACACGACACGACGCCTGCAGTGTGACCGGAACTTCGACGCACGGCCTCGCCTGGACAACGCCGCCGGACTTCCAGAGAGGAAATCGACGCCTGCCGCGAGGGAGAAGATTCCCCGCACAGCCTACCGGAACGACGCGCAGCCGGATAACAAGCCTAGGATTCCACGCACAGACCCCGGGACATCTGGTAATCCAGCGAACCACAGAAGGAGAATGTCCGCACGCCAGAAAACAACGCACGACTTCCCCGCGTGAAAAATAACAACGCAAGTCCGTGTGTGAAGGGGCGAAACCGACGCACACACCATTTTTCCATGTATCTCCTCCTCTGGGGCCCTTTGAGGAGATTTTCCACTCCAAACCAGGTACTTTGTGCTTGAAAGAGACTTTGTTTGCTTTTTAAAGACCTAAGACACTTTATATCACTTTTCAGTGATATCTCTACAATTTCATGTTGCATCTTTTATCGTTTTGACCTGCAATTACCCAGATAAATATTATATATTTTTCTAAACACTGTGTGGTGTATTTTTGTGGTGCTATATTGTGTTATTGTATGGTTTATTGCACAAATACTTTACACATTGCCTTCTAAGTTAAGCCTGACTGCTCAGTGCCAAGCTACTAGAGGGTGGGCACAGGATAATTTGGATTGCGTGTGACTTACCCTGACTAGAGTGAGGGTTCTTGCTTGGACAGGGGGTAACTTGACTGTCAACCAAAAACCCCATTTCTAACATTGGTGATTAGCGGTGAGGATAGGACTTGTATTTGTGCAGTGACATACAGTAGCTAAGTATTTCACTACCTACCCACAGTTGAAGGTCAACTTGATTTTTATCTCTTTTGCAAATTTGTTTTTTCCTGACAATTTTCTAAACCTAAATCTTCACTCAACATGTCTCCAACTGGGTCTCAAGCAGGGGATTTGGACCTAGCCCTGTTGGAGACATATACTGTCAAACAGCTAAAAGGGTTCTGCAAGGTGATGAGAGTACCCACCCAAGGGGCTTCCAGAAAGGAGGTCTTTCAAGTGGAGCTGAGGGCCTGGGCAGAAGCCCATTTAGAGAAGGATGATGAGGAAGAGGAGCCAGAAAATGGCCCCTCAGAGGATTTGTTGCCATCAGTGGGTAATGTTACAACTGCAATTGTGCCCCCTTCCAGACCAGGGAGCAGTGCCTCCGAGCAAGGCCTGACCGCAGGGAAAAGGAGAGAAGAGAGGGAGTTCCAATTGCAAATGGCAAGGTTGAAAATTGAGGCTCAACAGGAGGAAAGAAGGGCAGAGAGAGAAGCCCAAGCAGCTGAGAGAGCCTTGGCTGAATAGAAACTTTTGTTGGTTCATGAACTGAGTCTCAAGGAGCTGGATCTCAAGGCAAAGCAGTGTGAATCCAGGAGTAATGGTGGTAGCATACAGACAGGACCCGCTGGAGAAAAGAAGGTTCGTATACCCAAAAATGTGGTGCCCAGTTTTGTGGTGGGAGATGACATAGATAAATGGTTAGCTGCTTATGAAGTTGCACTAAGGGCTCATGAGGTTCCTGAAGGGCAATTGGGTACAGCTATGTGGAGTTATGTGCCACCTTTGGGGAGGGACACACTTCTCACATTGGACAAACCAGATCAAAACACATACCTATGTCAGAAAGCCATTTTAATTGCCAAGTTTGGACTGACCCCTGAGAAATACCATCAGAGGTTTAGGGACAGCACCAAACTATCCACACAAATATGGGTAGATTTCTTTGACTTTTCCAGTAAGGCACTGAATGGATGGGTTCGGGGCTGCAAAGTAGATGATTACACAGGATTGTATAATCTGATTCTGAGAGAGCATATGCTCAATATTTGTTTTACAGAGTTGCGCCAACACCTAGTTGACAGTAAGCTGACTGATCCCAGGAAGCTTGCTGAGGAGGCGGACCTCTGGGCTAGTACCAGAGTGTCCAAAAAGGTATCTGGGGGGGGGGAAGCACCCACAAAGGTGGTCAGGATTCCCATCTGAAGAAAGAGGGGGGAGAAAAACTTAAAAAGAAGGAGTTCTCCAAAGGCCCCCAAAATAGTTGCCAAGGGAGTAATGGTAGCCAGTCCCGGTCTGATTCTCAAAAGAAAGGTTTCACTGACCATAAGACAGGGAGGTTTGTACCCCACTGTTCAGAGTGCAATACGTATGAGCACTCTGAGGGCGATTCCAAATGTCCCAAGAGGGCACAGCCCCCCAAAGGAGGGCAGACACCTGTGTTGGCTAGCGTAGCGCTCGGGGAGGAGATGGTCCCAGACAGTTTTGGGGTGCAGACAGAGGTAACCCTAGTGTCCCTGGGGGATGCGGAGATGGTGCCAAAAGCCCACATGCCTGCCAATACTTCCAAGTATAGACAGTGGGTCACCATCAATGGGCAAAGGGTGGAGGCTCTGCGTGACACAGGAGCCAGCATGACTACTGTCAAGGGTCAGCTGGTGTCAGCAAAGCAGGTCATTCCAAATACATTTCACCAGGTCATAGTCACTGACAATCGTGAGAGCCACCTACCGGTCGCTCTGGTTCCCTTTGAGAGGGGGGGGGCTCTGGTACTCTGAAAGTAGCTGTGAGTCCTGCCATGCCTGTAGATTGTCTGTTAGGCAATGATCTTGAGCACACTACCTGGAAGGAGGTAGAGCTAAGGTCTCACTTGGAAATGTTAGGATTGCCTGAGTGGGTCTGCATGACCACACGGTCCATGGCTGACCGAGAGGGAAGTCAAGGGCGCCTGGAGCCTGGAACAATGGCCCAGACAACTGCCAAGAGGAGGGGCAAGGGGCGCTGCAAACCGGTCCCAGAAGTTCCCGCAGTGGTTGATGGGGTTCCTGAGGAGGAGGCCCCCAGCCAACTGGGGAAGACATTGCCACCCTAGGTGATCTACCTGAGCTTGCTGGCTGGCAAGTTGAGGGTGGACCCACCAGGACAGAATTCTGCAAGGCGCAGAAAGAATGTCCCACTCTAGAGGGCATGAGGAAGCAAGCCTCAGCCCAGGCAGCAGATGAAGCCTCTGGCGATCACCACATATATTGGGAGAATTATCTCCTCTACAGTGAGCCTCAGGTTCCGGCCATTGGGGCAGCGCGTGCGCTGGTGGTCCCCCAGTGTTACCGAACCTTCCTACTGGGTCTGGCTCGCGACATTCCCCTGGCAGGACATTTGGGGCAAGACAAGACCTTTGACAGGCTTGTCACCCACTTTTATTGGCCCAGAATGAGGACAAACTCAGAAACGTTCTGTAGATCCTGTCCTACCTGCCAGGCCAGTGGTAAATCAGGAAAAAGGGTTAAGGCCCCCCTGATTCCACTTCCTGTTGTTGGCACCCCCTTTGAAAGGGTGGGCGTTGACATTGTTTGTCCATTGGACCCCAAAACTGCCCTAGGCAACAGCTTCATCCTGGTTTTGGTGGACCATGCCACCCTTTACCCAGAGGCAATCCCTCTGAGGACCGTAACTGCACTGGTGGTGACCAGAACTCTGATGGGGATATTTACCCGTGTGGGATTCCCAAAGGAGATAGTGTCTGACAGAGGCACTAACTTCATGTCTGCATACATGAAGTCTATGTGGGATGCGTGTGGTGCAACCTACAAGTTCACCACCCCCTATCACCCCCAATCTAATGGTCTTGTGGAGAGATTCAACAAGACCTTGAAAGGCATGATTGGTGGCCTCCCTGAGGCCCTGAGGCATAAGTGGGACGTCCTCTTACCATGCATTCTCTTTGCTTACAGAGAGGTACCCCAGAAGGGGGTAGGGTTCAGTCCCTTTAAGCTTCTCTATGGGTACCCTGTCAGGGGACCCTTAAGCATTGTGAAGGAGGGGTTGGAGAAAGCTCCAAAGGCATCCCCTCAGGATGTGGTCAGCTACATGTTGGCCCTCCGCAACCAGATGAACCGCTTCTGGAAAGAGGCCAAAAGTAACCTTGAGGCCAGTCAAGAGGTAATGAAACGCTGGTATGACCAGAAGGTGACCCTGGTAGAGTTTCAACCTGGAGACAAAGTGTGGGTAATGGAGCCAGTAGAGCCTAGAGCTCTCCAGGACTGCTGGTCTGCCCCATTTGAAGTGAAGGAGTGGAAAGGGGAGGCCACTTACCTAGTGGACCTCCAATCCCCTAGGAACCTCCTAAGGGTGCTCCATGTCAACCGACTGAAGCCTCATTTTGAGGGGTCTGAAGTCAACATGCTTCTAGTCACAGATGAAGGAATGGAAGAGGAGAGTGAACCTCTCCCCGACCTCCTCTCTGCCCAAGAAGGTGATGGGTCAGTCAGAGGTGTCATTCTCTCTGACTCCCTGACTCTAAATCAGAGAGGAGACTGCTATGAGCTGTTGGAGCAGTTCTCCCCCCTGTTCTCCTTTACTCCTGGACTGACCCACCTCTGTGTTCATGACATTGACACAGGTGACAGTCTCCCTGTGAAGAACAAAATTTACAGGTTCTCGGATAAGGTGGAGGCCAGCATCAAGGAGGAGGTCTCCAAGATGTTAGCTTTAAGGGTTATTGAGAAATCCAGTAGTCCCTGGGCCAGCCCTGTGGTGTTGGTCCCTAAGGCTACTGCCCCAGGTGCGAAGCCAGAACTCAGGTTCTGTGTGGACTACCGGGGTCTCAACTCAGTCACACGGAATGATGCTCACCCCTTCCCCCGAGCTGATGAGCTCGTTGACAGACTAGGCGCTGCCAAGTTCCTGAGTACGTTTGATCTTACTTCAGGGTACTGGCAGATCGCCCTGACTGAGCGGGCTAAAGAGAGATCAGCATTTTCTACACCTGATGGCCATTACCAGTTCTGGGTGATGCCATTTGGGTTGAAAAATGCCCTGCTACCTTTCAACGGTTGGTAAACGGGGTCCTAGCTGGCAAGGATGCCTTCTGTGCAGCCTAATTGGACGACATAGCTGTCTACAGTTCCACCTGGGAGGAACACCTGCTCCACCTCAAGGAGGTGCTTCAGGCTCTGCAACAGGCAGGCCTGACCATCAAGGCTAGTAAGTGCCAGATTGGGCAGGGTTCAGTGGTGTACTTGGGACACCTAATAGGTGGTGGCAAGGTGCAGCCACTACAGGCCAAGATTGAAACTATCAAGGCCTGGCAACCACCTAGAACACAGACTGAGGTGAGAGCCTTTTTAGGCCTCACTGGATACTACCGCAGATTCGTCAAGGGCTATGGTACCATTATGTCACCCTTGACAGAACTCACTTCCAAGAAGCAACCTAGATTGGTGAATTGGACAGAGGCTTGTCAGAAAGCCTTTGACTCTCGGAAGGGACCCATGTGCTCGGCCCCGTGCTCAAGGCCCCTGACTACTCCAAGGAATTTATCGTGCAGACAGACACTTCAGAGCATGGCATAGGGGCGGTCCTAGCACAGCTAAACGAGGACGGCCTAGACCAACCAGTAGTCTTTATTAGCAGAAGACTATTACCACGGGAACAGAGGTGGAGTACTATTGAGAGAGAAGCTTTTGCTGTGGTCTGGCCACTGAAGAAGCTGAAGCCATACCTGTTTGGGACTCACTTCCGGGTTCAGACAGACCACAGGCCCCTCAGATGGCTCATGCAGATGAGGGGTGAAAATCCAAAACTCTTGAGGTGGTCCATTTCCCTACAGGGGATGGACTTTACGGTGGAGCATCGCCAAGGGGTTAACCACGCCAATGCTGATGGTCTCTCCAGATACTTCCGCCTTAGAGATGAGAGCTCTCAGGAGGTTGGGTAGCTCTCCCCACTTTCAGCTGGGGGGGGACACATGTTAGACTTGACAGCCTTAGGGTGGTCACCGCTAACTTTTTGCCTGCCTCCCTCCACTTTTTTGACACTTGCTAGAGAAGAAACCTGAACCAGAACGTGCATCCTGCCAAGAAGAACTGCCTGGTTGCCTAAAGGACTCACCTGACTGCTTTCTACAAAGGACTGCTGCCTTGCTGTTGCCCTGCTGCCTTGCTGAACTCTTGCCTTGCTTCAGAAGTACTCTCCAAGGGCTTGGATAGAGCTTGCCTCCTGTTCCCTTAAATCTCAGGACCAAAAAGACTTCTCTATTTCAACTGGATGCCTTGTGCGACGAAAAATTCGACGCACAGCTTGCTCCGCGGAGAAAAGTTCACTGCACGCCGATCCGGAAAGACGCCACTCAACGCAATGCCTGCGGTGCGACCGGAACTTCGCCGCACGGCCTCGCCTCGACAACGCCACCCGACTTCCAGAGAGGAAATCGACGCGACGCCTGCCGTGAGGGAGAAGATTCCACACACAGCCTACCGGAACGACGCGCAGCAGGATAACAAGCCTAGGATTCCACGTACAGACCCCAGGACATCTGGTAATCCCGCAAACCACAGAAGGAGACTGTCCGTGCGCCGGAAAACGACGCACGACTTCCCCACGTGAAAAATAACTACGCAAGTCCATGTGTGAAGGGGCGAAACCGATGCACACACCATTTTTCCACGTATCTCCTCCTCTGCGGCCCTTTGCGGAGATTTTCCACTCCAAACCAGGTACTTTGTGCTTGAAAGAGACATTGTTTGCTTTTTAAAGACTTAAGACACTTTATATAACTTTTCAGTGATATCTCTACAATTTCATGTTGCATCTTTTTTCGTTTTGACCTGCAATTACCCAGATAAATATTATATATTTTTCTAAACACTGTGTGGTGTATTTTTGTGGTGTTATATTGTGTTATTGTATGATTTATTGCACAAATACTTTACACATTGCCTTCAAAGTTAAGCCTGACTGCTCAGTGCCAAGCTACCAGAGGGTGGGCACAGGATAATTTGGATTGTGTGTGACTTACCCTGACTAGAGTGAGGGTTCTTGCTTGGACAGGGGGTAACCTGACTGCCAACCAAAAACCCAATTTCTAACAGAAGCACTCTATTGTCTGCAGATATTTTAATCATCTCTTTCAGAGGAGTACCAAACAGCTTTGTTCCGGAAAAAGGGAGGTTCATTACTATGGACTTTTGTGACTTTTGTGAAGCGTATGACTTCCAGGATCTTAACTACTGTTGCCTTCTTTCCTGAATGGAAGTATCTGCCATCAATGGTGCAACATTCAAAGCATCTTAAAAAGTGTCTGAAAGCAGCCTCACCTGCTGTTCCATTAAAGAGAATTAGAGTTGGTGTAATTTCTGACCCTTGCTTTATCAATTCCGCTCAACTTTGAAAATACTTTATGATAAACTGTATTGAATATGACAAACAGGTTGCACCCTAAATGTCCACCATGATGTGCACTTGTGTTTGTCTACTCTTTTGTCCACTGAGTGAGTCTGAAGTAGCAGACCCAGCAGTACCTTCAGAAACAACTGTTCCTTGGAAGGGTAATCCTGCCTTCAAGGAATCCATTTTTACTACCACTGGGTGTTTGGTTGAAACATTTTGAATTGTTTGCCCTTTTGTCAGATATCTGGGAAATAAATGTTTCTCAACCTCACCCATTCACTTTCCAGAACGCTTGTTTCAATAGAAAAATATGAGAGATTTTGGCTCCTTTTTCTGATATTGAAAAAATAAATCAATGCTTTCGTTAGTGATGGAACTTCTGACAAAGCAAGATTATCTCTGATATATTGTAGGACTTCTTACAATTCCTGATCCTGAACTTATCTGCCTTTAACATCTTCCTCCTCCCCATCATTATCTTCATTCACAGGGGATTCTAAACCTAGCTTCTTTAGTGAGGGAGGATTCCCTCTTTCTTTAAAGGCAGCTGCCACTGCTGCCTAAATCATTTGTGCAATGACTGTCAATAATGATGCTTCAACATGATCAACCTGATCTTCTTCAAGATTTTGAGTCTTTTTTTTTACTTTCCCAGAGCCTTTCATACTAGCTGTCTGGGCAAAGGCATGGAAGAAACTTTGTAATTTCCGCTTCTTTATAGTTCCCATGCAAAGCACACTGGCATGAAAAGGAACTTTCAAGCCAATTCTTAGCAACTACAAAACCAGTTGGGAGCCCGCATGCATTCACAGTTCGCTGGTCAGAGTGAGGAGATGCTCAGTAAGCACATACTTTACTTTTTAGCATTATCTCGCTCTCAGATATGGTCTCCTACAGCAAGACCTTAATCCTTGGTACCTCTGAGCCTACTATTGCACGGCTCCATGTGTTTAATTAAAAAACAAAGAGCTGGCCATTACAATACATAATGCACTTCACTGCGATTCCACTGCAGTGGAACTTCCTCATCAGTATGTGAGTCTGCTACAACAAGACTTCATCCAGAATATATATATATAATAAAATATACCTGAACATTTTCTTGGAAACCTACAGCACAGAAAACTAAAATACAGGAGGAGGAGTTGGTTGACGTCCTTTTTATGTTAACTAGGAGGATATAAACCAACATGGAGGGATGGGAAAGCTAGAACGCAATTTTTGTTGTTGTTTGAAGGTTCTTTCCATGGAAACTAACACTCATTATGTTATGAATGTTGCATGGAAGACGGACGAGGAGGTAATGCTGCTACAATACCTTCTGTTATGGATGATGCCCTCACTGACAGGTGGCCGACAGGATAAACTAATCATTTCAGCTTATGCCAAGTCACAGAGGGACTATGTTATGTAAATGCACTTTCAGGCTTTGTTCTTTACGTAATAAGTTCCCTGCATTTTATGCTACGTTTTCTAGTCATGACATGCCTTTAGGTGTGTTAAACCTGGTATCCTTGATATGATTTCCCCTAAACTGTTTTGCCTTCTGACCTCCTGTTTTGCTGTCTTCATTTTTGCTGGCTTTAGGGTTCTGGGCACTTTACCACAGCTGACCAGTGCCAAATTGCATGTGCTCTTACCCTAAAAACATGGTAACATTGGTCTATCCATAATTGGCATATTTCATTTACTTGTAAGCCCCTAGAAAAGTGCACAAGTGCCCAGGGTCTGTAAATTAAATGCTAATAGTGAGCCTGCAACACTGATTGTGCCATCCACTTCAGTAGCCCTTCAAACATGATTTAGGCCTGCCATTGCACAGCCAGCGTGTGCAGTTTTAACCATGTGCATGGCTCTCCAGGAAGGAGAGAACAGAAACACAGCTTTTCTGAACTTAGATTTTAAGTCGACCTGGCAAGTTAACTAAGTTGTCAGGCCCAAACCTTTCTTTTTCACACATATAAGTCAAACCTAAAGTAGGCCCTAGTCAGCCCCAACGACAGGGTTCAGTGTATTTAAAATGTTGGACATTTACTTTTAAGTTTTACATGTCCAAGTAGTGAAAACTATTAAATTTGTATTTCCCCTACTGCAAGGCCTATCTCTCTCATAGATTAACATTGGGATAACTTTATTACCTTTTATAAGTGTAATTTCTAATTGGAACCAGATAGATATTCTGCGTTTGGTGTCTCTGGACTCACAATTTAAAATCCCAACTTATGATGAAATTGGATTTTCAGTTGGAAGTCTGAAAATGCCACTTTTAGAAAGTTGATGTTATTTAACATTAAACACTCTGTGCCTCCGCCTGAATCTCAATGTATGTCTGGGTAGCTGACAGCTGGGCCCTGGAGCATTCCCTCTAGACAGTCATACACAAAGGAAGCTGAGGTGTGCCATTTACATCCTGATGGCCCATCACCAGGCTAATGTTTTTTTTGGGGCTGGGTAGGAGGAAGGAGCTGACATTTGCACCTGAATAGGGCCGTACCTGTCACCACACAAACGGCTGTATATCCCCTTGAGGTGTGTCTGGAGCCAGGGAGGGAAGGGCAGAGACTTTGTGCACTTCAAAGGCACAACCAGGTATAAGTACTGGACCCCAAACCCCACCAAATTAGTACACTTCTGGACCTGAGGACATTCTGCCAGGAAGAGGGACTGCTGTGCTGCTCAAAGGACTGTCACGCTGCTGGACTCTGCTGGACTTTCTGGATTCCTGCTTTGCTGTGCCTGCCTTTTGCCTTCCTTGCATAGTAGAGAGAAGGACTGGACCTGAATCTCTACATCCCCAGAACAAAGTGACTCCAATGACTTCTGGCTTGCCTCCTGTTCTGCTGCAGTCTCAGGGACATCAAAGACTGCCTGCAACGCTCCAACAGCACCTGTACTCTGCTGTCTGTGAGTTCTGCCCTGCTAAGTGATGCCATACCAGTCCTGCGCCCCTACAAGTGGGTTTAACCTGTGCTGCAACTCTTGACATCGCTGCCGGTGAGCAGATCGGAACCAC